>NC_044329.1:110501430-110801430 GCF_007399415.2 Gopherus evgoodei | reverse complement strand
GTGCCTTGCTGTGCCGCTTACATCTTCGCACACTCACTCGGAGGTAGTGGGAAAGCAATGGGGCCATTGCTGCCCCTGCTGGAGAGCTCGAGCGTTACCTCTGCAGCACTGCCAGCCCCATGCCCGTCACACATGGAAGGCCCTGAACACTGGAATCAGCGCAGTTCCATGAGAAGTAGGGTGTGGAGAGGTCAGGCAAGGGGTCATAGGGCCCTGCTCCACAGCAGCCTCTGCAGCAGGCCCACAAAGAGGGGATTTGAGGGCAGGATAGGTTAAGGTCTCAGCGTAACATCTGGGTCTGCAATGACATTGTCCTACATGTAGGGTCTGCATGCAGGTCATGCATGCCCTGAAGCTGCAGTGATGGTCACAGAAGGGCTGCGAGGATGTTCTGCTCCTTGGCCCCAGGGCGGGGAGGAGGATCCCAGTCCTCCCCAGGGCAGAGTAGCTCCTGTGTGAACGGGCTGTGTATAGGGACTGGGATTCAGCAGTTGCTGCTCTCTCAGACCCAGCCCTTCCGTGAGGCGGGATGGCATGTGCTCTCCCACATCTGAGAGGCCAAACCACCATGCTGTCAGCCGGTGCTAACATGCCCCCTCTGGGCCTGTCACAGTATTTATTGGCCAGAGACAATACATTCCTGCTGGGGATGGGAAAGACCTTGACACTGCCTGTGATGTATCATTGCTCTGCCTTGCTCACAGTGTAAATTTCTCCTTTCCTCTCTTTCTCTTGCAGTCAATTTTGTTGTCAGCCTCAATCAAGCGGGAAGGAGACTCTCGGACAGCATCGCCTCACTCCTCAGATGATATCCATCACTCAGACAGATACCAGGTGAGAGAGCAGCCAGGAAACAGCCAGGCAGCGCAATCCCTTGGTCTTAGCACAGAACTAGGAGCCAGGAACTCCTAAGAGCTACTCCCAGGTCCCTCTGTGACCTTGCCCTAGTTCCTTAACCTCCCCGCCCCTGTTTCTCTGTGTGTATAATAGGGGTATTAATACTTCCCTCCCTCACTGAAGAGCTGTGAGGCATAACACATTACGGTGCATTGCACTTTGAGATCCTTCCATAGAAAGGGTGGTAGACATGCATATTATTAGAAAAAGTAAGTCATCTAAGAAATATTATTTATTATTATTAGCAAAGAGCCAGGCCTCCGGGATGTCCCCAAAGCATGATTACGCCCCATAGAATTGTCTGGGACTTCTGGCTGCATTGCATCATGGTGCATGAGCATACAGCTCAGAATGCAACAGAACACAACCCTATGGGGTCAGTGCAATACAGTGCAAGTTAAGAGACATATTGTACCCCCGGTTGTGTGTTTCATTGATGTGGACTGAGGGTAATTTGTGGCCTCTCTGCCTAATATATAGCCAGGCCTGAATCAGGCACATATGACAAATGTATAGCCATATACTCATGGTAGAGTCAAGGAAAATGTTTCCTTTTGCCTCCCTGATTTACAATTTCCCTGCAAAATGACACTGATCAAAGGCTCAAGAGAGGTAACATTCAGCCATGTATCAATGGTCTGGTTAAGATCCAGTAACTCACACCCGTCAGGGCTCTAGGAATGGGAGCTCTACCTCATTAGGAAGCGGAGAAGTCCAGCACCCTGATGAGATAAATAGCACCTGCTTCTCGCTGTGGAAGGTCCAGAGGAATCTGACTTTAACATTACCGTGTTGCATGAGAAAAATCTAGCTTGGCTCATTTGTAGTGGTTTCTAAAATCATATTTGTCGTATCTTCCCTCTTCCTCTGAGCCCTAGATGGTTGGGCTCACCACTTGCAAGGATCCTGTATGTGAAGAGATACAAAAATTAGTTCCAATAACATTTTGTTAAACTTTCTAAATCATTTTAAAGAGATTTCTCTGTGAGAGCCGGAACTTGGCACACACAGAACACATGCCAGCATGGAATGGTGCGAATGGCTCAGTGACACTGGTCTGGGCTGACCTGCAGAACTCACCTCTGGCTTCTGAGCCATAAGATAGTTATTTCTTGAGCATCCAGAAAAGTCCTTGTGCACGTCACAGACATGCAAGGACAGACGCCCTGCCTGCAGGAGTAGATGCCTTGGTTTGATATTATGCAACAAGTAAATGTCAAGGGTGATGGGGGCGGGCAGGAGAGAGGAAGGACAAGGGATGGTGACTTTACGATCGCGAGGTAACTCCTGCAAATGGATCCGCGTGGGCAGATCCCCGCTGAATGAAGCATCATGCAGGAATCTGTTTCAGGATTAGGGCCCACAACATGCACACATCATGACTGTGCAAATTATTATTATTATTTATCATTTAATATTCATTGGCTACCATTCTGCCCGTCACTTCTTGAAGGCCCATCTCAAACCCAGACCAACATACCCGGCATCCCTCCCAATGCAGTCATGTATTCCATATCTATTATCAAACGTGAGCCTGACGCCCCATCGCCCTGACTCACGTACACCAGTGCAAAGGGAGTGTCAGACAATTCCATTCTGATTTAGCAGAACTTTATACCCCCTTTGCTGGGTGAAAGCAACAGTGCATGGAGCCAGGCAGTCGAGAAGCAGGCCCTGGGTATAAACGAGAAATGGTTGACCAAAATATGCTGCCCTCTCTCCTGTCACAATACTTCTTTCTGTTAAAATAAATAGTGAACTTTCAAACAGAGCTTGGATGACATTTTCTCAGTGGTTCTTTTTGTGCTATATAAACTTGGTCCTGGGGGAGGTGGAGCACCCTACGCTCTCAGCTTCTCAGAAGTTTTAGGCTGTATGAAATTTGTCAACATAATTTTTTATTCTCCCATCTGTCAGTACAAGGATTTGCTTTGCACCCCTCCTCCATGTGCTGAGTCTAGCTTGCCTGATACATATGACGTTTGTGAGTGTGTTTTATGAGGGGTTGCAGCCCCTTAATGCACATGCATAATGAGAATTATAACTCTGCACTGCAGGGAGAAAAGACCTCGGGGCCTGATTTTCATTTGCACTGCAGCAGGCCACTCTGGCAGCGGAAACGGACCTTCCAGTGGAAGCCAGAGCGGTGTAAATCGTTTATGTAAATGAGAATTTGGCCCCTCTGCATTAACAAGTAAAATGCTCAGGAGTCAAAGAACAGTGAAGCCTGATCTACTGACCCTTGTGCAGAAGACTCTCCCGGTGACTTGAAGGGCTGCAGAACTGAGCTTTTCATGTGCAGACGTGTGCTGTGATGATATGTGTTTCTTAGAGCCGCAGTGCTAGTAATTTTGCATTGCAAGTTCCTTGCGTTATTTATGATGTAATAGAGAATATACGATGTATTAGTAAAATGCTGGAGCACAGACTGCTGCTCTATGGATTTTCAGAGGTGAATTCCTAAGGTTTGGCCTTAATAGCCCTCTGGTCCTTTTTACAAGCAAATTTTTAGTGGAGATGGAGATTTGGGAATAGGAAGGTTAAAGAAATATTGGGGTGGGGGGGAAGGTTGAGCTGATTACTTCCATGGAGGACCCAGTTCTTCCAGATAGAATCTGAAGTGAGCAAATGCAGTTCCCATGAGAGCGTGTGGATCAAGTGTAGCCGGGATGTACATGGTAAGGTGCAATCCACAGCAGGGGTAAGCAGCTCAGAGAACAGGAGTAAGCAGCAAGTGGTGTAACTTGAACCAGTTTGGCATTCAGTGGGTGTGAAGAATGCGCATGACTTACACACTGAACGGGAGTGCAGCTGGTAAAGCAACTAACAGGACAGTGATAAAGGGGTTCACACCCTGCCCCCTTCTTCCCCCGCTCAGCCACACAAGGCCAAGTCAGCATTAGCGAAAACAGGCACATCTGTTGATTTGAATGTAAGTTGTACCCTCTTTTGCCACAAGCTGAATTTGGTCACTGCTGAATGGCCAGTCAGTGCAGGTTGTCTTGCTTTCCTTCTTACATCCATTTGCCAAGCAATTAATAGCCGGTGTGTAACTTGCATCATCTTTGTGACACCCCTGAATTGGGGCCCTGGTGTTGTCTGAGACCTTCCTTTGTGCTCCTTGATACAACCATAACCTCAGCCTACAGCCACTGAGCCGCTGGCCTTTGGCAGCTAGAACATGTCAGGAACCTACCTGGCGCGTAAGAGAAGCCTACCTTAGGAGTAACCATAAGTATCTGCTGCAACTTTCTCCCTCAGGGGTGTGAACCCCCCCCCCGAGCACTGCACGTTTCAGCGCTGTAAAGTGGCAGTGTAGACAGTGCACCAGCGCTGGGAGCGCTTTAACGTTGCTAGTGAAGACATGCCCGGGGAGAGCGGCCACAAAGGCGCTAGTGGCTACGGAGTGGCTCCAAGGTCTGAGGATTGGATTTGGCTCCAGACACTGCCCAGCATAGAATCCCCCTGTGCCAAGCCCATTGATTGGAGCTTGGTGCAGGACCTTTGGCTTGACCGTGATGTTGCAAGTTGGTATAGTACAGGACGTTGCCATACAGTGATGTGAGGTCTTTCCAGATAGCATGCTTCTGCGAACAAGTGGCTCTGTGGGTGTTTTCTGGAGGAGGGGAGGGCGGAAACACGAAGAAGGAGGCTTTTCCAAGCACAGCAGTTGCGTAGGGAGAAGGTGTGAAGAAGGTGCAAAGCAGGGAGTGAGTGAAGGAGATAAGGGAGTGTCAGATGAGAAGCATGGGCAGATGAAGGAAGAACCTTCTTGCTGCTTCCCCTGAGAGGGAAGGTTCATGCGTGACTTTGAGATGAGGATCGTAGCTCCAAATCTCTTCCCAGCTGTCTCATTCCTTCCATTGTCACAGGCACTTCAGCCCTGCTCATTTACTTTGGACCCAATTCAATTCCCTTTTTGCACTCAAATCCCACACCACTGAATTCAATGGGAGTTTTGCCTGCATAGTGAGTAGGCATCAGGCCTTGCCAGTTTCCTTGCTAGTATCTATCCACCGGCATTGCCAAGGGAGAATAACAAAAAGAAAAAAACCTCTAGAGTGAAACACTCCTCCTGTCTTAAGGATAACATCTCAGGCACCTTCTCTGGGGGGAGAGAACACCCTGAATGGGTTAGGGAAGCCTGCTGTGGAATATTTGTGGCTGAATAATACGTGAAGTAAGTAAAAATGAGTGGTTGAAATCCTTGTCCAGCAAAGCCTCACCTCTCTCTGCTATTTGAATCGCAAGAGTGAGCCTCTACCCAGAAACAGGCTGTAGCTTAATTCAATAAAGATGTAGAAACAAGAATCAGCAACTCTGATTCAGTAACTGAGTGTGCTGTGAAAACATGGTCAGCGCATTTCAAATCCCAGAGAAAAGCTGCAGCAAGCTTAGGCGTTAGCACCATGCAAGATGTAAGCGACGTTGCTAACTCTCCCTGTGGCAAAAATATAAAAAAAAATTACCTAGAAAAAGTGAAAGGCAGAAATGTAGCATAAAGTAGGCACAAAATGTAGGTTGGGTTTAAACAAACAAAGAGCAGCTGTTTTAAGAGAAGCTAATGAGACTGTTTTCGTGAAGTTAAGGGGTTGAGGTAGGAAGCAGATTTTGTTTAGGTTGAAGCCTCCCACAGCTTCATTGGGCACTCACATATTGCAGCCTTTGGCGAGTCTACCAGAGCCTCCAGGTGAAACTGACTAGAAAGAGGAAGGAAACTGTCCAAGTTGAACACAATGCAAAAAAGAAAAGAAAAAAAAGCAGAAAATGAAATCAGATAATTGCAGTTGTGTGGGTTTTAGTAATCTGAGGTGTTTTTAGCTACTCAGGGAAAGAAATATTGCTTTCAAATAGGATTTTTAATCTGTGCCCCTTATGTCTAACCCTGTGCATTTCAATAGGAGGTAGTTACATGCCTGTATATCTGCCTTGACAGATGGATGGAAATGTGCAAGTTAATGTTTTTGTTGACATCTCTGTCACACACAAACCAGCTAGGAGCCTGATCCTGATCACTGAGGCCCAACACCTCCAAGATATTAGGCTCCTGATGTCCATTGATTTCAATGGAAGTTAGGAATCTAATCTGGGCCGCAGTGACCCCATCCCATTGAGATTGATGATAGTTTGAGAATGCTTAACACCTCACATGTGGTGCTCAGCACTTCACAGGTCCAGGTCCTAGTGTACTAAACCAGGGATTTGCACCGTACATTCCCAAACAGAGCAAAATGGGGTGGCATCTGAGTGGGGTGCATCTGCATAAAAAACAAAAAAAACAAACTCCCTCTGCCTTCATATGAGCTGCTTTGATATTCTAACAGCCCCTTTGACGTTCTAACAGCCACAACTACTAATATTGCTTTGATGGCCTCTGACAAAGAGATCAAGGAATCCTGCATTATTATTGCAGAGCTTCCTTTTCACTTTCCTCTCCCCGGCTCCATTGGTCCAATCCGTCTAGTTTTTATAGGCCATGGTCTTCTCTCTTCCTACTCAAGGATAACACATAAACCGATGTGTGTTTGAATGGTAGAGTGTGAATGACTTCCCTTTGGTGCCCACTAAACTCCAGATTGTGTTAGAGGTTTCTATAAAGAGAAGGAAAAATATTAGCTAATTGTGATGCTCTGGGTTCTGGCATAGTTGCTAAGAGAGATTCCACCGACGACCTGTGTGCATCAGATAATATGGATAAAGCTTCTAACAAGACACCAATAAACACACCCGCAGGAGGCTTGCTGTACTAGAATGAATCTGGCAGCTGAGGCTTTGCTTGAAGCAAGAATTACCCTTTTTCAAAAACCCAATAATATGCATTTTACAACTGTTTTACCTCCCAAACCAGTGTCTTCCAATCTATGAACTATAGAGAATTTCATTCACTTTGCAGTTTGTGGTGGGTGCAGCCACACTCAAAAGACAGTCTTATGTCATTTGTTGGTTGTCTCATTAATCAGAACAGGCAGGGCAGCCATTGCTTAGGATGGTTGGTGGCAGCCGTAGAGGGTAGAAATCTGAAAGGGATTTGAAAAAATTCTTCCCACACAAAACTAGGCTGATCCCACTTCTGTGTCCCTGTTACACCTCTCCAACCCAAGTGACTTCAGTGGGAGAGCATGGGCGTAAATGCTAATGGAATTGGAATTCAGGGTGTGTTCACCTCTCTTACCTGTCTGTACTGGGGTTACTGGCATAAAACTGCTTTACATACAAATAGGAAAATAAACTTCAGTTGAACGCCAAATGTTTCCTTCTATTTTTTCCTCTTCCTATTTGTGAGTAATCTCACCTCAAGCAAGGGAGGAAAGATATACAAAGGGTCAATTATTTCAGGACTCTTTAGACACTCTGCAGTGTAGTGACCTGCCATTTTATCCTGTATCCCGGCTCCAGCTTACTATATAGTGTATTTTAAAATGCTGCAAAACGTTGCTACTCTCCCACTGTTACAGTGGGTGCATTGGGAACACAGTGTGGGAGATTCCATTATATTCCAGCAATTCAAAAAAACTGGGTTTTAGGAGAACATTTGGAGGGTCTTAAAGATTTAAAAGGGGTTTTTTTGCATTGGTTAACCTGTTTTTTTCAGCATCCCTACAGCAATTTAGGTCTTGATCCTGCAAACACTTTCACCTTACTTAACTTTAAGCATAAAAGTCTACTCCTACTGGCTTTAACAGGAGTACTCCTGTGAGTAAAGTTAATTATGTACAGAAATGTTTTCAGGATCAGGGCCTTACACAGCAGAATAGAGAACACCTGTTTGCATTAGTCTTTTTTGCAACCATTAATTGTGATTTCAAAGCAAGGGAACAGAATAAGAACCATTGTATTAATTGTGAAGGACTTAGTTGGTAAAATCGTTAGTCGTGCCCTGAAATTATTCTGATGGAGTAGAGCCCCCCGAAATACACGTTGCTGACCTAGGGCGAGAGGTGTTGCTAGCTGTGGGTGTCCGTGTGCATACCAGTGAGGTGCAGTGTGAATATAGTGAATAGGCAGGAGGCCCCTCTCTGTGCTGGGGGAGTCTGTGGAGATGTACCATCACTGGGGGGGGGGGGTGCAGGGCAGGTGCAATTTTACTGGGACTTTCACGATCACTTGGCGGTGTCCCTACGGCCCGGCTCAGAGTCAGCTCCTTCGATGGGAACTGGAGCACGTGCCTGGCCCGGGGACTGAGGGAGGCTGGAACACGCGCCGCTGATCTGCTTTGATCTCATGACCCAGGCAGGGGCTTTGGGCCGGTCTGCAGGGCCCCGCTCGGGGGCTGCACCCCCTGGCTGGGGGGTCCCTGGGCCGCGCACCCCCCGCCCCACTGGCCGGCCTTCCGCCGCCTGCCGGTTGCTATGGGAACCCCCTGCTCTCCCCCCATTTCCCCGTGAACTTTCACCCCGCTCGGCGGCGGGTCACATGACCGGGCCCAACATGGCGGCGGCCGCTGGGAGCTGATCGGAGGCGCTGGCTGGGCCGCGCTGCATCCACCGGCATCCCCGGCCGCCCGGGGGGCTCCGCTCCGGGGCCCGGATCCCCGCCCCACCGCGTGCCGGCCGCTATGCAGAGCGGGAGGAAGGGGCCCTGCGGCGGGGGCCGGGAGGAGGTGGGTGCGGGGCCTGCGGGTTTGTTTACCTCGGGGCTGCGCGGGCGGGGAGCGAGCAGGGTGTTTACACGGCGGGGAGCGACCCGAGGAGCGCGTCTCCTTCTCCCTGGGGCGCTGGCCTTGCCCCCGCCCTCGCCCCGGCCACTGAGCTGGGCGAAGGCTGCGGGTCGCCCCGGGATGGGGGCGCCGCTGCCCAGCTTCCTCCCCAGCCGGGCCTTGACACTGCTCTGCTCTTGTTCCTTTGCAGACCTTCCTGAGAGTGAGAGCGAACAGGCAGACCAGGCTGAATGGTGAGTGCCGCGGGGACGGTGCACCTGTGCCTTTCACTGGCACAGTCAGGGCGCTTCGACCTTTCCCTCTTCTCTCGCCCTCGGTGTTACTTTGAGGCATTAATTGGTTCCTTTCACCTTGCTGTTTAAAAGCCGTGCTTCTATCATCTCCCTCAGCCAAATTGTGCCAGCTTTACAGTCTTGTTACTTTCCTCCCACCCCCTCCCGAAAAACCATTTCTGATTCCTTTAACTCCATTTTCATCTTACAATGAAGAAATGCAGGTATGAACAGTAATCTAACTTTTGCTGAGCACTAAGTTGTTTCTATATATTTTTATGTATTTGCTTTGTAAATAATGGAAAGTAACATTTAATATTGGGGTATATCACTTAGGCTGTGTTCCTACAAGTTCTTCTTTGGTCTGCATGCATAGAACATCTTCCAGGTTTAGGATCTTAGCTATGACATGTCACTTAGCTTTGTGGTCCACGTTTCAGGGTCAAGGCCTCAACAATAAACGCTGATAGTAACAATTTTCAGTGTACTTGAGTCTATGGCATCAATGCAAATGCTCTGATTTCCTCTCCTCGACCCTCTAGCAGTGTTGATCCACTTGTTTCATTGTATACCTGAGTGTATTGGAAAATAAATATTTTTATTTAGTGAAAAACATTTTACATTTAAAAATCAAATATTGCTATCAATTTTCTTTAAATGACATATTTCCTTCTCAGTGCATGAAAATAAGTCAGTAGAACATTTTTTGTTCTGTTTAATTCAACCAAAGCCAATTCAATACAACTTCATGGTGGAACTTTGAACTCACTCAGATCAGAAAATTCAAACGTTATTCACGTAGCAATAGTAATATTTGTCTAATTTTATATTTACGTTTACTGTTAAACTTGCTTAAATATAGATGATGAAGCCAATTTACAGTTCCTGGGAGATTTTTAATTTGGAATTTCCTGACTTTTGATGGTTCAGAAATACACCCACAAAGCTGTATTCTTACACTGAATTTCCTTGTGCTGCTTCTAAGCAAATAGAGAATTTAAACAAAATAACAGAAGATCCTAACTGAAACTCTATTTTGGGTACTAGTATGTGTGTATAATCTGGAGTATTGGACCTTAGCATTGTGCTAAAGAAATGAAAAACGTGTTAAGCAAAATTTCAAAATCTTTAAAACTTTATTTCTAAACCCAGAGTCTTTATATATATAAAAAAAAAAAATCCTGTGTACTGGCTCTCATTGTCAACTGAATCCAGGGCAAGAAGCATGAACATTTTAAAAAATTTTCAGCACAAAAAATAAATCTGATAAGTGTTCAGTGATGGAAAATACTTCTTTCCCATGCATGGCAATCTCAGACAGAATTCCATCAACGCATCTTGCCACACAAATCACCTTTGGACTGAGAATAAGCATTGGAAATTTTTGCTAAGAGAGATTTTAACACCCCTAAATTTTGCATCTTAGAAGTACTCAGAATTTTTGAACCTAGCTGCGTGGTTATGACAGCATTATCTTTGATATTATCTCTGACTACTGACCAAACAAGAATTATGCTGTTGACTTCACTAGAGCCAGGATTTTACCCCAAGGTAGGGCTGCAGTATTATCTAAGTATAGGATAAGGAACCTGGACCTTTTAAATTCTAGTGGGCTTTGCTACTGGCTGGTTATATGAACTAGGGCTGATCATTTAAAAGGGGGTTGTTAGACTTGTAGATCACTTTTGTCACTTTTTTTTCAGAATCTCCTTTATTTCTGCGATATCCGTTTTGGGGCATAGTGACTAGAACTGAACACAGTATTCCGCGTGAGGGTGTCCTGTTGATTTATATAATGGTATTATCAGTTTGGTACATCCTAGTCATTCTTTATACATCCTAATACTGTTTGCTTTAGCCATCGCTGGGGGCTGAGCAGAGGTTTATGGTGACGCCTGCGTCCTTTTTCCATGTAGTTGGTTAGCTTAGAACCCAGCTGTGCACATGAGTAGTTCAGTTTATTCCTTCCACTGGGCGTTACCTTGCATTTGTCAACACTGAATGTCACCTGCTATCATATTTCCCTCTAGAGTTGCTCAGTCTTCTCTTGTATTAATAAATGTCTTTGTGATATTTTACCACCTTACAATTCATTCCCTTTTCCAGATAATTGATGAATAGAGAACCTTTAAACATGTTGAAAGTTTACCATTTATTAATCTTTATTTTCCATCTATTGGCCAATTTCTAATCCATAAGAGAACTTAACTTCTCACCATATGACAATTTAGCATCCAAACTCCAAGTTAGTTTCTTTATTAGCTTCTTATGTGGGACTTGTTCAGAAGATTTTTGAAAATTCAAATATATTGTCATCTGATTTTCCTCTCTCCGTCATTTTGCTGACACTTCAAAGAATTCTAATAGGTTAGAGAGTCCGATGTTTCCCTTGCAGAAACCGTCCTAACGTGTCCCTATTCATCTAGATGTTTTTAAACTATTTTTAATTGTTATTGCAACCAGTTTGTACCTTGGTGCTGAGATAAGACTCACTGATCTAATTCCAGGATCATCTATAGTGGCCTTCTCTTACAGAAGGGGATAAAAGATTTGCTGTTCTCCAGCACAGTAGCTGATTTTAATGAGCATTTATTTCTGTTAATGGCTCAGACATCTCGTTCCTACATCCCTTCAGAACTCTTAAATACATATCCGGTTCTGGTGACTTACTGCTCTTTAATCAGTCTGTTATCAATATCAGCTGTCAAAGAAGAGTAAGAAGAGAAACATGGCTCCTAGGGGTAAACGTAGACTGCAGCTATAGACCTGGTAGCAGCATAGTTGATCCCTGACGAAATTATGATAGGGTTTACAGTTAAAGGAGATTGGGGCCTAACCTAAAACTCCTGATAGTCCAGAAGTTTAGTTCTATAGAGCAAACCCTTTGAATTGCAAGCAGGATGGAAGCTGATGCAGGTTCTGGAACCCAAGTTTAACAAGTGGAAATCTACATTCTGTACTAGAGTTTCCAATTGTCTTTTGTGTATTAGTCCAGCATCTTTCACCTGTAATAAGCTCATGTTGTTTTGTTCAGGAGGGTCTTGTGCGCACTTTTTGGAGTTGGGATTCTGTGTCTTCTAGATTGTATACAAGATCCCAAACAGTTTAAATTCTGACCATCTGGAGAACTCGCCATTCTCTTGCACTCTCCTGTTCTTGAGCTGGCTTTACCACTACCGTTGCTGTCCATGTTCTCCTGGATCAAGCATTCTTCCTGGTGACAGCTCTGGGCCCCAGAAGGTTGTGAGAGTCTCACCAAAGTGTTACCAGTCCTGGTGCCAGCTAATACACCAAAATATTTTTAATGTGTTTTTGGTTTTTTACTGCTATTGAACATGAAGGTAGAACAAGAAATAATGGGTTTTATCTGCAGTAAGAGAGATTAAGATTAGATATTAGGAAAACCTTCCTAGTGATAAGGATAGATATAGGCTTCCAGAGGAGATTATGGAATCCCTATCATTGGAGGTGTTTAAGGTTGGACCAACACCTCTCAGGACTGGCCTAGGTTGACTTGGTCTTGCCTCAGTTCAGGGGGCTCGGCTCGATGAGCTCTTGGGATCCTTTCCAGCCCTCTGATTCTATGATCTTTGTAAAAACCTCAGTAGAGCTGGAAAAGGTGTCTCATGTACAGATCCCTCTCCTCTGAGAGTCTGACTGAGTCCTATGCTGACACTGACCTAAAACCTGTTGTTGACTCTGTGCCAATGGATGCCTGTCTAAGCCAGTTGGGCTTTATGTGCATAGTCTTGTGCACGTGCATGGCGCGCCACTGAACAGTGTCTGTTGCGGGACTGAAGCTGCCATTAGCAGTTCTTGCTTCCATAGTTAGGGCAGAAAATGACAGCCCAGTGAAACTAAGGGAGAGAATACAGGATTTCTTTAAAAATGACAGTATCTGTACTTCGTTTGTTTGGGCAGTAGTAGTGTGTCCTAAGTAACTGCTGCTAATTAGGTCTACACTCAGTGAACCACCCAAAGTACCATTGATCTTTTTTGGCACTTTGTATTTTAGTGTTTTATGTAGTGCTTGTCACTTTGGCTTCTCAGGTAGGCTAGATCTTTCCCTGGTTGTTGATAAATTCTGTACTCAATTGCTTGACTGCACTTCGATTCGTTATGGAATATATACAGGAACCCAAATAACCAGTATCCTCGGGTTTATTGCTAAAAGTCAATAATAGTAGAGTACAGGAAGAAAGGTTCAGTACAATAGCAGCTTCTGGGGAGCTATCTCATGCAGCATTGTGAGATTCACCGTAGGCAGGTGTGCTCCCAAAGTTATACGTTTCAGCTGGTATATTTATAGGATAATTCTACAAGTTACAAAACTCTTTACGCGTCACTAAAATCCAACCCACCAGTTCATCTGGATTTCTTAACTACTTGTTCTGTACCTTCCTCATCTTTATTTTGGATCCTAGCAGTCCACGTGCTGGTCTATGAAAGCCCCTCCCCAGCTTGTATCGGCACAGAAAGTTAATGTATTTTGCCTTTGACAACTTTTCTATTTCTAATGCTAAAGCTGGCATCAGCTTTGCAAAGTGTTATGGGATATTTAGCATAAGTGAACAGGATATGGAAAGACATAGGACAGTTCAGGCCATGTAACTGGTAGAAATACATATGCGATATAATGTTATGTTGATATTTTGTGTTTAATGGTTATTAATGTATGTGGTGCGATAAATATATATCAGTGATGTGATATATCTCTCTCTCACACACACACACACACACACACACACACACACACACACACACACACACACACACACACACACACACACACACACCCACACCCCATGATTACAGGAAGCTCTCTAATACTGAGGCTCTTACACAGGTGGTAGTGAAAATTAAAACCAGGTCACTCACTTCACCCTGCAGCTGAGATGCTTTGTGGGAGATATGATCAGAAGTGACTAGGAATGTTTAGGCCAGGAGGGGAGCAGCCACTGATCTGGGAGACCCTGTTACAGAAAGATGGCAATTCACCTGCCCAGCATCCCTAGCTAACATTGATCGCCAGGGTGCAAGCAATTTTGAAAGAAGTGCCGGAGGGCATGCTCCAGTAGCTTGAAGTGGATGGGGGTCCACTGTACGTGTGGGAGGGCGTGAACTGAGCAATAATAGCAACAACAGTTTTGAATCCAGCACTCTCAGTGCCCAGAGCCGATACTAGCAAGCAGTGGTCTTTGGTTCTCCTTTCCACACTGGCAGCAGCATCTCGGCTTGTCCAGTCCAGGGTGACCAGTAGCAGAAGAGAGAAGCAACTTCACCTGCCTATCTTGCCTGTGGGGGCTGATCCAAAGGCCTGACCTCACCCCTTGTCTAGCAGAGGGCTGAAGTTTCAGTTCCTTCACTATTCCACTTGCTTATCCGTGTGCTGTGGCCTGCTAACCCCTAAACTGCTGAAGCTCTGATTTCTGGGAAGGAAGTGTCTTCTTGGGACAGGCTCTAGCAGCTGGGCAATCCTAGACCACCTGAGAACAAATGGCAAACGTGCCCTTGTCTCTGCTCCTGGCTGTGTCCTTTGGCTCCCTTGCGAGAGTGGCAGTACTGAGGTGCCACTTACACCCGCCGTGAAAGGGCAAACCGAGAGGTTATTTGGCGCCGCACAGGTGAGAGAGCACGTGTGGTATAGTCTGGGGTAACGCTGATCAAGCACATCAGTTAAAATTGAGGCCACGATGGTGCTGAAAAGCCCTCTGACAGCCTAATAATAATTATTAATACTAATAAAAATCCGTGAACTCCTCACTTCTTGACAGAAGTCTTGAATAATAACTGGAGAGGGTTTGTTCAATCAGAGATTGAAATGAGGCCGCTTCTTCTCTAGAACACACCTTCTCGATAGCACTCAGGTCAAGTGAAATCCTCCATTCTCCTCTTGCTTACCGCAGGATTTCGATGCTTTTATCTTACTGGCTTAAGGACAGGAAAAAACCCCGGCCCCCCTTTTTGTTCTTGCGACAGGAGCACAGGGGAGAGGGATTAGTGAGCTAATTAGAAATGATCGCATCTATCAGCACTAATTAACAATACTGTGGTCTCACTTGCGTGTTCTTTTGAGCCATTCCCCTTCGGGACAGCTCCACAATCACCCCCTGCCTTTGGGACCTCTCTAGCCCTTCTGCGCTGATTGGAAGTGATAGCTGAGCTCCGTGGCATGTATAGGAAATGCTGCCTGGTATGTGCTTTCTAGGATGCAGCATTCCCTTTTGCTCTCAACCCTCACCAGGGGCACCGTTCGCTTCCAATAACACCACGCCGCTGCTAATGACCACAGAATGGAAATGGCAGAGGAATTTGGTTTCAACACCTCTTTCCTCCAGTGGCTGTTTCACTCCTGGCACTATAATGTAAAGGAAAAGAGCACTTGTCTCTGCTAGAGAGTGAGGCACACTGGGGTGGGTGCAGTCTGTTGGATCTAGCATGGCACTGGGAGAGACCTGGATTCAGTTCCCAATCTTGATGCTGACTCCACCTGCCCCAAGTCACTGTCTCATGACCGCTTTGCGAGGCTGGGTTAATTTACCAGCCCGGACACATGAACTGCCTGCCTGTTAGGTATGTTGTTAGTGCCTCAGTTGGATAATGGTGGCAATGAGAAAAAAAAAGAAGACATATAATAACTTTTAACGTGGCCAGCAAACAGGTTTCTTTCCCTAGGGTGATTGGGCAAGGGGATACTTGCAAGGCTGCTTTTAACTTTTCCGTGCCGCCGTTTCCCTACTGTTTTTAAAAAAGTGAAGGTGGCTGGGACAGAGGAATGAGACCAGTATGTACACAGTGCTTAGAGATCTGGGGAATCTCATTGGAGTGAATTTCTTTATATATCACTGCTGATTATCTTTTCCCTTAACTAATCTGCATGTGTAGTCACCTCTTCTGACTATACTAAGATCATGTTATTTCTTACTATGCCTGTTAACTGTTTTGCCTCTGCAGAGCTATGGGAGAGGGAGCTGGATTCTAATCTGCATGGAATATCATCCCAAAAAACCTAACCAGGATTGCAGAAATCGCTCTTGTGGGTGGTGAAGTGTGAGCTAGAGCATGTCCCACTTGACTCTCAGACCCCAGGTGGAGTTTGCTTAGCGGGCAGTTAGAAAAAACTCTGATTTATTTAGGAATGGAGCAGAGTTGATCTGGACTTATTGAGATCATAAATAAGGCCCTGTGGTGCCTTATTAGAGTCACTTCTCTGGGCAAAGCTGGCTTTAAAATACTAGTTTCCCTTGGGAGGAAGGAGGTGATAACAGTGAGTGAAACATCTGGTTTAGAGCAGACAAAACAGATACTGAAACTCGAGGAGCGCTTCCCCCCAGAAACGTTGAAGCATCTGAAGCTTATATTGGGAGGCAGGTATGTTATTAGCCTGTCGATAACCCTTAGCCAACATGAGATATGCCCCACTGTAGCAGATGGATAGGATTCTGGAGCAGGCAGGGTGGGTGGATTTTAGGGGTTTGCTGACACCAGTGTGTATTAGCTTAGGGAACATCATCGTTGTAAACAGGATTTGGTCCCTGGAGGCCTTCCATTGTTGTTTCCAGGCTGCTATATGTACTCTAGGAGCAGTAGCTGCCTTTCCACAATCTCCTCTAGCAGTGCCAGGAGCAAGGAGAGTATCTTTAGGAAGAAGTTTTTCCCAGGGAATAGGTTTGAGGGACTCTGATTCTGTCCTAACACATGGAGTGCAGTGAGTATTCTGGCCCAGAGCTCTGTAAGTCGGGCACCCAGATACTGGGGTAAGTTTGTCCAGGCAAACCAAGAAAGCCCTACTAAAACGATCAGGACTCTTGCATCCCCAGTGCGACTATCTTAGTTGAGCTCATTCTGTGAGATGGATACGCTGAACGGGTGACAATTCTATGTCTGTTGTCTCCCTGCTTTGTTGTCCGTCACCTAGCTAGTTCAGCGGCACCTTCCCCTTCTCGCTTTGATATTGCTATCCATCCGGACGCTGGCATGAACATCGCCGCTTTCGGAGCACGTGGTAGTGCTTACAATGTCAATACCGATCTCTGACTAGCACAACTTTTCAGTGGTGTCACCTCTCATTACCACATGGACTTTCCTTAGGCTCTTACTTGTCTCGTGTTTAGAATTTTGACCTTCCTTGTTAATTAAACAGAGACTTTTCTCCAGCCAGTGATTGAGCTATCCAATAATGCCTGCCTAAAGCCATCATAATAAAGGACAGAAGTTCTTTTTAATGCAAATGATTTGGTTCCAGATGTTTTGATCACATGTAACGATGGCTCAAATTAACCGGAGATTGGATTAAGTAACAGGCTCTCTCAGCTGCTTTTCCTAATCAGCATGACTCTGTGCCTTTTCCCCAGATTGCTCTCTTGTGCACACAGTGCAGCTTCCAATTTTTCACTGCGTGGCTTGGGTGTACTTTAAATAAAAGTAACACAAATGCAAATCAGATTAAGAACCAGGGAGACTAAAAGCCCTATCCTGGGATGAAGAATACCTTTCTTTCATCCAAAACCAACCTGCCTACCCTGCACATGTTGCGCCTAACTGTATCTGACATTCTAGGAAGGGAATATTCAGGCATGAATGGGAGCATGAGAGGTTGAAAGTGACTGTTGTGTAACTTAAGCAGGACACCTCAGGCAACTAAACCTCAAGTCTTGCAGGGTTCTGAGCAAGTGCCTACATGAAGAGGAAATTTCTGATAGCGAAGGGCTCTTTGAGCCATCAGAGAAAAGGCAGAACTGAGTCCAACCACTGGATATCCAGGCTAGAAAACAAGGTGTGAATTTGGAACTGTTGGGCAAAAGGCACAGTCCACACCCAGTTATTAAATTCATCAGTTTTAAAGCTTTATTAAAAGAATTTTGGGGATACTATCCCCACCTCAGTCAAGCGTAAGTAAAGCAGAGCAGGCTAGGGCAGTGATCAGTTAGTTACTCCATCAAGGGACACTGGTAGAATGTTGCTGTCATCATCAGGTGCATGCTGGTCCAACGTGTAGAGGTCCTGCATTTCTCCATCTGTGCTCAACAGTCTACATTCTTTTCTACTCTTTTATGCTTGCTTACCATCACACATCCACCATCCTCATGTTACCTAACTGATCACTTATCACCCTTATCCGTATTTGATGTATTCCGTGCTGTATACAGGCTGCATTGTCACACACCACTTCTTTTCCTGAGTGGGTTACGTTTTCTTGGCATGTCTTGGTCACGCATCCCTTCACTCATATTATTCTCTACGTGGCTTACTACTTCAGCCTAGGTGTTCCTCTGTTGTTTGTCCCTCAGTTTTATCTGTCTGCAGCCTTGGCCATTTTACCCGTCACCCTCACTCCCTTGTTTCTTCCATGCTGTTATCTATACATAGCAGGCTACTCACACAACTTCTGTATATCCGGTTTCTGATGTGACCCTCCAGTGCTTTAATTCTCTCACATAAGGGTATGTCTACACTACAGGATTATTCCGATTTTACAGAAACCGGTTTTGTAAAACAAATTGTATAAAGTCAAGTGCACGCGGCCACACTAAGCACATTAATTCGGTGGTGTGCGTTCATGTACAGAGGCTAGTATCAATTTCCGTAGCTATCCCATAGTTCCCGCAGTCTCCCCCGCCCATTGGAATTCTGGGTTGAAATCACAATGCAAAAACAGTGTCGCGGGTGATTCTGGGTAAATGTCGTCACTCAGGGCTTCCTCCATGAAAGCAACAGCAGACAATCATTTCGCGCCCTTTTTCCCTGGATTTCCCTGGCAGACACCATAGCATGGCAACCATGGAGCCCATTTAGCCTTTTGTTACTGGGGTAAATTGACGACATATACCCTGAAACACCCGGGAAAATATTTTTGACCCTTCAGGCATTGGGAGCTCAGCCAAGAAAGCAAATGCTTTTCGGAGACTGCAGGGACTGTGGGATAGCTGGAGTCCTCAGTCTCCCGTCCCTCCCTCCATGAGCGTCCATTTGATTCTTTGGCTTTCCGTTACGCTTGTCACACAGCACTGTGCTGAGTCCCTGCTGTGGACTCTGTCTATCATAGCCTGGAGATTTTTTCAAATGCTTTGTCATTTTATCTTCTGGAACAGAGCTCTGATAGAACAGATTTGTCTAAACATACAGAGATTAGGTCCAGTATCTCCCGTACGGTCCACGCTGGAGCTCTTTTTGAATTTGGGACTGCATCGCCACTCGTGCTGATCAGCGCTCCACGCTGGGCAAACAGGAAATGAAATTCAAAAGTTCACGGGGCTTTTCCTGTCTGCCTGGCCAGTGCATCAGTTCAGATTGCTTTCCAGAGCGGTCACAGTGGTGCATTGTGGGATACCGCCCGGTGGCCAATACCATCGAATTGCGGCCACACTAACCCTAATCCGACACGGCAATATTGATTTCAGCGCCACTCCCCTCGTCGGGGAGGAGTACAGAAATCGGTTTTAAGAGCCCTTTATATCGATATAAAGGCTTCGTTGTGTGGGTGGGTGCAGGGTTAATTCGGTTTAACGCTGCTGAATTTGTTTTAAACGCATAGTGTAGACCAGGCCTTAGTCAGGGTGACTGCCACTGGAAGAACTAGGGGCATGGTGGATTCTCCATCACATAGTCATTCCAGCAAGTCTGGATGTCTTTCTAAAAAACATGCTCTAGCTCAGCTCCTGGATATGGGCTTGATGCAGGAAGTGTGGGGGGAAATTCTCAGCTCTGTGCTATTCAGGAAGTCAGGCTGAGTGATCACAATCATCCCTTCTGGCCTTCCTAAAGTCAGTGAATCCATGTTCCTTTGTCCACACAGCCTCTGCTAAGGAGTTTATTGTTGGGGGGAGCAGGCAGGTGAGAGGCTTGCTCTGGCAATTATAAAGGTGTTGTGTTTTTCTTCTCTCCCCGATCTCTCCATGCAGCTCGGATTGGGAAAATGAAACGGAGGAAGCAAGACGAAGGGCAGGTATGTCCCCTCTGCAGCCGGCCTCTGTCGGGATCCGAGGAGGAGATGAGTAGACATGTGGAACAATGCCTTGCAAAGGTAGAGGCGCAGTGGGACCTTCTGCTGCCATTCCCTTCTCCCTACTCTCTCTGCAGTTGCCCTTCCCACCCAGGGCAGAAACCAACCCTGCTGGGTTAAAGGCCAGGGCTCAGGATGCGCTGGCTGGGAGCTGCAGTCTCCTCATGCCTGAAAGACTGCTCCATATAGGTTTCTGCCTGCCTCATGCTAGAAGCTTTGTTTTTTCATGTCCCCCAAGCCCTAATAATGAACTCCAGCTTAATAGACCAAACTCTGCAGGCCTTTGGCCATCTGAAGCCTTTTGTAATATGTTAAGATTCCTGCCTAGCACAGCAAGAGTTCTTCTTTTCTGTTCTGCTTTAACAGCCATGTTGATGTTGCCCTTTTTAAAATAGATTTGTTAAAAATGCCTCTTGAGCATTGAACACCGGGAGTTAGGGTCTCTCTAAACTCCTCCGCCACCTTCCCGTGGAACTGTAAGCCCTGTCTCTTCACTAGCCTTCCCAGAGACCGAGGGGTAAACTCCATAGACGGGCTGCACAGGGGAGAGTGGGAGCTTTGGGCGTTCTGTAGTTTCCTGTTTCTGTCAGTCATGGACACTTTACAAACACCCAGCAAGAACGTCCCAGGTGAAGCGTGTTTTAAAAGAACTGTTTTCTGACCAGCCTTCCTGAGCCAGGTGTCCTGAGAAATCCTTCCACTTCTGGCCCTGCTGAGGGAGCCACCCTGTGCTCCTGGACCAAGGGAGTTGCTGGTTTCAATGCATGGGCAGGAAGTCACAAGCTGGGATGGTGCCAGACAGGTTGCATTTGGAAACATGCCACGATTGTCCTGGGAACTAAAGCTGAAGTATCCCTATGTAAAATGGAACCACTGCCTCTCATTTTCTTGATCCTGAGCGGTCCTGAGTGCACTCAGCTCCCATTGACTCTCAGGATCAGGCTCGTTGTGGGGAAACAGATGCTGCTACCCACTCCTGATAGAGCTCCCGGTGGGAGCAGTCCTAACCCCCAAGGGAATTTAGGGTGTCTTATTCTCTGCCCCCTCTGCCCGGCACAGAGAGAAGGCTCGTGCATGACCGAGGATGATTCCGTGGACATTGAGAACGAGAATGGCAATCGCTTCGAGGAATACGAGTGGTGTGGGCAGAAGAGGATACGTGCCACCACCCTCCTGGAGGGGGGATTCCGAGGTACCGGTGGCGTTTCACGGGGCCCTGACTTGAGGCACATCTGAGATGCAGAGAGGACAGTTCTTCTGTGCTTAAAAAAGAGTCTTGAGTCAGTCGCTTCTCTTCAGAGGGAGGGGTTCAGGCTGCATAAACATCCACAGTGTTGCCTTTCAAGATGGGTGGGAACCTCAAGTTTTGCCAGCACTACACAGGGATGATTTCAAATCTTACCACACCTGGGAAAATAAGGGTAACATTTTGTACTGATCTTAAATACAGAAGACTTGCTTTACTTAGTATTCAGGAAACGTAGCCGCGTAGGGGGAGAGATTGGGAACAGGTAGAGGGGAGATCACTTGGGAAGGAATCAATTCCTTGTTTGCATACATTAAGAAATACCTGGATGTATTTGAAGGTTGGGGGGAGAGAGAAATGAAATTGTAAAAATTCCCAGCCTGGAGTGACGAAAGCTGGTTTATCAGCTGCTGGTGATGTATTGAAGGTGACAGCGGAGTCGCTTTAACACCTGCATAAAATATTAAAGGGCCAGTTATGCATTTATCACTTCATCCCTTTTAAGGTTGATAAATGAGAATCCAGCAACCTGCTGTGTACCTCCAGTGCTGCAGGCCCTCAGGGCTCCCAGACAAACACATTTTATTTTCCCTCCTTCTTCTGTTCCTTCCCCAGTGACAGGGAAACCAGTTACAGAGGAGAGAGAGAGTTATAGCAAAATTTGACCTCATGTGAGCTTTACTGGTGAATGTAATTGTACCTGGGACCCTGGCCTCTTGCTTACACTCAGCCCTTTGGCCTCCAACAGCAGGATTTACTAAACTCTTCTCTGGTGTGAATTGCCAGCACTAAGGAGAGAGTCTCTCACACAGCCCTAATGAGAGCAGAAATGCCGGCTCTGGCCATTCGATAAAGAGGAAGGGATGCTACCTCTTCATACGCCAGCGTGGATTTTAATTTAAAATGTCTCAAGGGGAGAGACTTGCAAGGGAATGAGTCACACTTACATGCCCAAGCACCTGCCAGCTGTTAAGTGACACCCTGGCCCTCCTGCGCTATGCTTGCCTTCCTGTGGAATTCGGTTGTAACTCGGGAATAGGGGAGCAGATGCCCCTGAACATGAGGCTGCTTCTCCGAGTTTCTGGCGAAGGCAATACTGCGCTCTGCTGACTCCCGGGAATAATTGTTGCAAACCCACAGCTTCATCTGCTTACTCACAGGCCTACACGTGATGCTTTAGAAATGCGGTGCAGACTATTAGACTTTGTTCATTAACATATCTGTTGGCATTGGTAGTATGGGACACGGGATGCTGGTCTGTTCCTGTGCTCCAATCAGTGCTCCAGTACTGATTGTCCTCTTACATTAAATGAGCAATGACCAGTCTGCCCTATTTCCTGCCCCTCTGTGCTTGCGTGACCTCTCCTGTGGGCTCTTCTGGTGGACGGGGTAGACTCCATCGCTCGGCTCCTAACGCTATCGCTGGGTCACCTCACTCCGATAATATTCCCAGTCCTACCTAGCTAATTAACTGGAGTGTCGTCTTAACCTTTCAGTCCCACCCCAGTCACAGGGACGGTATTTCAAATGACGCTGCAGGTCAGGAAAGAGCTCTACAGCCCATATGATTTAAACCTGATGAACATGCAGGGTCCTTGCTCATTGTTCTCTTTTGAAAGGGGGCAGCTGCACAGGAGTCTTGGAAATGCAATAGCCCCACTGAGTGAATTGGTTAGAGGTTAGCCAACTTATAGCTGCAAAGAGGGCCATGCTCTTATCCCTGTAGAGGGCTGCTCCTACCATGCATGGATGCTTCCAAACACAAGTATCCAACACAGATCTAATTGTAATGTCCCATGTTGCAGGTCATCCTCCGAGTGAGTGCAGAGTTTCCTTCTGCTCTCTGGAGAACCTTGCCATGTGTCTTAAAGGGGGGTGGTGAATGCTGGTTGGTAAAGAGTGCAGAAGGTGGGGTGGGGATTGTCACTAGATGAGATGGGGGTAATCAAGCTGGGAATATTTCACAGGATCGCAGTAGTCACCAATGGACCTATCGATTGTGGACTCTGTATCCCTGATAGTCTGGCCAGCCATCAGATGGATCTAGTTCTTACCAAAAGGCCAGGCTGAGTACAAGAGGCTTTCCATTCTGTCGTCTCCTCTCTCTGCACTTGGAGAAGATGAAACCTCTGTTCTTCATGGCTGAAAAAATTCCCCAGTCAAAGAGAGGAGGGGATCCCTACAACGCAACATGCTCCCTCTCTCATCAGACTCAGCAGTTCCCACCTAGGGTCTCTCTTCTCTGTATGTGTCGTGAAAAGTGCTCAGGTCTCTGCATGTACTAGTCAGGGCAAGCCAAGCACCTGTGTTCTCTGCTCAGCAGGGGAATGTTTTACCACCACTTCTCTGCCTAGACTCCCTAGAATCCTGCGTAGGCTTCCCCAGAATATGCCTGCAGCCTGCCAGCTGGATATCTCTGTTTTAGACAATGGGAACTCCTGGCTTGGACCAGTCCCTGAATTTGGAGACAGGTGGGGAGGGGGGTGGTTCTTTGCCTGAAACAGGTTACAAGTGATGTAAGCCTTTCCCTCCTGTCTGGGCTCCAAGCTCCTCTTGCATGCCTGTCCTCTGACTCCCAGCATGGTGAGGCTTCCTTGGATAGACCTGCTCTGTGTGGTTTCAGGGGAACTAAATGCAACTCACCTTTTCCTCTCCTTGTATTAATGTTGACTCCTCCTTTCTGGGACAAAGGGGTCTTAATTTGTATCCCAGCAGAGTGATGCAGCATTTTGGAGATGCCCTGCAATGATAAAAACTGCTTCATGCAGGATTGGTGGTTCCATTATTACCCCCTCCCACTCTAGACCCCATATTTGGCCCAATTCCTTTGGCTGAGAAGGAGCAGTGATGTGGAAATCAAAGGCCTTTTTAATGCCAAACAGACTTTGCTAGGCTACGTGGATGTCGCTGGTGTCTAGAGAGATGACATGGAGAAATGCATAAAACTGGAGGGAGAATAGATGTCCATGTGTCTCATCAATTTCCCTTTTAATAGTGTGTGTTGCTCTGAGGAGATGTCACAGCCCGGGGGGATAGGAGATTGTGGCCCGCGTTTATTGCGCAGTTCCAGCTCAGATCTAGCAGGCAGTATTGCAATACCATCCCCAAACTGGGAAGAATTCATAGCCTTTTATTAGTTTTTTTGGTCTAAATGTACAAAAATCACATCAGTGATCATGCTCTTCAGACATACAGGAGCATAAACGTTGGCAAGTCAAGTATAACAAGGCAGGCAAGAAAGAATGAGAAGAGCAACTAGCTAAGGACAAAAATATAACAGCAAAAAATTTTTTTGAGTACATTAGAAGCAGGAATCCTGCTAAACAGTCAGTGGGGCTACTGTATGATCAAGGTGCTTATGGAGCAGTCTAAGGAAGACAAGACCATTGCAAAGGAATTCTTTGCATCAACCGTCACTGCAGAGGATAGGAGGGAGATTCCCACATCCGAGCCATTCTTTTTAGGTGACTCATCTGAGGAACTGTCCCAGATTGAGGTGTCAGTAGAGGAGGGTTTGGACCAAACTGATAGATTAAAAAGTAAGAAGTCGCCAGAGCCTGATGGTATCACCCTAGAGTTATTTGAGTTTCTTCAGATGAAATTGCAGAGCTAATAACTGAGAGATAAACTATCACTTAAATCAGCCTCTGGACCAGATGAGTGGAGGGTAGCTAATATAACATGTATTTTTAAAAAAGGCTCCAGAGACAATCCTGGCAATTACAGGCTGATAAGCCTAACCTCAGTACTAGGCAAATTGGTTGAAACTATAGTAAAGAACAAAATGATCAGACACATAGATGAAAACAATATGTTGGAGAAGAGTCAACACTGCTTGGTGAGGCATGATTTCCCTTTACAAATCTATTCTAATTCTTTTGGGGGGGGTCAACAAGCATGTGGACAAGGGTGATCCAGTGGATATAGAGTACTTGGACTTTCAGCAAGCCTTTGACAAGGGCTTTCATCAGGGGTTCTTACACAAAGTAGGCGTCATGGGATAAGAGGGAAGGTCCTTCTGTAGAACAGTAACCGATTAAAAGATTAGAAACAAAGGATAGGAATTAGCCATCTGTTTTCACAATGGAGAGAGGTAAGTAGTGGGGGCCCCCCAGGGCTCTGTACTGGGACCCGTGCTGTTCAACATATTCATAAATGATTTGGAAATGGGGCAAACAGTGAAATGCCAAACTTTGCACATGGGATAAAATTACTCAAGATAGTTAAGTCCAAAACTGACTGGAAAGAGTTACAAACGACTCTCACAAAACTGGGTGACTAGGCAACAAAATGGCAGATGAAATTCAGTGTTGATAAATGTCAAGTAATGTGCAGTGGAAAACATAATCCCAACTATTTATACAAAATAATGGGGTCTAAATTAGCTGTTAGCTTTCAAGAAAAAGATCCTGGGAGTCCTCGTAGCTAATTCTCTGAAAAGATCAGCGCAGTGGGCAATGGCAGCCAAAAAAGCTAATGAATGTTAAGAACCATTAGGAAAGGGAGAGACAAGACTGAATATCTCGTAATCCATAGTACACCCACCTCCTGACTACTGCTTATCCCATCTCCCAAAAGGCATGTTAGAATTGGGGAAAGTGCAGAGAAGGGCAACGAAAATGATGACAGGCATGGAACTCTCATATGAGCAGCATTTTAAAAGACTGGGACTGTTCAGCTTTGGAAAGAGAGAGACTGAGAGGATATGACAGAGGTCTGAAATCACGACTGGTGTGGAGAAAGTTGTCTAGGGAAATGTTATTTGCCCCTTTACATAACCCAAGACAGGGGTCACCCAATGAAATTAATAGGCAGCAGGTTTAAAATAAAAGCAAGTATTACTTCACACAGTGCAGACAACCAGCCTATGGAGCGCCTTTCCAGGGGCTGTTGTGAAGGGCAAAACTATAATGGGGTTCAAAAAAGGTATTCGATAAGTTCATGGAGGACAGGTCCATCAGTAGCCAAGAAGGTCAGGGATGCAAAACCATGCCCCGGGTGTCCCTAAACTCCTGATTGCCAGAAGCTGGGACTGGGCGACGGGATGGATCACTTGATAACTGCCCTGTTCTGTTCATTCCCTCTGGGGCACCTGGCATTGACCACTGTTGGAAGATAGGAGACTGGGCTAGATGGATCATTGGTTTGACCCAGAATGGCCGATCTTGTGTTCCTACTCCAGATTTTTCCGCTTTTTGCAGAAAATACCAAAAAGCAAGTGTGACTGAACCCCCCCTCATGCCGGCCTGCACAGCTTTTCTGTCCAGAAGCTGAGTACTTAGCTTTAGCATCTTCGGATATTCATATTGTCTGTGCTGTTTCCTGGGCCAGAACTCTTGTGCTCTCTAAAACCTGATTGGGAATTGTCTCATCTGTGACTGGAGAGGCTGTCCTTGAGAATTGGACTCCTCTGTAGGTTGTACATTGCTACAGTTATAGTGCCCGGGGATCCCAATCAGGTCCCATTGCACTGGACCCTGGGCACACATGGAATAAAGACCGTCCCTGCCCCAGAGAGCTGAGTGTGTGTCCAGAAATAACAGGTGGAAGCCCAGGAGAAGGTAACAGTGACGTGATTATTGGGTATTACAATCGGCACGCTGGCTCTCTGGCCTTAGAGAGTGGAGTGGGCATTTCATATAAGGATTCACTGGCATTTTTAACTGCCTTCACATTTTTTAAAACACTGGCAATTGTCATCACTAAATCTGTTTGCTAAAACCCGGTACTGTCATCTTGTGTGAATCTAGAACATTAACAACTACATAGGAGTCTAGTTCTTTTTCTTCCGGGGCCAGGTCAGATATGTATAAGTCGCGTGGGGCTTTCAGGGAGAGATCTTTGTTTAAAGTAGGAATCTGCCTTGGACAGGAAGGGCAGTCTTCTTTCTCCTTTGTCCCCTCCCTCTGCAGCCTTAGAGTAGTGGGGGGAAATCCACAAATGTGCAACATCTGCCAGATGCTGCTTTTAATCATGTCCTTGTTGTAAGCGAGAGCTTAAATAGAAATCATCTCAGTGAAACTGTTGAAGAGGTGTAACACCGCCTCCCCCCAGCAATAATGGTGTCTGAACACGTGTTCTTGAAGTGCAGTTTGTGATACTGTGGTAAGAGGTTTTGCCCAGTATCAGGAGATCTCATCCCTAGTGTTGTGGGACGAAAACTTGTTTTGAAATATCTTAGCATTGACTACCCATCCATTTACATAACTCTGATCAATTGGGAAAGATGCTTGCATTAGTCATTTACAACTTCCATTTCTGTTGCTCTTTGTTACAAGGGATTATTTCATGCAATCTATGTCTAATAAGCTTTGAGCCAGGCTGTATTTAGGCAGCAGCCAAAGCTCAGCCAGCGAAAGCATTGAGCATTTCCCTCTCTGATTTTTAACTCTCAACATATTTATACCAGTTCTTCTCTTCCTCTCCAGAATGGATGCACATTACCCCACGTGTTTACACTGCAAAGTTATCCCTTTAAAGAATTCCTAAGAGAAGCTCAAAAGGGGGTTTTTCTTTGAAACATTCAGTGTCTCTTTTTGCGTGTGTGTGTCTGTTACTTGAAAGGAGGAGGGGGGAGAGGAAAAAAGGGCTTTATCTGAAAAGAATCACATCAGCTTCGCACTGATAGAAGCCGCTGTCGTCTCTTAAACGGCTTAACGCAGTCAAAAGGCAAGCAGACTTAAACCAGTGTCTTACACAAGGATCGATGGTGGAACACACAACTGGTAACTGGGTGAAAAAGAGAGCGAGGGAGAGAGAACAGTAATGATTGCATTAAGGGAAGCTTGAGGGAGGCTGGGTCTTTGTAGCAGCTTCAAAGGTGCCTGGACTGATGCCTGAGCAAACTATCCTCTGGAAGTCACTGTTCCTGTAACTCTATGGGAGAGGGATGTACCCCCCCCCCTTTTCTTAGTAAATGGGGCAAGTAGATCAGGGACTGATGGGTTAGCAGCTCCTGTCTGCATCACATTTTCGGGAGGATTTTGATCAATTGGCATCTCTTGTCATTCCTTCAGCACAAGGGGTTTGTCTTGAGAGGGGAAAATCAGGGTGGGAGGTGGGGAGCGATTGGGGATGCCAGCCAGGGAGGGGGGACAGTATGTCAGTTTATCGATCGCACCTCAGCCAGGAGAGCTGCAGGCGCAGTGCTCTGAGCAGGAGCGGCAGCATGCTTAATGTGATTGAAAGGCAGTTAAAATGGCGGTGACCTTTTCAGGGGGAATTAGATTGCCTGCCAAGAGTGGTTAGAGGGAGTGATAACGCCAGCTTGAGGAAGCTGTCCAGCCAACTTCAAAGAGAGAGAGACAGAGACAGGAAAAGCAAGCTAGCAGCAAGTACCATTTAAACTACAAACCGCCCTGTCTGATGGAACAGAGATTGCTGTCCTCTTTAGATAGGAAAGAATTGAAGAATTGTAGCTAAGTTCTCTCAACCTGCCCATTTCCCCCCACCCTTCCGGTGGGCACAGTAGTGAACCGCTCACCCAGTGCTTTTATGGATTTCTTTTCCTCAAGCAGATGAGATGCCTAGAAAATAAGGCAGAGGGGAACCCTTTGAATTCGTTAAAACGGTAAGCAAGGCATTGTCAGGGACGGGTACTTTCTAATGGAGATCAACCAGACAGGAACCTGCCTAAGACAGATTGCAAGACTCTGAGGGGAAACCCATAGGGAGTATTTAATTCTTGAATTTCTCTTTGTTTCCCCCCTTCTGAGATGGCACAGGATTTATAGCCAGCTCCAGTAATGTCCTTAAGAAGGGAGGAGCCCACCCCCACAGGCGGTCCGGGCGTATGCAGCGGGCTTGATGAAGCCTAATATACTGTGACAAACCAAAGTCACTCCGGGGTGCTCATTTGCTTTGGTTCTTGTGTCGCATGCAATCAGCGCAGCTGCTTGAAAAGTGGAACTTATTAAAATACAAATGCCTGAAAGTTTCCAGCAGATGGCTTTAGTCCCGCTGTCAGCTCTCGGTCAGTCCTTGCAATACCAAGACGTGCTTCAGCAAATGTCATTAGGACAGTCTCTTTCTGCAACAAATGCCAATCTGCTTGTCTGGAAATGAAGGGAAGTGCAGTTACAGTAGCTGTGGGCTCCTCCACAGCCTGGGCTTCATTTAAATGTGCATTGTACTTGAAGAGTGCAAGCAAGATGAGGTCTCCACCCAAATCATGTTGCACTCCAAAAGGACGTACGTGGGGGCTGAGGTGAACCATAAAGTAGGTGATTGAACAACACTCAGCACCTGTCTGGTAGCTCCATATCTGATGGTTTTCAGTTAGAATGGAGTCTGAAGGCAGGCTCCAAAATTGAGGAGAAAATATGGATCTCTTGCCCTTCCAAAGCATTTTTTACCCCAAGATCTCAAAACTTTCAGTTTCACAACATCTCACTGAAGTGCTTATCATTCCTGTTTTACAGATGAGTAAACTGAGGCACACAGCAGTGACTGCCCCTGTGTCATGCCCACAGAGTCAGTGCCAGAGCCGGGGTTAGCACCTCCAATTCCTGACCTCTACACCCCATCCAGCAATCAGTAGCTTCTTGTTTCTCAATCAAAACCAGAGCCGGCATACAAGAGAGCCTGCAAAGATGATAAAACCCTGCCTTCCTCCATCTGTCCCAATGAGTTAAAGTTGCAGTTAAGGTCAAGCCAAAGAGAGAGGAAACAGGACAATACATTTAGAGAGACTTGGCAGTGACGTTGCTAGTGCATGAGTGGCAAGAGAGTGAAATTTCCCAGGAGACTGTCCAGGAAATGGAAGGTGTCTGTAGTGTCTTCAGAGCCCTCTGGATGAATGAATTAGTAACCAATATCGTTATCCCTGTTTCTGCACTGACTAAACAGGGTACCCGTTGAGAGAGTAGAGTGAACTTGAAGTCGGATGCAAGAGTCACCAGCAGAAGAGTGCAGGGGAGGGGTCTGAAGTCTTTAATCTCCCCCTCCCTCCAGATCCTGGCTTGAAATGTCCTTCTCTCTCCCTCACTTTTTTTCATTGCCAGCCTCCCTCTTGGCTTTGCCCCTCAATTAAAACGTCTTCCCACAGTATGTACATGTAAGCAACTCTCATGATCTTTCACTGTTACAACCCTTGCCTTCCCAAACTTCTTTTGTCATCTTTGCTTTTGTCTAAGACTCTAAGTTCTTCTGGGCAAGGATCTGTTGTATAGTTCTGTGCGCCCCACTGGTGCTTTATATGTGCCCATCCCCAGCGAGCGCTCTTTCCAGGGACGCAATTCTTAACACAGCTTCACACCGCATCTTCAGCTTTGATGTGTAAAGTGACATTTCTCTTTGCACTGCTCCAAGGGATGGGAGAGTCTCAGTCTTGCCTGCACTGACATCTGCTCTTGAGTGGGACAGGCAGATCTGTGTCCATGAGGTGGTTCTTGATCTCAGAATGCAGTAAAGGACCGGTTTGTTGTGAACCCTTGTTGTAGGAGTGTAATTAACAAGCAAGAGTTAAGCTTTCCCCGAAGAGTTGTATTAGTGTGTGGGAATTGAGGGAGAGGTCTGTTCAGTGGCATTTGAACCTTTTCTGCCATAAAGTAGCCAGGCAGTAATATTAAAAGGGTTGGGTTTAATGAGGAGGACAAAGAGATAAGGGGAGGGGCTTAGGAATTGTCTGAAGCCTTAGCATTGTATAGCACCCAGTAATTGATATATCATCATATCGGTAGCAGGTCTCACGTAGCACTTCACAAACATTAGTAAAACTCATTGTGGAACATGCTATACAAAAAGGGTGAGATCAGTGCTCTGACTCTGCTTAGATACTTTTTTAATGGGACACTGCAAAGTTAAAAATCTTTTTTTGTCCAGTTCTTCTAACAAAGGTGAAGCATATCCTAAAATATTAAAGTCCTGTGTAGTCTTCAGTGTGTTTACATCAATTTTTATAGTGAAACTAGACTAGTCAGCTTTATTTGGGGGTTCTCAGTCAATGACCCAATGCATAGGGAAGGTTTACATCTCAATAGATTGTTTCTACTGTGATGGTGTTGGACTTCAGTTTTTTTACAAGTTTCAGTTTAATATTAGTCTTTATTGAAATTTAAGAGAACCTAAATGTTGTGCTCAAACTGCTGTACAGTGTTTGTTTAAAGGGAGGTGATCAGCTAAACCCTAGTGTCTAACACCTAAGATCACCGTAGCTGGGAAGAGATCTGGAGGGGGAATATTCTCTCCTTCAGCTTGCTTGGCTCATTTGACAGCGTTTTGAGTGCAGTTGGTTCCCCTGTTGTGTGCGAATGGCTCTGTCACACAGCAACAAGAGAGGGAGAAAAATTAATTAAAAAGGAAAAGTGGTTGTGAAACTACCAGAATTGGCAGGGAGAGTCAAGGGGCAGGCCTAGCACCTGAAACTACTCAATTGTTGAAATTGACTAGATTTCAAGTTGACAGCATCCCTTTAAACTTCTATTTTCCTAGATGTTAGACATACAGCATAAGATCATCCGGTCCCATCTGCTGCCCACACAGAGTTGCTCCCTCCAATCCATTTTTCTAGTGCTTTGTCCAGTCCAGCTTTGAAATTCCCAGGCTTTAAGACAGTCATTTGATAATTTTTCAGACCGTCTGCAGTTTTGCTAGAACTGCAGCCTACCTCTTGGGCTCTCAGGTCAAACTTCAGCCTTACCCACCAAGTCGCTGATTGACGTGATTTTAATAGCATTTTAGAATACAGTTGTTAAGTCTGGGGCAGTGAGATTTTTCTAAAGGAAAAGTGCTTGCGGGTCTCGATGGCTCTAAACAGCTCCTGTCTCTGCATGTCGTCTCTTACGCTAGGCGGTGAAACGCATTATCGAGTAGTGCCCGGAAAGTGGCTAACTGCGTTTGACACACGCCAACTCCCTGCCTCCACACTGGATAATTGCATTGTCAACTGTTCAGCAAAGTGGCAGGTGACACTGCAGCCCGATTGATTGTCCTAGCATCGAGGCTCCTAAGGCTGTCAGCCACCCAATCGATAGAGTTTACACAAGACACCGTGACTGCATCTGTAACTAATTTCAATTTGAAACTCACAAGACGCTGCTATCCCTGTGTCCTGGCTTGTGTTCTGATTCACTTGCATCCTCTCCCTGGCCTGGGAAGTTGCTTTTTCCTTTGAAAGTGCATCTTGGGGTTTTTTTCTGTTTTCTTTTTTCCTTTTGGAGCAGCAAGTGAAGAAATCAATGGTGTGTTTTGTGGTTTCAGATTTGAGGGCATTACTGCACATGGCTAACTAGCAGCTCCAGTTTCGCAATCAATAGGCTGATCAATTGATTAAATTAACACTGATTTTCTTTCTTCTTCCTGGCCTAGAAAAGAATTAGTTTGGAGTAGCGCATGTGGGTTTAGCTTATAAAATTTAGGCCTTGTTATATCAGCCCATGACCATTTCCACCCACTCTTTCTCCTCTACCCACAAATAAAATCTCTCTGCCTATCATTACTTCAAGCAAATGACAATGGGGCCTGTGGCTGGCGATGGCCTCGGTAAGCCAGGGTGTCACTTTCAGCTGTTCACCAGCTTCTCTGCTTCATGCTCGGCTGCTTTAGAAAAGGCATTCTCTGTGCTGCTTTATTATTGGCAAAGTTGCGACATTCCTGTGTGCTTATTGATCCAGTGATGTGAATCTGCTTAGTGATCCAAGATTACTTTAATTCCCCTCGTCCCTTTTTTGTTTCCACCCTCTCTCAGCGGGAACTAAAGCTTTCAGAGCCACCCTTCTTCGATCATGGAAATCAAGCCAATGGCAGCTAAGACCGTGGTTCTGATTCTTCTTTTGTATTGCAGCAGTGGGGTTTGAATTGCAGCCTTCCAAAGAGCTGCGGGCTCATCCCTCAGTGCATTACACAGGCACAAAGCTCCAGGAAGCTGGGTAGAAATTGCCATATTGGATCAGACCACTGGGCTGAGTGTACACTTCACTGCTTCACAGGGAGACATGAAAGAAATCCCTGCAATATTCCTAGCCAATGCCCCAATGTGGTGTGCGGGAGAAACCAAATCCTTCCCGACCCCTGCAGTGACCAGCTCATGTCCTGAACCATATGTTTGATTTCCCTTATATTGGCACGTGTTGCTACCAAATGTTGTTAGTAGTCATAATGCCATGCCGCCCTTTCTTTAAAGCCAGCTGTTCTTCTGGTTGTTAGTAAAGATCACTACAGGTGTCTAGGACACTGATTGTTCAGTCTAGTGAGCAAACACATGCTTTTACCTACCAGCCCGGGGTAACCTGGGAGGGACACATCTACTGACAGGCCAGTGCAGATGGGCTCTTCTGTGTCCATTTCCATAATAAATTGCAATTCCATGTGAACTGGATTTGGGTTCCTGACATCACTGGGAAATACAGTTCTGTCCTGCAAACAACTTTCCATGATCTTGGAATGTACATTTCCCCTGGTGAAAGTTGCTAGTAAAATTCCTGTATGTTAAGTCCTGTGGTACATGGGAATAGAGGAATCACTTGACTGTCTGATATTTGGATCCGGTGAAACATTATTGATCTGGAGAAAGATGGCTGATTAGGATGGCCTCTTCTTCTGCTCCCCTCTGTAAAAAGAGAGAGAGAAAGCTTTCTCTTTCCTTCCAATGCACTTTTTAAAAATCACGCCACATCTGTGCCATCTTGTCCTGTTAGCACTAGTTTGGGCTATTTCAGCAGCTGGGGAAATAAACCTGTGACAGAACTGCTCTTAGGAAGCTTTGAGGACCTGGTAGTGTCTCTGCATAAAATGCTTGTATTGCCTTCTTCGTTTTTGCTCTCCAAGAAGAAAGTGAGTGTGTCAAGGTTTTTTCCCCATTTTGAACTTTAGAGTACAAGAAGTGGGGACCTGCATGAACACTTCTAAGCTTAATTACTAGCTTAGGTCTGGTACACTGCCACCAGCCAGAATTTAGTGTCTGGCACACTTTCTGTTCCCCCAAAACCTTCCCTGGGGAACCCCGACCCAAACCCCTTGGGTCTTAAAACAAGGAGAAATTAACCATCCCCCTCCTTTTCCCCCCAGACTTTCCCCTCCCTGGGTTGCCTTGAGAGGCTTCACACCGATCCAAACTCTTTGGATCTTAAAACAAGGAAAAATCAATCAGGTTCTTAAAAAGAAAGCTTTTAATTAAAGAAAATTTTTACTTTTTCTATCTCTGTAAAATCAGGATGGAGAATGCTTTACAGGGTACTCAGATTCATATAGACTAGAGGGACCCCTCCTCCCCCCCAGTCTTAGATTCAAAGTTACAGCAAACAGAGGTAAAAAATCCTTCCAGCAAGAGAAACCTTTACAAGTTGAGAAAACAAACATAAGACTAATCCGCCTTGCCTGGCTATTACTTACAATTTTGAAACATGAAAGACTGATTCAGAAAGATAGGGAAAGCCTGGAATGATGTCTGGTCCCACAACGAACCAAAAAACAAACAAACAAAGACTTCCCTCCACCAAGATTTGAAAGTATCTTGTCCCCCTATTGGTCCTCTGGTCAGGTGTCAGCCAGGTTTACTGAGCTTCTTAACCCTTTACAGGTAAGAGACAATAACCCATAACCATCTGTTTATGACAGAGTGACATTTCTTTAAGAAAATACACTGCCTGTGCTAGAAGGGAAGGCTGTGCTGAGGCAAGTTATTGCAGTGGGTGTTGTGGGTGGGGACTAATTAGAAAAACCTACAGGTCAGTCTTGGAAACTTACGAGAGGCTTTTTCTTCCTGAACATGTATAAATTACCTGTGAGCAGCACAAAAGCTTCTCTCCCAGCCAACTCAGCCCCCATCAGGCCTGCGCACTGCAGAGTTGTGTTTGGAGTCAGACCACTTGTAAAATGTTTTATTTTTGAAGGAGGAATTGAGAATTTTATAATGTTCCTGACCAACGTTCAAGCCCTCTGTCCTTGGAGCCCAGCAGCTTGAACTCGGATCTGCTTCAAGAGGGTGTCCCAAGCACTCACCAGCTTGACCCCAGCCTGCAGACCAGTTTTCATGCTGTGGGCTGTTGCCTTTCCTGGTCCCTCTGCTCAGTTAAGAATTGGGTGGTGCAGTCCCTATCAGCTCAGCTTGCTGAGGGTCTGAGCAATGGAGGTGAAAAGTGGGACCCTTCAGGAAGCAGGAATAATGCCAGGAGGGATTTGGTCCTTACGAGTCCAGTCTCTGTTCTGTTTGCGTACGGTGCCTAGCGGAGTGAGGTCCTGGTCCCTGAGTAGGACATCTAGGGCTTACAAGAACACAACTAATAACTACAGTGCGGCACGGAGCACAGCACTGAAGGGTTAGTGTCTCCTGTTGGGTTTGCATTTGCAGCATACACCAAACAAATATACTTAAAACTGAAAAAACAAGCTCACCCACGAGGACGGAGTTGAGCAGTGGAGCGTGGGCCAACAAGGGCTTTGCCTGCTCCGCTGGGCTGTGGTCATCTCAGTCTGCACAACTTTGCTTCGTTCTTGCCTTTCTGTTTCTAGCTTCACCAGCCTCCACATAGATTCAGGGTTCCTCTCTGCAAGAGCTGCTGCTGATACTACAGACTTTGACCATCTGTTATCATCTCCTACAGGAGAAAAACACAAGCTGAATTAAGGCCCTTGTAAAAATCTCTTTATTCTCTAAAACTATAATCTAAATCAGGTATTCAGTTAATGACGGAGTCTTAGACAGCTTGAGTTGTATACACTGAAAATGCTAGGTGAGCTGTCCTCTGAGGGTGTGTAGAGGGAGGTGGGATTTGAGGAAGGCCCTGTGACATGCAAGGTTGGAAAAGTCATTCCAGATAAAAGGAACAGCCACCAGACTTGGGAGAAAGCACAGGGGTGCTGTGGAAACTTGTGTGAGGAGAAAAGAGCACTTTCTGCCAGGATAGCCATCTCCATCCATTTCTCATCTCCACGTATAGGAGGCCATGGGAAGCATTTCCATTGTCCTTCGAGCCTGTGGCCTGCATGGTGGCCAAGAGGCATATGAAATAGACCTTGTTTTCATATTGCAAAGCTTCACATCCATATTTCAGTAACAGTGTTGGTTATTCTGAGCTCCTAGAATAGTCAGAAGTAACTGGATCTTGTGCTAAGGGCGGTTAATGCTGTATGCACCATTTCGGAGGGCTGCAGACACTCTAGGTAAGTGATCTTGATAGATACATTCTGATTGATGGGGGAGTTTGTCTCCCAAACTGTCACATGGTTTATAAAGGTGCCACTCAACAGCAGTGCTGGAATTGCTTGTCAGCGCACCTGGCTACAAGAGCAATGGGGATAGCAGACAGAACTGTAACTTTGTTTTTTCTTGTCTTAATGGCCCCAGTATCTGACCTGCCTGCTCACTCTTGTTTGTCTGGCCCTTAAAGAGGCAGCTGGGATTAAGACTGTCAGATTTGCACCGCTTTAGCACCTGGAAGGTTAGTGTTATCACACAGGGCAGCATATGACGTGTCTGCTGCAGACAGAACACACAGCATAAGCAGAAGAATGCTGCAGCTAGAAAATGGAATGATGTGGCAGGGTTCATTTTTAATCTGAAAGCCGTGTAATTACAATGCACTTTGGGCCTTATCCTACTCTCCTTCCTTGTATAATCCATGGCTTCTCATGTGAGTAATGGCTGCAGGATCAGGCCTCTTACAAATTCCCAGATCAAACTTACACCTTAACTTTCAGGTGACAGCTGTGACTTTATTCGCATGTGGGTATAAAGTTCAGTCCTCAGAACTGTCCTGTCTGTGGGGAGGAGGGAGGCATTGGTGTTAAACCTCCTCTGTAGGTGGCTTTGCCGATAATAGTGAACTACTGTGTCGCTTTCAGACAACTAAGCCAGCCCAGAATAACCCCTCTCATGTTCTATCACATTGTAATGAGCCATAAATCAGCTGGGTGAAACAATGTGATGTGGTGTCTCCTGGACGTTCACATTTTGTTCTAGTACGACAGCCTCACTTACAAGTACCACCAAGCACAAGCTACGCTCTGCAGCCATCCCAGTGCTCCGTTTCAGATTTTCCCTGTTTCTGGAGTGAGTTAGAAGCAGGTGTGATCCTGTCAGGCCTTTCTTGCATTTAGTGGTCCTCTTAATCCATTTATAACAGGACTTGTCCAGAAATCTGGATTGAATGAACCTGAGATGAATAATTAATGTCAAGCGGTTCAGTCGTCAAATATTTGAACAGCTGCTTGGGTGTTTTCACTGGCTTTGTGCAGGGAGGCAACACCAGAAAAGTTATATCAGGAGGGACAAGTTAAAACTCTGGCTTTAGACCCTGACCTATCAGAACTGGCCTTAAAACTAACCTTCCCTTGAGTGAAACATATTTGAAAGTGTGTGATGGGCCATCGGTTTCACAAGTTGATCTCTGGTCAGATGTTGCATTGCCTTCCATTCTCTAGCGTTCTCCTCTATGTCGTGGCAATTCCAGGATCAATGGTCTTATTGTTCAATCTTGACACTTCTCAGAAACCTGTTTTTCCTTCAGAGAACAGGAACCTGTAAATTTCTAAAACTTACATTTTGACTTGCCCAGTAGGTAGGGGATTTGCTTTTGTTCCACAGACTGAGAAATACAGTTCCTGACTCAATTTTGTTGACAACGCATAATCTATAACAGCTCACATTCTTGTTACAAAAATCCTCTCTCTTATTTGGTAAAGTTAGGTGAAGTCAGGATTGTGTGTTGAAGAAACACCTAGGGCAGAGTTACCTGGGATTAACCTCTAAGTGCTGCCCCTCCAGGCCCAGAACTGAGAGTCCTCAGCTGATCCATCTGGAAAGCATGCCCTCCAGCCTCTTTGCTGAATGTCTCTGTGCTGCAGCACATCTGAATGTTTGAACCGTGCACTTTGTTTGAGGAGGCTGCCCTGCTTGACATGGCTTTCTAGCTACGTCAGATCATAATAAAGTATCTTCTTTCGTAACACACCTTCATGGCTTCCCACACCCATCCTCCTCCTCCCCTCCCCATGAGGCAGGCTGGTGCTGGCCGGCCCCTGCTACCCATCACCTCATCTGGCCAGCACTGCTCCGATTAGTATCATTAAAACAAGGTTTTCAAAAGTTACTAGCCATTTTGGGTACCCAAATCTGATGTGTCTTAAAGGGCCTGACTAGCAGGAAACACTGAGTACCTGCCCCTAAACTGAGGCATTCAAAATCGCTAGTCTCTTGGGGTTAGTCTGGACTCAACTAGCACTAAAGAGACGACTAAGGGGAGATAATGAAATCACTGTAAAATCATGATCTGTGTGGAGAATGTAAATAAGGAAGTGTTATTTACTCCTTCCCATAACACAAGAACTAGGAGTCACCCAATGAAATTAATAGCAGGTTTAAAACAAACGAAAGGAAGTATTGTCACAATGCACAGTCAACCTGTGGAACTCCTTGCCAGAGGATGTTGTGAAGGCCAAGACTATAACAGGGTTCAAAAAAGAAGTAGATAGATAAATTTATTTAAGGAATTTATTAGTCAGGATGGGCAGGGATGGTGTCCCCTAGACTCTGATTGCCAGAAGCTGGGAATGGGTGACGGGATGGATCACTTGATGATTCCCTCTCAAGCAGTTGTCATTGGCCACTATCAGAAGACAGGATACTGGGCTAGATGAACCATTGGTCTGACCCAGTGTGCTCGTTCTTATTGCAGTGTCAGACAGATGTTGTTTCCCTACTGGTGATCAAAGAAGAGACCTGCTTTCATGCTCTTTTGCACGTGATGTTGAGGTAGTAGGCAGCTGTGGTGGGAAGGGAGTGAGGTTGTATAACAGGGAGGATGAGTGGATTGTGTGCATCCATGAAACATCTCAGGAAAGCTTTGTCCTATGGTCTGAATTGTCCAGCTTCCTTTATTGCTCTGCCATTGCACTTTATAAAACTCCGCTCAAGGCTAGTAACTCAGTACTGACTGAGCAAGTGGCTTATTCCATGGGCTGAGATGGGGGACCAAACTGAGATCTCCGAGGTCAGAATGGAAGTTCCCAAATCTAGCAGTATTGCAGGTGTTGAACATCACCACTGATTCCTCCAGTTCTCCATCAGCAACTCCCATAACTGAAAAAGGCCCAGCAAAATCCACCAAAATGGCACACGCTCCCCATGCACAAATGAGAGCTCAAGTATCAGAGGGGTAGACGTGTTAGTCTGGATCTGTAAAAGCAGCAAAGAATCCTGTGGCACCTTATAGACTAACAGACGTTTTGGAGCATGAGCTTTCGTGGGTGAATACCCACTTCCTCAGATGCATGTAATGGAAATATCCAGGGGCAGGTATATATATGTGTGCTAGCAAGCAAGCTAGAGATAACGAAATTAGTTCAATCAGGGAGGATGAGGCCCTCTTCTAGCAGTTGAGGTGTGAAAACCAAGGGAGGAGAAACTGGGTTTGTAGTTGGCAAGCCATTCACAGTCTTTGTTCAATCCTGAGCTGATGGTGTCAGATTTGCAGATGAACTGAAGCTCAGCAGTTTCTCTTTGAGAGCTCGATGAGGATGGAGTTAGGATTCTGAAATCCAATGCCTTAATCTTGGTAAGCTGCACCACTGAAGCCAGGCTGTATACTCTTAAACGCTGACCCTGAGCCACTAGACTCTTTGGCTTGGACTATTTAGAAACCAAATGGATGAAAACATGCTTGTTTCCCCTGTGCATGGCATCCTTGCAGAGGGACAGGCAGATAGAGGAACCAAAGGAGAAATCCCTTTTACACTCAATTGACCCCCGACGACACCACCACCTCCCTCAGGCTCTTGTTCCAAGTATTCATTACCTGGCTAACATTCAGATCACTTCTGGGACTGGCCAAGTCTCTGCTCCAGCCTTGCATGATTTGTGTTTCCCACCTCTTGGAAAGAAAAATGAAGACCTGTACGTCCAAAGCTTATGGCCTTTGAGAAGTGATGGGCTACAGTAATGCCAGGTGCAGAAGATGGTGTTACTGGAGGTTTAATGTCGTACTTGTAAATTACCACCACATCTCTTGCTGCGAGTTCTCAGGCAGCATTGAAAGAACATCCAGCTCTTCTGACAGGTCTCTCATATTACTTTAAATCTTCTCCCAAACATTGTGATGAACTGAAAGAGTCAAGATTTAGTGGATGAGCCATTGCTGTGAGAGAAGGAAGCTGAGGATGTACTTTGGCCGCCAGCATATAGCAAGACTCAGCCTGTACTTGAAACGCTTCTGATGGGCTCGCCTGGCAAAGACACTGCCCTGTATGCTTCTGAAGGTCGTGCCACTTATCACAAAGCTGTGCCTTGCTTTCAGAACCCGGTGTTGGGTGCTGCACTTCCACGGGTGTTAGTAATTGCAGTTTGGTAGCTCTGGTGAAAATTGAAAGCTGGTCGTTGCTTTGGGAGTGGGAGCTGGCTGAGTTAATCTGGGGAGGTGATCCTGAAAACTGATCGAGTGCTGAAAGTGCCACTCTTTAAAGGCCCTCGTTTTATATGGGGGAAGAGAAATATCAAGTCTTTATTAACAAATTTTATTAGCAGCTTAACTGATAATGTGTACGTTCTCAGAGACTGACAGTGACATACTGCATTCGAGTGGTGTCCTTGGAGAGAGATCTGTATCCTGTCTAGCTCCCACTGGGGATATAGCCAGCTAGAAATACTATTCCACCAACGTGGGGGGGGTCAGGGAGTGGGACGCAGATCCGGTATTGACAGCATAAACTGGGTTGAGAGCACAGTGGACTGGGAGAAGAGTCAGGCCCTTGTGTTGTCAAGAGGGTGACTTGGGGGATGGGGGGAGTTCTGTTTTTATGAGGAGCAATTAATAATCCTTCCCCAAATTAGTATCCCTAACTGAAACTCACCATCTCTTCCCTTCCTGGGCGCATTCACACTGCACAAGAAGCTTTTGCTCTCAAAGCCCAGTTAAAACTGACATGAGCCAGGGTTAGTGATCTGATATCAAAATGTTTTGACTCTGCTGCAGCCCTTCAACACGGAGGGAGGATGGCCTTGTGATTAATGCATTGGATTGGGGCTCAGGACATCTGGGTTCATTTTCCAGCTCTGCAACAGACACCTTGTGTGACCCTAGGCAAGTCACTTAATTATTCAGTGCCTCAGTTTCCCCCTCGGTCAACAGAGATGTTGAATTGTAACTGTTCGGTGTAACCACTCTTGCTGCGTTTGTACAACATTTGGCTCAAGAGAACCTGATCCTGGCTGGCATGCCTGCAGAGCAATAACAACAACGTTAGAAGATGCTTCTTGCCTATGTTGGCTCTCTCCTAAAGATTAGCACTTCTGATGTGGCTTCCTAAATACTTTCTACTAAGTATTTGGGGGTACTCAATCCTATGAGAGCCTGGGCACCCTCAGCTCCCTTGAGAGTTAATCAGGGGTACTTAACGCTTCACAGGATCTGGGCCTATGCAGCACTTCATACTTCAGCAGGGATTTTGCCTGGGTAAGAAGTGCTTGTGAGGGCCCTTAACATTAGTGTGTTCCTTATCTGCTTCCCAGAAGTAGTTTTATTCTCATTCATGAACATATAATACTGGACAAAATTAAGCAGAGGCCAATGCTCATTACAAAAATAGATGTTTTATTATCCTGGTGTCTGTTTGTCCCCACTGATATCCTCATGATGAAGATTCAGTTCCCGGTGGCCTTATCTAATCGTGTTTGGCTGAGAAACTATGTGATGAACAAACTTAGCTACACCCAGTAATTTCTTCCAGGGCTTGAACTTTCAGCCATGAATCAGAGACAGTCCCACTTTCTGAACCACTCCCTATAACTCTCAAGCTCCTCTTTTTCCTTGCTACAAAAAGTAAAGTTATGATGAGGGTGATGGAAATCTCTAAAATTCCCTTCATAATTGAAAATTAAACAGTCTCATTCTTTCTGATTGGCACTGGTTCCTTCTGCTAATCTGTTCAAAATACATGACTGAGCTCTGAAGGATAGCCCACGTAGCCCAGCTGCTGGCCTAGGATTTCTTTCAAGGGATCTCCTTATGTTGCTCTGTGAGATGTTTTGCTACAGCACGCTGATTCATGATACTAGTCCACCCATTTTATTCCCTCCAGGCTCCGGATTCATTATGTGCAGTGGCAAGGAGAATCCGGATAGCGATGCTGATCTCGACGTGGATGGAGATGACACACTGGAATACGGGAAACCACAGTATCGTTTTTGAGAGATTCTTGCTCCAGTGGAACCAGAGCCATGTGTCTGATGCTTCTGACACCGTGACACAGCGTTGCCCTGTGTAACGTTGAGTGAACCAGGCTCAGCCCCCGTGAGAAATGCCAGCAGCTCCCCACGCTGCATATCATACACTTGATCCTTTTGGGTTATTTCCCTAATGTGTCCTTGTTCGTTACCTATACCCCATCCTGGCATGTGCCTCCTTCGTCCACACCACCTTTTTCTGCGTCACCGAAAGTGAATCATTGTCTCCTTTTTTCATACTCAGATTTTCCCAAAATGCACTCTGCTCCAGGAGAGTCCGAAGCTCCATAAAAGCCGAACTGTGGTCCTTCCCGTTCCCCCGAGGCCCCACCCCTGCACTGCCTCTTCCCTGAGGCCCTGCTCCCAAGCCCCCTTTACCCCCCAAGATCCCACCACCTGCTCTCTCCTCTCTGCCCCCACCCTCCCATTGCTCACCCTTAAGGCCAGTAAAAAGTAATGGGACCATGCCCCCACCCCACCCCCCTGTTCCGGTGCACTTGCTCTGCTCCAACTATTTGGTTAGGGCTGGAGCTTCTCCATCCAGAAATTTGGGCCAGAGCAACTGGACTGTACCGAGCATCTCTAGTAGCTGTTTAATGCAGGCATCTAGCAGGAGGGGGAGCAGCCAGGCGATCTGAATTCCCTGAAGGCAGTATTTACACTCTGATATTCGGGGGTGGTGAGACTTATTGTCTCTATTCTGAGATTTAATTAAACCTGTACCAGCTGCTGTGAGTCAGCAGCTCTCTAAGAGTGGCAGTGGCACTGTGCTGGCTGATGCCTGCAGAGGAGCCAGCCCTAAAGTGTCTGTAAGCCAAGATTGGTAACAGCTCTTCTCGCATGTTACTATTAAAGGAATCTCTCCACATGGCACAGGGTGTTACCTTCCTGGCTAAGTTTGTTACCATGTTCCATGCTGCTTTTGAAATCAAAGCTCCAGGAAGCTAGCTGTTGAGGTAGATTGTCCGAATGAACTCACTGTGTATCCTTTGTAGCTAAAGTTGGCTGGCTGAACCCCCAGGGCCGCGAAATAAGGGTACCGCAGAGCACCCCCTCCTCCCCCTCGACAGGCTGTATTGCTCCTTAACCCTCTGTGCTTAGGTATACAGAGGCAGATATCATCCCTTGCACTGGGGAAGAGCCGGGCGAAGCCAAAGAGCGGGAGGCACTCCGCGGTGCCGTCTTAAAGTAAGCGCCTGGGCTTTGTATTGTTTTCACCAAACTGGCCGGATGTGAGTTGAGGGGGAAACCCCGTTCAGCTGTGTGTGTGTGACATGGCGAGAGGCAAAGCCACCCGAGGAAACAATCGTGTGGCTCGGGCTGAATTCCCCACTCGGGGTGTAGGAAGGGGCAAATAAGGGTTTGGTTAGGGATTCGTAGAAACACATTCCCCAGCTACTCTGGCCACACCCACTCCCCAGCAGTGCCGCCTTGTCACGGAGTCACCGGGCGATGCTCTGGAGCTGCTCCCCACCAAGCCAGTCAGGACTTTGGGGAGCCTCCTCTCCCTTGGAGCAGACTTGTTCAGGGCAAGAAGCTCACACGTCTTCACCTCCTGGGTCTCTCCTTGGAGCATTCAGCATCCTCTGCCCCTCCGGGCGCTTCCCACAGCGAGCCCGCCTCAGTGGGGTCCTGGGGAAGCCACCGGGTCCTGCAACCCCACTTCGCAGTCAGACGTGACTCTCAGCCAGCCAGTAAAACAGAGGTTTATTCGATGACAGGAACAGGGTCTAAAACAGAGCTTGTAGGTACAGAGAACCGGACCCCTCGGCTGGGTCCATTCTGGGGGTCAGTGAGCCAGACTCCCACGTCTGCCCTCAGCCAGCTCCAGACTAACAACCCCTCCCAGCCCCTCCTCTCTCCTCAGTCCCTTTCCCGGGCCAGGAGGTCACCTGATCCCTTTGTCTCCAACACCTTCAGTTGGCACCTTTGCAGAGGAGGGGCCCAGGCCATCAGTTGCTAGGAGACAGAGTGCCAGGCATTTAGGTGCACTGGCCATTGCTCTGCCAGATACTTAAGAACTGCCATGGGGACACTGAGGCACCAACACAGTATTCAGAGAAAACATTAAGAACATTCCCAGTTCGTGTCACGCCTACTCCGAGAGCAACATTGGCCAGCTGCTAACTTCTGGTGGAGAAGACACTGGTGCTGCAATCCCCCTCTGGGCAGACCTTTCACAGTCAGGGGCCCTGAGCTCTGCCACTCCCCAGGGCGGACTAGAGTTGGGTAGATCTGCAGCTGCCGCTTGCATGCCGTAGCGCTGTGTGCAGTATGTGTCAACTAGCAGCATGCGGGGGACTGCCCGGACTGGGGTAGAACAGGCCAGTGGACCCCTCTGCATGCTGTACTGCGTAGAGGCAGATCTATGCCGCTCCCTTGTGTGGCAGGCCTTCGCACTGGGAACCGAGAGCCCTGCCTCACTTGCTCCAGGCTGTGAAATGCAGGCAGCCAGGGCGACATGGGAGCCAGGCGCTGGGGGAAGTACTTCAGGCAAATAACAAAATGACTGTGAACAGGGACCTAGGATTGTTTTTCTCGACCTCTGCCCTGTATGAAAATAGGGCTTCTGTTTCCCCTCTGTCTCTTAGACTGAGTGATCCTGTGAGGTCACAGTTGAAGTGATTGATAAAGCAGTGAAATGAAGCTTTCTTACTGCTTAGCCTGTCACAAACAGTGGCTCAAAATTAGGTTCCACTCTATAGAAACATGGGATTTGCCACACTGGATCAGACTGTTGGGCCTTCAGCAGCGGCCAGTCCCTATGCTTCAGAGTGAGGTAGAACCATTCCCCTCACCAGATGAGCACATTGTGATGTGTGGGAATCCCTCGCCAGTGCCCGCAGACAGTAGTGGGGAAGTGTGGTGTGGGGATTACAGCAGGAGCCTGGAACCTACCATGTCACATTCCCATATGTGGCTCTGTCACTCAGACGCTATTGCCTTGCAGTCCTTGACCCCCTCTCCAACTCATTTGCCCCATCTGTAAAATGGGGGTGATTATACTTCATATTTGCAAAGTGCTTTGAAATTCTGGCCAATTTCTCTGGCGAAATGCAGAGTGTAATTATTAGTTAATGCCCTGAAGCAGGAGGCTAGATTACCCTTTTAATGTAACCCTCTTAGCTCACAGAGCTGAAAATGTCACTTAGTGCTCATAATTACCTAGGTCCCTTTAAAGATTCTCTTGTGCTGTTGCCTCCTTTATTCTGTTGGCTCACAAGTAACTGGTCACAATTGCCAGTTCTATATGCTTTAGTGCAATGGGTGTCCCAGATTTGATGCGTTAAAAGGCCCCGCCTGTGAGAAAGGGCAGTTATTCTTCGAGGGAAAGTCTATTGTACATAGAGAGAAGCCTTTAGCCGTTAAGCCTTTTGCCTCGAATCCTGGGTGCAAAACTCAGCCTTAGGTTACAAGGCTTCAGTCAACATCACAACAGACTGCGTGGGCACAGCAGGAGTTGGGCGCATTGGGAGAGCTGTATGGGGAACCTTGTACGTCACTTGCCAGCACAAAGCCCAGTTCTAGAGAAGGCTAGTCCCTTGCTTAGATGCCCAGATTTAAGTGGGAGAGAACGTTTGTATTTAAGCTGTTGAAACCTACAAAAACCAGTGAGGCTTGTGTGTGCTGAAGGGGCCACGGTCTCCCCGTGACTCGCTTTCAGTATTGTCTCTCTTCTCTGTTTTTAGTGGTGGCACGCCCAGTACCCGAATAACGCCAGAGTTTTCCAAATGGGCCAGCGATGGTGAGTGTTAGATCCATAAATTACTGTTCCTTCCTGAACAGGCAGATTTTCTCTTGCAGGTTTAGGTGGGGGGTGGGGGGTGATCTTCCACCTTTTTTGAGTTGCAGTCACTTGCCTGTGTAGTGGTCATGGTAACTGCGTGTCAGTAAAAGCAGGCGGTGATCTTGCGTATAGATAGCCCTTTTACCCCCAAACAGTATCATTAACAATACTTGGTACAGGCAGAACACCTTTATTCTGAGGATCTCAGTGGGCCCCACACGTATTCCTCATCATGGGCCTTTGAGGGGCTGACCCCAAGGTGGAAACTTGTCAGTCAGAGACGAGATTAGAACTCTGGCATTTTGGGCTCCCACTCCTGGGCTCTGACCATTAGGCCGCACCAACTTCCTGTTGAGCTGAATAATGTCATAAAGTAGAATCTGAATGAAAGAGGAAAAAACACTGGTGACAGCTTGGCCTGGTGACACAGGAAGCCAGTTGGTAACCAGTGAGGTCTCTCGTGGTGGGAGCCATATCTTGCCTCTTGGCATTGAGGGTCAGCGTGGGATCCCATCTATAGAGAACAGGGAGTTTTTCAGGCCAGCAGTCAAGTAGTGAGGGTGGTGTCCTGGGGGCACTGCCCGCTGTGGTCAAAGTGTCTAGGAGCAGGGTATCTGAGGAGCCTGCCCCGCTGGTCAGGAGGCCTCTGTGCAATAGTGGACATGGTAATGGAAATTCTCCCTTCCCAGCAGAAACCACACTGCCTTGGGTCATCCTCCTCCTCCGTTCACTTAAGCAGCTGTCAGAGCTTCGCTCCCAGTGTTGCTGTTCGGTTGCTGGTGGCTTGACCCAGGCGCAAGTTAATGCCGCCCTTCTTTGTTGCCGTCCCATTTTTTAAAGGACATATGAGATTAATGCAATCTCCAAAGTAGATCTTGTCCTCTGTGGTGTCAGCATAAGAGAATAGTGCCTCCGATTGCTGTTCCCATGGAGTTCTTCCTTTAGCCCAAGTGGCAGAGGCCTGTGCTTTTAGCATGGAGTGTCCTGGCTTCTGTCCCAGCTGAGGATACATGGTGGAGGCTGCCCACAATAATAATCTGCGACAAAGAAAATGGTTTGAGCTGTGACTTACATTGATACTCATTTGAAAGCATGTGTTGTTCTTTGAGGTTTTTTAAACCCATGAGTGGGGTGGTATGTTTAAATGCCAGCAGCCCCCGGACACATACCCATCTCTACAATAACAAACTAGTGGGAAGAGTGAGCAACCCCCCAGTAGTAAAACTTCACACGTTCCCGCTGTGGAGCCCCAAGCACATCCCAGCATTGGGTAAGTGCTGTCGTCCCTGCTTTCCAGAAGAGGGAACTGGGGCAGCACCAAGTTAGGAGACTTGCCTTCAGTCACCAGGGAGCGCAGTAGCTGAACTGGGAATACAATGCTGGTCACCAGACACTCAGGCCTCATAAGAGTCCACAACCAGGGGCTTGGGCAACTGCACAGCACAAAACTGCACAGTGTGGGGCTTGGACCTGGGAAGGGGAAGAGAAGGGTGAGGAAATACGGTCTCACCAGGGACATTATAAATAAGTGTATTAAGTGTTCTCTGTTCTTAATCACTTTCCTGTATGTGACACAGCACCCACATAGCTTCCTAAGAGACGAGAGAATAGAGTGTCTTGGATAAGAGAAATGGGAGCACTTACACAGACTGAGTTAACTAAATCAGCTCTCCTTTAGTAGCTGTATCGGAGGGATGGTGAAGAAGCAACAGCACTAATGCTTGGTATTAGCTTGGGTTTCTATAGCACTTGTCAGCCAGATACATCTCAAGCTGCTCTGCATAGACTCTTTGGCCAAGATGGTGGCTAGTGACTTTAGGGACCCCTTTAAAGATACCTTGAAGGAGCCAGATTTGCAGAGGGCAGGTGCTCAGCAATTTCAGTCTAACCCCTTTACAGCATCTCTGGCTGGGTGCCCAAAATCTTTCAATCACTGGAAAATCTTAGCTTTTTATTTTATTTTCCTCTCGTGGGACGAATTTCGTCCAGTCCTGCCTTGCTGGAAACCTGCTCTGCATGGCTGCTGTAGCAAATCTTTTCTGAAATAAATCTTAGCTGGCATCCGTCGGAAGTGAGGCAAGGGTGGAATTTTCATTTTCCTTCTCAGATCTTAGGAGTGCTCTGTCCTGGGCACGGGCCTTTCAGACAACCAGGAGCAGGCAGCGTCGGTTCTGCAAAAGTGACTCCTGGGTCCTTTGCTCCTGCACCCGTTACACGTTTAGACTTATTCCTTTCACTAAATGCCCTGTACCTTCCCTCCACAGAAATGCCCTCGACGAGTAACGGGGAGAGCAGTAAACAGGAGGCTCTGCAAAAGACCTGTAAGAACAGCGACATCGAAAAGTGAGTAAAGCGCGCAGCTCTGTGAAGCAACGGCCCCCAGCTCTCTGAGCGTCAGGGTAACTCAGAGGCGCACACGGGCATATTTTGGCACCCGTGACCACTGAAGCAGTTATCCCTGAAATAAGCGACTTCCGTCCCAAACTAAATATGAGACACCCTGAGCCTCCATCTCCCAGGATCTGAGCATGTTTCATCTGCACCCTTCTATCCCTGATTCAGGAGCCTGCAGCCCAGTGTTTAAGCTGTGTGATAGCCCATTGTGCTGCTGATAACGGGGGGTTGTCACCATCTCCTTCTGCTAGTTCATGTACACATGACCTAGGATGGAGCCATGTCATCCCTTGGCACTGTTTGTTTCAGATTTCTCTCTTTTGGGGAACCCCCTCCTCCCCCCCGAGAGTGGCTTGCCCTGTCACACCCTCTTCTTAAAGGCTTGTGGGGAAACCCTGGCTGCTGGACGCCCAGCTGCGTGAGTGCCTCTGGGAATCCCAGCCTAGTACTTTCAAGATCCTCCATTGCTGCTGTGGATCATTTAAATTCCCTTTTTTAAAAAAGAGAGTTGATTATTGCCTAAAACCAACACTGATCGGGTAAGGAATAGAACGGCTCTGAATGAGACAGAAGCAGGAGGGAAAATCTCTGTGCTTGAAGATTCCAAATTACTTGATCTCGGATTAGTTTGAAATCCAGTTCCTTCTCCAAATCGACCTGTCCAGGCCTGTGTCCCCTGCAGACTGGAGACTTTTAACAGCTAAAGCAGCTTTTAAGACACGCTAGTGCAAGGGTAGGTGTTAGCTGAGGGAATTCCCTGCTGCCCCGACCCCTGGTCTTTGGACCTTTTTTTCTGTTTTAAAGCCTCTCTACCCATGAGTCCCAGACATGGGTGGTCTGCACTGCTCATACTCTACATGTATCTTCTGATTTCATACTTATCAATCAGTGGGTTGAAAGCTAGACCATAGAATTTTGGGATTTGACAACACAGAAATAAGAGGCCTATCTTTCAGAGTAGCCACTCTTGTATTTTGTGTTAGAGGTGTTGAATCCCTGAGCAATAATCCTCTGTCTCAACCCTCCTTTGGTTTGTTGCTCATCCTTCGTAGGGCCTCCTAAGTTCTCCTTAGAGTCAGTGACTCTCTACCCTCCCAAATCCACTCCTGTTGAAAAGCTGAAAGGATTTGACTGTTTCCAGAACACTTGAGCTCAAGTGATAAATTGACCTTGCCTCCTTGATCAGGTTATTAAAGCTTGATCTAGAGTCCTTGGAAGGATCCCCAAGCACTTTCAGATGACGCGTAGAATAACTTCATTGTGAAATATGTGTATCTGTCCTGTCCCATCGTAACCCTGCCCCAGTTCAACTCCCAGTCCTGCTGGAGCTGCTGGAAGGCAGGGAAAACTCCTTAGAAATTACGGGTAAAACCTTACTGGCTTATTGACTCTTCCCAAGAAATTCCTCTTTTAAAGGAACGAGGAGAGCTGAGACGCTTTTATTTAAAGCCCTTTATTTCCATCAGAATCAGAAAGTAAGATGGTGTTGGAGGTGGATTCCCACCTTTCCCTTTTTTTCCCTTGAGATCTGTGTGTGATAAATAGTTCCTATCCTGCTATTTAAGGATCTTGGATGCTCTGCATGTTTGTCTGTGTAGGGGGTTTGTGTTAAATTAATAGATTACAGCGATCAGACCTAGAATCCTACAGAAAGCGAGGGAGGTGTTTCATACTGTCTGGCTGCTTCCCACTGCTGAGGAGCCATGATATATGGTGACCCAGCCCAACAGGCTAAATTGTTTCATCTCCAGTTCCTGTTTCTTAATCTGGAGCTAAATTGGTTTCATTTTTCTTGTTTTGGATGGTGCTTGCAGCGAGTTCTAGGCTGAAGCACTTTGCTCCGTTGTTCATAACTTTAATTTTTGCTTTTAAATCTGGATGTTATTGATTGGTGTGTTAAGCTCCATGTAGCATCTGATTAGCATTTTAAAAAGTTTAGAAGCACATGGTTTATCACCTGTGTCAGCTGTGCTCTCCATTTAGAACAATGGGTAATAGAGTTAGTAGCGATTCCATTTATTGATCCTACTGTTATAAGAATGACATTCCTTCCCCCCTTTCCAAAAATAAGTCTAGGCATGGAGAGTATTTTTTTAATTAGCTAATACGATACAGTACACTATCCTTGTTTTGGCATGCCGCTAATGTACTTTGGTTGAAAGTTAATGGAATTTGCACTTCAGGCTTCCTTAGAAGACTCTCTTGCAAGCAAATTGACAAGCCTAGAGATGCTAGGGAAGTCCACACTGATTTTCCTACCTCCATGTACCCAGACAGGTCTCCATTGTTTTCCATACCAGTGACCTAGCCCCTTGCATCATCTGTGTTTGAACATCAGATGGTAGCCCTGGTTAACAAAATGGAACTAGGATTGGTCTGGGGACAAATCCCTCTACACTCGGGACGTCGGGATCTAGTGTGACTTTCCAGTCTTGACTCCATTAGCTTTCTGAACCAATGCTGTTTAGTTCTAAAGGATTAGTAGAGGGGGCTAAAGGGGGATTGGGTAGGGAGAAGGGTGGCTTAAATCCTCAGCAAATGGGCAGATCTCCAGACGTGAAACACACCTCTGGACTGGAGACACGGATTTGCATTGGGCTTGGAGAGATTAATCGATTCCTGTAACTGTTCAGACATGTGCCCAATGTCCTCCACTAGCAGTGATATTCTGCTGGGTCTTGTAGTTGTGTTTCATGACTAGCTATGAGCTGCAGAAGCTGTAACCTCTTTTCTCCCTTCCCCCTCCCTCCCAAGACGTTACCCAAGTAACCTGGCGCCATTTTGAAATCAAGGTTCCTAGGGGTTAAAAGCCAGCATCTTAATTCAGAGTGCCAATGTTCAATTTTGCTTTCTGCCACCAAACTAGATTGCAGGCCAGCAAAAGAGTCTGGGTTAGTGGCCCACTGGGTCACCTCCCATTTGTTTTCCTCAATTTTGTGTTGTCATAAATTCATTCCAGTCCGTTGTGGTTGATCAGTTTATCTCAGTCAGGGCAGGGAGCGCTGCTAGCATGATATATGACATGAAACATTGTAGCCAGCCTCTCCATGAATCACTCCAGCTGTTTGGTGTCAGCATGAAAGCAAACAGGCCCAGGCTGCTGAGTGTTGACTGCGATGAGCTCAGTATGGGAAGAGACATGACGTATGAATGTTTATTTAATAATTCTCTAATATTTCCAGCGGAGTGTGGCTGTGCCTTTTGGGGGGTGGGAGCAGAGGGGAGGTTGAAGGGGGAAACTCTAATCTGTTGGGGTGGGTCATAAATCAGGCAGACAACCTCATTAATCAGGGATGGAACAGAACTGGAAGGAGGTGGGACTCGAGCTGCCATCCGTGTTGGGAAGGGACTGTGCTCTTATTTTTTTCATAAAACAAATCTTGTTTTGGATTCCAGTTAGCGCCATCAGTGCTGCTCGCATAATAGCAAACCGGAGCACCAGGCTGTTAAAGCAAGTGCTCTACCTTTGCTATAAAACTTGTGATTTAAGCCCACCAAGCATTAAATCCCTTTATAATTATCTTCTTTCTATAACACTTAATGCTCATCACGCTCCGCTGGACGAGCTGCTTGTTGGGCTAAGGAGAGGATTTTAGAGAAGAAAAGCCATTGTGTTTGGTTCATTTTCATTCACTACCGCCGCCTGCCCCACCCCCCACGCCTTTCTGAAGCAGGTTTCGAAAAACACCAATTCCAGGGGAGCTCAGCGGCCCTGGCAAAACCAATGGAATTGGTTAATATTAAGCCAAGCTGCTGGGTTGGCTTGGTGTGGATTGAAGAGTAATCGCTGAGAGCAGCACATGAAATAGCAATGTCTCTCTTCAGGGGACTTCTCTCCTGCTCAGACCCGGCGCTGGAGATGGGAGCAGGGTGGGTGTGAAGCCAGAGGATTATCGCTGGCCTAAAAAGACAGATCTACCCTTAAATCAGCATGTTGGAGGGAACTGGAGAGAAGATGCCATGAATTCACACATCAGGATAATCTCTCCTAGCCCCGTCTCTGTAGATACCGAACCATTAACGGGTTTTGGATGCCAGTGCAGAAAAGCAGATAGAGAAGAGTAAAATAATATTGAGGTGGTGCTATAAGTGCACATGGGTTCTACAAAATAGAGGTAGGGTCCTTCCTGGAAGAATGTACCATCGGAGGGCCTGATCCTGCGGTTGGGTCCCCAGGGATTTGCCTGCACTGAGCCAAATGCAGGATTAAAACCCAAGTTAACTCAAGAACAAGAGCAGTGGCCAGTGTGGGGTTGGGTTGAGGCCGAATCATGCAGTCACTGGGCAGAAGGCCGCATCTGTCTCGGGGGGCTGCGCGTGGATTTTTTAAAGCTTGTGGTTCTCCGTTGAAATGCCATCGCCAGTACGTAATAAGTGCACAGAACTGATGCCACTGTGTAACGTTGCTCTTCAGAAAGGCTGGTGAATAGGTTTCAGGGTTCGTGTAAGGTCGTTAATCTGTGTTAGCGGATCCCATGGGGCTGAAGTTCAGAATGAGTTTGTCAGGGAGGAGAGAGCCGGGCTGAGATTCTTAACTAAGCCCCTTGTCTTCAAGCTATGAAGAGAAATTGCCTGTACAGGTAATAGTTTAAAACAATAATATCACCATGCCAACCTAGCGCTGTCTAAATGCTGGTTAGTCTTAGATAGATAGCAATTTATCTGCAGCCCGGCAGGGTATAACTCAGCCTGGCAAATAACCAGGGGAACTCCGAGCTGTCAGTGAGCCTGATATCTCCCTTTACTTTAGATGCACCCAGGAACACCGGGAAATCTGCTTCCCTGGGAATGCTTCCTCTGTATAGCCACATTCTGCAGCTGCCCATAGTGGAGGAACTATATAATGCTTTAGCTAAGGGGCAGGCAACCTATGGCATGGGTGCCGAAGGCGGCACGTGAGCTGATTTTCAGTGGCACTCACACTGCCTGGATCCTGGCCACCGGTCCGGGGGGCTCTGCATTTTAATTTAATTTTAAATGAAGCTTCTTAAACATTTTTAAAATCTTATTGACTTTACATACAACAATAGTTTAGTTATATATATATTATAGATTTATAGAAAGAGACCTTCTAAAAACGTTAACATGTATGACTGACACGCGGAACCTTCAATCAGAGTGACTAAATGAAGACTCGGCCCAGCACTTCTGACAAGGTGCCGAGCCCTGCTTAGATCCTAAAGGCCTCAGGCTGTAAGTCTGGGGCCAGAGTGCAGGTTCCAGTGAGTCCAGTGCCTGGCTCTGGGACACTTGTATTCCTCCTGCCACAACTAATCAAGGAAGGATATTTTTGTGTCAGAGGTGCAGTTCTGGCATCTTTGCCCTTCAAGCCTCTCTCCGCTTTCTTTTAAAGTTTCAGAAATGCTGTTAACTTTAATTTGCGGAGTTGCTTCTCGAGAGTGAAAAATCAATGGGGGGCTATCACAGTGTGAAATTCGACTGTCACTGTTGAGCTATAGAGTTAGCAAGATGTCTGAGAAGGTAAAAAATAAATCGTGGCCCAGCAAGTCCTCAGCTGTGCTATTTCAAAAGGGATCTGAGGCTGATGGGCCGTTAGAGAGTATTTCAGTTAGATGGATGATGATTCCCTGTGAAATATTGGGGTTATTCCATAGGTAAGAGAAACTTTAGCTTATAAAACACAAACAGCTGCCTTCTTGCCGTTTAATTCTGCCCTCGGATGTGTGAGCAGCTTGTCAGAGAGAGAAGCTGGCCCTAAAATCAGCCTTTTCCTCTTAATGATGCCTCTGATGAGGGCCTCTTGACCTCATTGCACTGTTTGTCGTATTTCAAGGATTTGATTGAATGTTTTCTCCTAGATTGTAAGCTTGATGGGGCAGGACTGCCTTCTTCGGGAGAGTTTGTGTGGTGCCTCACACACTGGGGCGCCTGGGCCTTACTGTAATACAAATAATAAATAAGAATTATTAGTCATAGGCTGAATTCTGAGTTTGATCATACGTTCCCATATTCATTCAGCTCGTTGGAGGATGGAGGTTTCAGCAGGGTGTGACCAAACACCCTGTCCTGAGCGATGCATTATCAGCTAGGCCCTGCTTCATTAGTGGACCTGGCTGTGCTTACCTGTTATATACTAATTTGTTACGTGGCCACTCTATAAAATAGTGCTTTAGTTTCGTCTATACTAACTCCACTAAATAAGGGTCTTGGAATATGGATTTCTTCCCCTCTGAGCTGTTTAATGGCTACCATAGTCATGTTCAGAGGTCACGGTCAGGCTCCCCATTGTGCTAGGTGCTGTACAGACTCATAAAGAGAGTCCCTGAGCCGGGGATTTTACTATGTAACACATTTCTAACTGGTACAATCTATGTTAACCCAAATGGGAAGTGAGTAGTTGGGGCAGATGGGGAAATGGTCCTGTGAGTAGCCCATTATTGCTCCTCAGCTATGTCTCTTTCTGATGGTTTCTGGTTTCTTTCTGCCTAACACTGCGTTAAAATGCAGTATAAGGAAACATCATGTAAATACAGTTGGCCCCTTCAGTGGCTTTACGCTGCCTTCTTTTCACAGCAAGGGAGCTGGCTGGCTAGCTTAAATGCCACCAATTCTGGTCCATTCGTTCAGCACACGAGGAGACATTGAATAACTTAAGTGTAAAAGTTCCAGGGCCAGCGGTGTGATTCCAAGAAACTACCTTGGGGAGATGTTAATGTGATGCCTTGGTAACTCTCAATCAATTATCATTAATTGGAAGTTCTGCAAAATGTATCAATTACAGGCTGAAGCCCTTAGAAAGCTGCAGAGCTCTTTGAATTCACGATGCTGCGGTCGTAGCCTGGAAAATTCTTGTTTCCTTCAGCTGTTGGATTCTGTCCCCGGAGAAGAATTTCTGTCAGGAGAATTTCATTGTGCAGAGAGTGGACACAAGACTCTGCCAAGTGCCCCATGTTCTGAAGAACCTCTCTTAGCCCCAGGAACTGGCCATCCCCGTTTTACTTTGGGGCATCTATGTTTCATCTCAACAGGGCTAATCATCCAGTCTACATACAAGTGTAGATTATGGCCACCTTCCTTCTTTAAGATAGAAGCACGGCCTGTTCAGACTACAGATCTCTGCATGACGTGTCCTGTTGTAATCCAGATAGGTTCATCCTTAGGGTACGTCTACACTGGAGCTGGTTGTGCAATTTCCAACTCTGGCAGATATACCCACATGTGCTAAAAATAGACACGTCTGGGCAATGAAACAGGGCCACTACACCAAGTGCAATCCTGTCAGAAACACTAGGTACATGCTCATGGCAGCTAGCTCATCCCACCCCTCACATCATCACAGCGACACTGCTATTTTTATGCTATTTTAACTCAATCAGAACTAGCACGTCTGTCTACCCAGGCTGGAAGTTACTCCTCCAGCTCCAATGTTATCTATACGCTTAGAATAAGATGGAATGCTGTCTACTGCAACCTGTCTTCTCCGTGTACCACGGCCCCACATTAAAGAGGAAGGCTGCATTTTCAGACTGCACAGGCTGTCCTTGGAGGCTTCCCCTGTGTTTCAACAGGGAGCTTGACGCCTATACATGAACCCCACTAGAAATACTTTTAGCAGCACTGGTATGACCTGACATATTAAAACATCAGATGTAACATTAGCTATGTTTGGGAATATTGCCTAGAAAATCATTTCATAAAACGGTCATTGCTGCTTCAGTAGAGAATCTTACAGCATCAAAATAGTCGTCTGGTGTAAGACCTTTCTTTGATAGCCGCAGCTTCTTCAGTAGAGCAACGCGACTGCATTTATTTTCTCTTTGGAGCAGGGGAATAGTCTGTATATCTGAATAAGGATGACCCTTGGAGTCTATCTCCCAGATTTCATGTAGAACCGTAATCACTCAAATGGCACACTTAGAATTTTGGCGTAAGCTCAGCGGTTCTCTAACCTCCTGTTTAAATCATTCTTGGTGGCCAGTGGATACTATGTAGCCCTACAGATGCTTTTAAACATCCTGACTCGGAGGCACCTTACGTTCTGAATGTTCAGTAGTGCCATGTGGTTCCATTTTGATTGGGGCTGGGCATGTATCCTGATAAAATGCAAGCCAAAAAAAATGAGCCTGTGCCTGAATTTACTCCCTGCCTCTGGAAAGCCATTTGTTGGGCTCTGTGTGCAGGGGAAGTGTGAAAGCGTAATTAATTCTTCTGAAATGTAATTGTTTGGGGAATCTATACCCAGGTCCCAACTAAGTACGGCTTAGAATGCCTCCCCACAATGGTAAGCCCCCCTCAGTGCTATTGCGATGGTGCATGCAAGTGTAAGAGAAATAATTCCTTTGCGGGGAGAAAAGAGACAATGTTTTTGGTTTGCATCAAGATGAAATTAGTCAGAAGTGAACTCCAAGCTTGGCAAGCAGCTGCTGGCATTAACAAGTTGTGCAAGCAAGTATAAAATAGAGGCGCTCGTGACTCCTAGAGCCTCTGCCCTTCATGTGTGTGCCCTTGCGTGCACCCTTCTCCGAATCCACAACTTCAGACACAGAAATTAGAAGGCGAAACATTGTATTATTCATAACTTGGCAACCAGGAGCCAGGGCACTTCGCCAAAATAAGCTATCCCCTATAATTACAGGTGAAGCAGCATTCTTTAATATCTTACAATACAAAAACACACATTAATCAAGGCAAGAGGGCTTTTTTTTCCCCTAGAAGACAATAAATTAGCATCTGTGCCAATACATGTGACAGTCCCTTACAGGATTTTAAATCAGCCTTTTTAAGGGAGGCTAGTTTATAAACAAACCCAATAAATGAGATTTTCAGTTTGGGGATGGGGAAGCTAGCGTCTCAAATATTGACGTCTTGCCGGAAGAGTCACTTGCATGCTGGCACTCCCAGAGACAATAGGCTGGATCCTGAGGTGGTGCAAGTCAGCGTTGCTCCATTGATTTCAGCATCGCTAGGCAGATTTATACCTGCTAAGGATCTGGCCCCTTCTATCTTGGCTGCTCATCCAGTGAAATAAAATCCCAGCTTATCTGCCACACTGCTAGCGCGCACCTTCTGGGGTGGCATGTAATCAGTCTGCCACAGATGTCTGACACCTGAGTTCCTGCAAAGTCCTGAGGCTCTTGAACTGTGTGCTTGTATCATGTTTGCCCCCTTTTAAAACTCTCTGGCTAAAAAGGTATTTATAAATGTAGAAGGTTCTTTTTTGCATTGCTGTTGGTCACACGCTGGTTTATGTTTGTGTCCAATCCCGCAGTCCTGTCCACACGAGTGTGCAGAGCACCAGAGACTTCAGCAGGACTCCGCATGGGGCAGCCCAAATGGATCGGTACAGGATCAGGGCCTTTGTTCACACTCTTGCCAGTAACGTTGAAAGCGGGTGACAGGCTGGCCTGTCAGCTGAAATGTTTTCAACTCTTTGGTCCCCAAGAACTGAGCTTCACCCTTAACAAGATGAAGTAGGCTGTGTGCTTTAGATGTGCAGGACTGTGGGGGTGAGAGGCAAAGCTACTTCCTCATGCTGTGCCATTCCTTGATTCTGAATAAGTACCTTCGTTACTATTTACACAGCACCAGAGCTATGCAGGGGCTTTACGGACTAAGAAACCCCAATGCCTGCACCACAGGACTTGCACTCAAGTTCAGACGTAAATTGAGTGGTGGAAAAGAAGGGAGTAGGGGCGGTGAAGGAAGGTCACAACTATGTGCTTGTGGATTTGCATTGTTTTGTTGGTTGCATCATGATTCTATTGAATCAAATCCATTCCCTTCCCCCAAAATTATTCCATTGTAGGCTAGTGACCTGACCCCTGCCCTCAGTGAGAGAAAATGGAGTGTGTTTTCTGGCCCTATCAGCTTCTTGAGGAGAAGAATGAACAGTCTGTTTAAAAAACAATTGCCCACGAGTTTGTTTGAAGTACGGTAAATTCTCCCACCTGCCCTCAATGAAAACACAAATAAATGTGTAAGGAAGAGAAGGGAAGGTCAGAATATCAAGTGTCAAAAGTAGCTCATGAAATTTTATTGGTGGTGCATTTAATCAGCGCTAAATGTTTTGTACAAGGTGCATACAAACCGGAGCTGTAAAAATTGATGGAATGTTATGTACAGTGTGACCATTTATGAAGAAGGGAAAATTTATACCCAGCTGAAATAAACAAACCAGAGGGATGTTTTATGGAGCACGCTCAATGACAAAGTTCCTTGAATGAAACCCAAGGGAGGTGGGGCCCTCTTTCAGAGCCTGCCATGCCAAAGGTTTCCCTGGCCCTCATGTTGTTGTGATTTGCATCACACCCTGAATACACAGGGAATTGAATGCAGTGGCATTCTTCTCTGTCTGTTATGTGTAACTGTCCTGTGCAATGAATCCCTGCTGAACTGCTGCGGTAGGCGTCCTGCAGGGATGAAGGCTTTTCTCCCTACGCACAGCTCTGATTCCTGAGCCCATCTTGATCTGACATCTCTTGCCGCTTTTCCTGAAGGGCAGTCTGTAGTAACCTGCTGCGAAGGGTGACCAGAAGTGAGTCGTGCTGACATCAGCATTAGTTTCTTTTGGTCAAGTATTTTGTTGAGAAAGCACAATCCTCAGTATGAGAAAGCACAATCCTCAGTATATTGAGAGATTCCAGGGTTGCAGAATCAGAGATAATTTAATTAACGGAATTGCTTGTGATTGCCCACTGGGACATCAGGTGGGAATTGCTTGGTTTAATTTGAAGAAACAAAGATCGCATGCCTGCAAATGTTTGACGATGACCATGGGGCGTGTGGGGGGAGGGTTGGGGGTGGGAACTTGACTCTCCTAACCCATCATAGCTGAATAATGATGCTAATTGACTTACACACGGATCATTGCTTAGTGCATCTATGTCCTCCTGCTCTCCAGTACCTGAACAGAGCGGGTGTTCAGTTGGGGTTTGCTAGATAGTAGTGGGGAGGAGTGTGTCTCTTTTTCAGTGTAGAAAGAAAACTGCTGTGAACAACTCCAGAAATATACTTCTGATGCTGTTTTTAGTTAGTCTCCCAAATTCTGTATCCCCAGTTCCATAGAACTGCTTCCTGTCTCGCAACAGACACAGCCGCCTCAGCCGTGGGTGGCTGCGTGGCTGACCACGAAATCCAGTGACTAGACCATGAATGGCATTGGTCAAAGCTTCATCTTCAAGGAAGCTTTAGATGCCTCTTTCCCCTGCTACAGGTCACATTGCTATGGTTCTCCAGCCGAAGGGCAGATGCTGTGCACCTGTAAACATTGTGAGCATAGGATCCTCCATCTTGAAACTGAGTGAGCCAGCTTCATAGTGCTCCTGGCCTCTATTGGCTACAGGATGCAAGAGACAAGTGTGTTCTGGATACCTACTACTGGGAGACGCAGCAGCTAAGCAGCATGCATATGTAGTGATGACTAGGTGAAGTGCTGGTGCCAGAGGCCGTACCAGACATGCCCTCACAGCTGCAGTAGCAATAGTACGTCCTAGATCTCTAACTAGTTTACCAAAGCTGAGGAACGTGGTTGTCCACGTGTGTGAAAAGGTTAGAACTGGCATGCAGACGGGTCAGATGACTCTTCCCAATGTCACACAAGAAGTCAGCAATAGAGCTGTGGCTAGAACCCAGGAGTCCTGACCTCCCACCCCGTGCACTGTCTGCTAGTTATTCTGCTTCCCCAGGCCAGCAGGACAATTGTACGTGACCTGCTTTCACCCAGCAGTGGCTGACTCCCTAACCCTGGTATTACTTGCTCCTTAAGCACTACACAAGCCACTCCCAGCCTTCTCCAGACAAAGAAGTGTAAGGGGTGGGGGATATCTGGTGGAGCTCCCAGTTCACCTGTTGCAGGAAGAGTTGCTGTTGAGTGATGCTTAGCTTTAGGATACAAGCAGCTGGTTGGTAGTAAAATGTGTCAGTGGAACAGTTGGTGTTCTGAGTGGCATGGCCACTGCTGGAGCCAGGCACGTGGGAAGCGACTCCTCTCTTTACCCCTCCTTGGAAGACGCTTCAGTTTCCCGTGTATTAAGGTTCTCCCCTGGACCTCATATCCTCCCTCTATTTGGAAGCAGCGGTGTGAGTAGCGCTCGTTTTGTTGGACCCTGATCCTCCTGTCCTTTGTTTCTGCTGCTCCAAGAGGCTTTCCCGAAATCGCAACTACGAGACGGGCACTTATGGGCAAATACTTTCTCTCGAATCACAAGATGGGGCAGGGTCTTATCCGCTAACTAGCTCCTTAGGATTTGTTCTGGGGTCGAGCTTGACTGGGAGGAACAGGGAGGTTAAAGGCTCTAGTGGCTGAGTTTTGATCAGAGCTAGGAGAGGTTGCACTTGTTAAAACTCCATCTACCGAATGCACCCCAGCCTTGTTAATAAATGTATATTTAACAATGTTTGGAGCGTATGAAGTGATAATAACTAAATCGATAGCTCCCACATTGATTGTCCAGGATCCCTACAGCGTGACGCACACAGCCATGCGGTAATTTTCCAGCTAACTAGCGCCCTGATCTACAGCCCTCCTATTGATTGGCCATTGTATCAGGCAGGCGCTGAGCGCTATTGCTTATACCTCTGTTCAGCGTCCTTTTCTGATTTCATTCATTTATTACTGGACAGGTGCAATTATCTCAGCGCCAATGAGATCAGCCCTTTAGACTTCTGCCAACAAGCCATTTGCTATCCCCTCCAGTTGCACTGGTAAATTTCTATTTCAAACTCTGACCCTGATTGGACTGGGACTGAGGTAGAAACACTCTGTTTTAATGTGATCATGGAAGAGTTCAATTAGCACTGAAGTTTTCCTTGTCACCCACCTCTGCTTGGTTACCTGGTGAGACTCTGGTTTCTGGCAGAGCTCAAATGCCATCAGAAATCTCCTTATGCCTTTCATGAGACAGAGGGGAGAATTCACCTCCGTCGTCGTCTCGCTGTATCCTTCAGAGTTCAAGTGCAGGAACGCCCAGGTCAGGTGGGCAAGTGAGAATGCTGTTGGCAGCCTGTCCTGCGTTGCAGGCTAGAATTGGAGCTGCGAGAGCTCTGCACGGATTGTGTCCGTAGGATGCTCTGTACTGATTGTTCCTAACCCCACGTAGGCCTACAGCACCCTTTCCATCTGCACTCTCTTGAGCGTTGGTTTTGCTCAGAAAAGTGACTCTGAAGCACCTTTGCTACCCAGATCCATTTCCACTGTAATTCTTAGCTGCTTACTTTACCGCCACACCCCGGGCTTTTCATCACGTTGACTCTGCCCAGCCAACATGGCAGTGGGAGAAACTAGCTAGACTCCAGACAGAACGGCTGTCTGAGTTATGTTTCCAGAGCGTTGGCTAGAGGTGGTGATTACTAATACACAAAGCAGCAAGTACGTGAGTGTGCTGGGACTGCTGCTGCTTCTCCCAGTCATGATGGTTTCATTGGCCCCTGCCTCAAACCACTTGTTGTGTCCACTGGTTAGCTCACCATTTGCTAAATAAGTTCTTAAGCACAGGGACTGGCGTCTGTTACTGGTGTTACTAGGGTACATAGAATAAATTCTACATTCTCAGATCGTGGGTTTTTCTTGCTGTTCTTCTGACGTGGAAGCTGCATAGATTTGACCTGAAATTAACTTGGAATGACTTGTAAACTGCTCTGCTGTTCCTCCGCCACGAACTCCTTTTCTGGCCACAGCCCCACTGCAATATCCTGTAAGAGGTTTTAAGAGGATAGTCAAAGGGCAGTTAGTTATGTCTACACGGTGGAAAGGCCGGTGTTTCTCCTCTTCCTCTGGAGTGAGACACCCTTCTCGGTAGCTCTCAGCATGCATCCCATTTTCTCAGTGTTGCTGTTGCCTCAGTTGCCAGCTAACTCTTTCTGTCCGTCTGTCGGAATCATGAACATGTCCTTGCCTGTCCTTAAGACGGGGCCTGTGTGACAATATAATGCTGCCTGTCAAAAGTGACGCCAGGCAAACGGGCAAGCCGGGCTTGCAAAGCTCCTTGATACGGTGTCTGCAGCTTGGGCTTTCCGCTGCATCCCCTCTCTCCTTTTCTCCAGTGCCAGCAGGCTGAAAAGCAAGACTTCATTTAGCAGAACTCCATTGTGTCCTGTCTGTCCTGGTGCAAAATATGGCATTCGTGTCCTGAGCTACCAGGGCCAGTATCCCAGCAGGGCCAGTGCGCCTGTCTTTAAATGCATACATTCCAAGGCCAGACGAGACCATTATGATCATCTAGCCCAGGGGTTCTCAAACTCTGGGTCGGAACCCCAAAGTAGGTCATGACCCCATTTTAATGGAGTCGCCAGGGCTGGCTTAGACTTGCTGGGCCCAGGGCTGAAGCCAAAGCCTGAGCCTCGTCGCCCGGGGTCAAAGTCTGAGGGCTTCAGTCCTGAGTGGCAGGGCTCAGGTACAGGCCCCTGGCCGGGGCAGTGGGGCTCGAACTTTGGCCCCGGCCCCCCACCCAGGGTGGCAGGGCTTGGGCGAGCTCAGGCTTTTTCCTCACCCTCCTCCTGGGGTCACATAGTAATTTTTGTTGTCAGAAGGGGGTCACGGTGCAATGAAGTTTGAGAACCCCTGAGACTCTAATCCGATGTCCTGCATAAAACAGGCCATGGAACGTCCTCAAATAACTCCCAGAGCAGGTCTGTTAGAAAAGCATCCAACCCTGATTTAAAACATTGACAATGGTGGAGAATCCGCCCCAACCCTTGGGACACTGTTCCAGTGGTTGGTTACTGTCAAGGTTAAAAAATTATTCCTTATTTCCAATCTAAATTTGTCTAGCTTCAACTTGTAGCCATAGCATCGGGTTCTGCCTTTCTCTGCTAGGTAGAAGAGCCCATTATCAAATATGTTCCCCATATAGGTAGTTATAGACCGGGGCGGGCAGACTTTTTGGCCGCATCGGATTTATAGATTCATAGACTCTAGGACTGGAAGGGACCTCGAGAGGTCATCGAGTCCAGTCCCCTGCCCTCATGACAGGACCAAATACTGTCTAGACCATCCCTGATAGACATTTATCTAACCTACTCTTAAATATCTCCAGAGATGGAGATTCCACAACCTCCCTAGACAATTTATTCCAGTGTTTAACTACCCTGACAGTTAGGAACTTTTTCCTAATGTCCAACCTAAATCTCCCTTGCTGCAGTTTAAGCCCATTGCTTCTTGTTCTATCATTAAAGGCTAAGGTGAACAAGTTTTCTCCCTCCTCCTGATGACACCCTTTTAGATACCTGAAAACTGCTATCATGTCCCCTCTCAGTCTTCTCTTTTCCAAACTAAACAAACCCAATTCTTTCAGCCTTCCTTCATAGGTCATGTTCTCAAGACCTTTAATCATTCTTGTTGCTCTTCTCTGACCCTCTCCAATTTCTCCACATCTTTCTTGAAATGTGCTGCCCAGAACTGGACACCGTACTCCAGTTGAGGCCTAACCAGCGCAGAGTAGAGCGGAAGAATGACTTCTCGTGTCTTGTTCACAACACATCTGTTAATGCATCCCAGAATCACGTTTGCTTTTTTTTGCAACAGTATCACACTGTTGACTCATATTTAGCTTCTGTTCCACTATAACCCCTAGATCCCTTTTTGCCATTCTCCTTCCTAGACAGTCTCTTCCCATTCTGTATGTGTGAAACTAATTGTTCCTTCCTAAGTGGAGCACTTTGCATTTGTCTTTATTGAACTTCATCCGGTTTACCGCAGACCATTTCTCCAATTTGTCCAGATCATTTTGAATTTTGACCCTGTCCTCCAAAGCAGTTGCAATCCCTCCCAGTTTGGTATCGTCTGCAAACTTAATAAGCGTACTTTCTATGCCAACATCTAAGTCGTTGATGACACAGTTTCCAAAATTGTGCCTCCTCATCAGACCCCTCCTGCTTCTCGCCCCTTGATGGCCCCCTGGGACTCCTGTCCCATCCAACCACCCCTGTTCCCTGTCTCCTGATCGCTCACAGAACCTCTACCCCGACTGCCCATCCAACCCGCCCTCCCCCCTTCCTGACTGCCCCCTGGGGACTCCTGCCCCCATGCATTCCCCCTTTTCCCAGGATGTCACCCCCAGGCCATAGTTTGCCCACCTCTGTTATAAACTGTAATCAAGTCACCCCTTAACTTTCTCTTTATTAAACTGAATAGACTGAGCTTCTTGGTTCTGTCGCTGGAAGGCAGGTTTTTCTAATCCTTTAATCATCCTCTGGGCTCTTCTGTGAGCCCTCTCCAATTTATCAACCTCCTTTTTCAGTTGTGGTCCCAGAACTGGACACAGTATTCCACCAGTGCCAAATACAGAGGTAAAATAATCTCTGTACTCCTATTTGAGATTCCCCTATTTATGCATCCCAGGGTCATATTAGCCCTTTCGGCCACAACGGCACACTGGGAACTCATGTTCAGCTGATTATCCACTACGACCCCCAAATCTTTTTCAGAGTCACAGCTTCCCAGGACAGAATCCCCCATCCTGTAAGCATGGCCTATGTTCTTTGCTCCTAGATGTGTATTTTACATTAGCCATATTAAAATGTACAGTTTGCTTGTGCCCAGTTTACCAAGCAATCCAGATCGCTCTGTATCAGTAAACTGTCCTCTTCATTATTTACCGCTCCCCCGATTGTTGTCATCTGCAGACTTTATCAGGGATGATTTTATGTTTTCTTCCAGATCATTGATAAAAATGTTAAATAGCGTAGGGCCAAGAACTGATCCCTGCAGGACTTCACCAGAAACACACCTCCTGGATGTACATTTACAATTACATTTTGAGATCTATCAGTTAGCCAGCTTTTAATCCATTTCACATGTGTCCTGTTAATTTTATCTTTCTAAATTTTTAATCAAAATGTCACATGGCACCAGGTCAAACATCATACAAAAGTCTGAATATATTACATCAACGCTATCAATCAAAGTTGTAATTTCGTCAAAAAAGGGTATCCAGTTAATTTGGCAGGATCTGTTTTCCATAAATCCACATTGATTGGTATTAATTATAATCGGCTCTAGTCAAGTCCTTTAATTCTTCATTAATCAAGTTCTTTGTGACCTGCTCCATTATCTTGCTCAGGATCGATGTCAGACTGACAGGCCTATAGTTACCCAGGTCAACCCGTTTACCCTTTTTAACTATTGGCACATCATTAGCTTTCTTCCGGTCTTCTGGAACTTCTCCAGTGTTCCAAGATATATGGAAAATCAGCATCAGCCGTCTAGAGATCTCCCCAGCCAGCTCTTTTAAAACTCTGGGATGCAAGGTATCTGGGCTGCTTATTTCAAAATGTCTGACTTGAGTAGCTTCTGTTTAACCTCCTCCATAGGTACTAGTGGAAAGGAAAGTGCTGTCATCATCGTGCGATATGATGACTGTTGCTCTTGAGAGAAACACACCTTTGCAGCTCTAAGCAGCACTTCGAGCTTTGTTGGAATGGCGTTGACATGGGGAAAGAAGGGAGTAAAGGGGCGTGACTCCTGTTTCCACCATTTAATTTCTGCTGAAACACATTCTGTATAATGTAACCCACCCACAATCCTTCTCTTTTTCAGATCTCTGCAGAGGTGTTACATGACCGTGTGTTTGCCAGAGCTTCTGGCTGAGAGAATGCAAACCATGGGCTTCTTAATAACCCTCCATTTCAAACAGTCCTTTGCATATGCTGAATTTGTTTCTTTGGACCTTGTCTCACTGCATCTTTTGCACCTACCAAAAGGACCATAAATTTAACTTTTGTAAAGCCTGCCCAGTAGCCCTGACTTTCATCATCTCTTGCAGAATTACAGAAGACTCTGCAGTGACAACATTTGAAGCGTTAAAGGCTCGTGTCCGGGAGTTAGAAAGGCAGCTTTCCCGTGGAGACCGCTATAAATGTCTCATTTGCATGGTGAGTAGCACTCCAGTTGTGGCAATGAATCAGAAAACGTTTCGGTACCTTTGACTTGTCTTTGCTGAGGTGGGGAAAGGGGCGAATCCTACTACTCTGGTAAGGTGAATGCATCCCTATCCTTACACAAGTTAAAAATCTCTTCCTTTCTCTGGGCAAATGTGTCCCAAGTTTCTTTCCAGTGTGTGCGTATCCGTTATAACATTTCATTGGTGTTTGTAGCAGTCTGCATTAGGAGCAGAAATTTCTAACTGCATAGGACAGCATTCCCCTTTCAGACTGACCATGCAGCACTCCCAAGTGACCGTGTTCTCCTCCTCCTGATGTACAAAGTTGCACATCCATAAGGAGAGGAGACTGCCTGATTTGAGACCCACCATGTGGCTTGAAGGCAAGAATCTTGCCTGTGCGTTTAAAAGTTGCTTGTGTTATGTGTGTGGTGCCACTTTGGCTTCCCTGAAGAAGGGCTGCAGCTCCCTCTAATGGCTCAGAACCTGCAGCTTTTTGCCTCTTGCGTTTGGTTTTATTTCCGAGCTCTGTTTGCCCCATGGTTCAATAGAAGAAGAAAATGTTGCTAGGATGATGGAGTTGCCGGTGGAACAGTTGGCTCTAGCTGGATCAGACAGACTCCCATCTCTGAGTCTAGGCAAGACGTACAGTCTGTTGTTGATTGCTATCCTCACTAATAAATCACTTGAGAAGACTAGAGCACCGGTACATGCCTGCTGAAATGACAGCAATATTCTCCCTACATAGCTACGCTATTCCAGCAGAGTGGGCAGTTGTGATGAGAGTTAATCTGATCCCTTATCTCTGCTCTTGCGCAATCTGGTGACCTTTCCATTGGACTAATGATACTTGGGCACAACTTCCCTGCGATAAAAGACCCAGGGAATAACCATGGCTGGCCCAGGGCAACTGACTCAGACTCGGGGGGCGCTAGAATTGCAGTGTAGATGTACCTCTCTAGTTAAGCAGGTTGTGTCCCCACCAGGTGGGTTATGGGCTTCTGTCAGGCAAAGCAATGGCCTACAGGAGACTTTCTGCCTCTGTTACTCTGGAGCTAAAGTATAGATCCCGGCTTAGTTTTCACTCAGTCCTGAAGTCAGGGAGCGTTTGCCTGATTTCTGTGCTTTGTTTCTGTCGGATGCATCGCACCTGGCCCACTGTATAAGGAGCAGCTCCTGAGCTGTGTTCTTCTGAAGATGAGAATAATGGGGAGCGTTGACTCTGGGTAACTGCCCTCTTCTCCTGCCCCCTCCCCGACTCCAATATCCTGGTGACAGAATTGTAGGCTGGGAATCCGCCAGCCTTGTATGTGACAGGAGTGTCTTTGCTTTCTCTCTTCAGGACTCTTACACAATGCCCCTGACTTCCATTCAGTGCTGGCACGTGCACTGTGAAGAATGCTGGCTGCGGACTCTGGTGAGACACTCGGCTACTTTCTCGTTGATGCGTAGACGTCTCCTCTCCACAGACGTGCACTGACATTAGAGGGGAGGTTCTTGCTTGATAGGAAGTGGGCTCAGTGGGGTTCTCCTTTGCGGTGTGCCCAACCTTTTATTCAACACGCCCGTCAGACTGGAGTCCTTCCGGTTTGATTTCGCTGGGCGGAGCTGGGTTTGAGTTACCCTCGCTGGAGGGTGGTCACTCTGTACTCACTGACGAGGGGGCTCAGTGCTGGAACAGCACCGCGTGTGGAATTCCTGTCGACTTCCAAAGCAGTTCTGTGCACTGCAGCTTGGACCCCAGCTTAGATCCACTTAGCTGGGATCCGCTGACCTGTGCAGCACCCATCAGTGCTGTTTCCTTCCCCTCTTCTGAATAACTGAAACAGCGTCATGCAATTTTGAACTAGTGTGGTTGGTTGTCTGGAAAACTGGGCACTATTGTAGACGAGGTGGCCCAGTGCCCCCAGGATTTGCATTTGTGTTCATTTCAAAGGGACACGCTTGTGTTAAAATTAATAGTTTGTTAAACAAAGCAGTGCCCTTTCCTTTCCTAACCCTGACTTCCTGGTTTTTCGTCTGCTTTTATTTTCCCCCGTGATGCTGACCACAACATTTTCATTTCACTCAGCCTGGGCAATGGAGATTTGAGCTAGTCACTCTCACTTTGATGCTCAGGCATTAGCAGGCTGCTGCAGGGTTGGGTTGCAAATGGTGTACGGGGACTCGCACTCTTCTAAAAGCTGCTGCTGTTAGGTCCTGCAACATCATATTCTTACAGAACACACTGTAAACTTGGAGCTTCTGCTAATCTGGCAATGGGCCTCCAGATGCTGCCTTTTAAATACCGTGGCTGAGAAAAGTTACTGGGATGCTGAGATGCCTGCAGCATTGGGTATTAATAGCAACCTCAGTAACTTGACTGTCCCCGGGCTGTATTTTCTAGCTATTCAGCTACACCCCTGTCGCTCTTTAGATTACACAGGCTTTTTTAGGCATTTAGCAGCACATTGCAAAAGACTCCTGCCCAGCTGCACAGCAGTAAGGTGTTGAGATGAATGTATGCGCCGCTGCTCCTAGGTATAATCCAGTTCTGCTGTGCTGGCTGCAAACGCAGCATAAAGCATTTCTGTTCCATGTTGGATTTTATTCCTCCATGTCCTTCACCCCTCTGCTCCCTGCTATCCCAGGATGGTCTTTTAGGCCAGCGGCACCTTTTGTGAGCACTTCTGAGGCTCAGGCACACTTCAACGTCTGTCAAGCCCCTTCGTTCCATTGACAGCATCACAGCATCCTGCGACCTGTAATAAGACTGAACCCCTAGAAGATTGCACTCCTGGCATTAAGGGGTTAACATTCACTTCTCCAAGGAGAGGAGTGTTTAGATTTGATCTCACCCCTCCCTCCCCACACTGTTGTGTGATGGGGTAGATGGGGACTGGGTTTGCTGTGTATTGGACATGCCCTGAGCCTGGCTCTGACCAGGCAGGAGGGAAGGGAATATTCCTGCAGGACGTAGGGTTAGGTGCTGGCACTTATGTGGGGGAAGCAATTAATAGGTGGCCGCTCATCTGTTCCCTAGCCCTACCCTCTTCCTGCAGCCCGCGTTTGATTAAACCAGGGCCTTTCACAAGGCGTGCTTGGGCTCTGTCCCTTCTCCCAAATCTCCCAGCCTGCATTCGCATGTTTCTAATGTAACCATTAAAATGTAGCCCGAAGACAGCAATAAAAACCCTGGAACGCGTTGGTGCTTTTGTGTCTTGATCAAAGTCAATGTGTGTAATCTCGTTAAGACTGCCCTCCCCCACCCCACCCCCCCTTTTTTTTATGAATTTAATGGCATACAGCAGCTGGGCTCACTGGTTAATACTCACCAACCTGCACTGTTCTAATTAAGGTATCTCCTTTTATTTCGGGCACAAAAGAGACTCTTGTTTTCTTTAACAAGCGAGGAGCTGTGGGATAGTGTGTGTAATAATTGCTGCTGTTACCTTTCCCTGGATATAAAGCCAGCCCCCGGGGGGTGGCAGGGAAAGCAGAAATAGCCTGCGCGTGCAGCACACATGGAAAGATTTGATGTGGGGGGAGGGGCAACATTTTTCTTCTATTGTGCAATAAACAATTTGTTGGAGTTAATAGGAGTTATGGGGGGGTGAGTTGTGTTGGGCTTCCGGCCGCTTCTGAACAGTCTGGAGAGCTGCCATCCCCCTTAGTGAAAAGTCCAGATTTTCTATGCCTGTGTTTTAATATGCACAGCTGAGACCTAATGTTAGATTAGATTTTCTTATGTTATATATTAAAGCCTTAGAAACAAGGGATCAAAGTGGGAGACAAAGCTTCTAACATCACGCAGGAGGGCACTTGCTGCCCACATCAGTCTCCATGGAGCAGGGATGGTGAAATAATTTAAAAAATTTATAAGCTCTGAAGATTTTCTAGAGCCAGATTGTCCTGGGCTGAGCACGCACTGACTTCCATTTGTGTCCCGGGCAGTCCTCAGGATTGGGCCCTTAATATGTCCTGCTCTGAAAAAGGCACTTTGAAAATGGCTTCATGGGGCTTCACGCTGTGTGTGTGTGTGTGTGTGTCTGACTTCGGATCAGATCTGCTGAGTTTATAAGTCAAAACCTGGGTGTGGCTTTCTACCAGCTGATCCCACAGACTCCCCCGGGGTCAGAGAGTCGTCATTGACCCAAATGTTCTGCATCTGGAACATAGCTAACAGTTCTGTGAATGAGACCTGAGCCAGTGCAAACTCCAGCTCTCCATCCCATTGCTGTGTTAGCTTGCAGTAGTGATTCAAGCCAACAGATCTGATTGCATACACACAGGATGCAGTCCTGGTTCATAAGAAGAGCCCTTTCTGCTTACTCACCAGAATAGAGCTGTCCTTTACGGGTGCATCCTACGTTTGAGAAACTCAAGAATTTGGTCAGTGCCTCTTAACGCTAATGGGAGATGCCTAGCTAGATGCTGCTTTGCAGAGGCCTCTCTGAGTTGGGGAGAAACCATCTGTGCATAGATAAACAGTCAGAGCACTTTAAACAAGTGACCATCTTAACTGTTCGTCCCACTTCCTGCACATAACCAAACCAATCGGAGCCCAAGAGGCAGCAGTTTGCATGCTTCTGGGTCTGAGTTTTCTCAGCTGTCATGCCCTTGTGTGGTTCTGAGTACGTGGGAGATTGCCAGTGATATATGTCCATATCCTAGGGCCAGTACGGTCCTGCCTGGATTTCCAGTGTAATCAGTCTAACCTTTACTGACTTAATTTGTCTGCAGTTTTTGTTTTTGTTTTTTTCAGACCACATTTGTGGACTAGTTTTTACTTGTACGCTTTTCTGTGGGGCTCATCGCTGCAGTGTTTGAACTGCAATGCCCACGAGTCAGGGAAGGAAGAGGTATCATTGTCCCCAGTTTACAGACAGGAAAACCAAGGTACAAACATTAAGTGATTTTTCCCAAAGTCACATTGGAAGCCTGTCCAGGATCTCACAAATCCTAGCCTGAGAATTTCCAAGTAAAGTATTCCTGTAGTCTAAAGCCAGACGGGATTTCCTGTGTAGCACAGGCTAGAGAACTTCACAAAAGAATTCCTCAAGCAGATCTTTTAGAAAGGCATCCAAACTTGAGTTGGAAATTGTCAGTGATGGAGAATCCACCATGACCCTTGGTAAGTTGTTCCAATGGTTAATTACCCTCGCTGGTAAAAATGTACACCTGATTTCCAGTCTGAAATTGTCTGGCTTCAACTTCCAGCCATTGGATTGTTTTAGACCTTCCTCAAGCTAGATTGAAGAGCCCAGTATTCAATATTTGTTCCACATGAAGGCACTTAGAAACAGTGATCAAGTCATCCCTTCGCCTTCTCTTTATTAGGCTAAATAGACTGAGCTCCTTGAGTCTATCGCTGGAAGGCAGGTTGTCTAATCTGTTAGTCGTTCTCAAGGCTCTTCTCTGAACCCTCTCCAGTTTATCAACATCCTTCTTGAATTGTGGGCACCAGCACTGGACACAGCATTCCAGCAGCGGTCACACCAGTGCCAAAGAAAGAGGTAAAATAACCCTCTCTGCTCCTACTCGAGAGTCACCTGTTTGTGTCCCACGATTGCATTAGACTTTTTGGCCACAGCATCACACTGGGAGCTCCTGTTCGGCTGATTATCTGCCATGACCCTCAATCTTTTTCAGAGTCATTGCTTCCTGGAATAGAATCCCCCATCGTATGTGTGTGGCCTGCATTATTTGTTCCTAGATGGAGACATTTACATTTAGCTGTATTAAAACACACATGATTTGTTTGCGCCCAGCTTACCAAGTGATCCAGATTGCTCTGAATCAGTGACTTGTCCTCTTCATTATTTACCACTCCCCCAGTTTTTGTGTCGTCTGCAAACTTTATCATTGATTTTATGTTTTTGTCCAGGTCATTGATACAAATATTAAGTAGTGTAGGGCCAAGACCCGATCTCTGTAGGACTTCACTAGAAACAGGCTCACTTGAGGACAGTTCCCCATTCACAGTTTTATTTTGAGAGCTATCAGGTAGCTTTTAATCCATTTAATGTGTGCCATGTTAATTTTATGTCATTTTAGTTTTTTAATCAAAATGTCATGAGGCATCAAGTCAAACGCCTTACAGAAGTGTAAGTATATTACATCAGTGTTATTATCTTTATCAACCAGACTTGTAATCTCATCAAAAAAAGTATCAAGCTAATTCGACAGGATCTGTTTTCCATAAACCCATCTTGATTTGCATTAATGATGTTACCCTCTTTTTAGTATTGTATTAATCGAGTTCCATATCAGCTGTTCCATTTTCTTGCCCATTTTCTCTTTTTAAAAAAGGGAACAACATTAGCTTTCGGGAAGTTCATTACTGCTCCAACACTTACTGAAAATCAGCATTAACAGTCTCGTGAACTCCTCAGCCAGCTCTTTTAAAACTCTTAGATGCAAGTTACTTGGAGCTACTGATTATAAAATGTTTTACTTTAGTAGCTTCTGTTTAACACCTCCAGAGATACTAGTGGAATGGAAAGACTGTTATCACCATAAGATGAGACTGTCACCTGTTTTTTCCCCAAACAGATTTGAAATATTTATTGAACACTTCTGCCTTTTCTGCATTATTATTGATGATTCTAATATTTCCATCTAGTAATAGACCAATCCCATTGTCAGGATTCTTTTTGTTCCTAATGTTCCTTTTGTTCTTATTGTTCCTAATATACTTTTAAAACTCCTGTTGTCCTTAATTCGGCTGGCCATATGTTTCTCTTCCCTTATTAAGTTTCTAACTTCCGATTTATATTCATTACTCTCAACTTCCTTTCTTTGTTTAGTGCTGCCTTCACTTCCCCCCTTTAACCATCCCCTCCTTCCTCAGCTGCGGAATTGTGACTTTTTTCTTAAATAATTGCCAGTTGTCATTCCCATGAGTTATAGCTCCAGGACTCCTGTCTCTCAGAACATGAGCACTCTGCGAGGTGTAACTGTGTTGTAATTCTGGATGTAATTGCATTTTTATCCTGGGTTCTGTGCATCTAGACCCAGCACCTCCTTTGCATATTCACTCATCATCTGGTTAGCAATTTGCAGACTAAGGCATATTTGAATGTAAGTAAATGATGGCACTGCAGGACCGAAAATGAGCTTTTAAAAAATCATCAGATTCCTGGAACTCCCCTCAGCAGTGCCTTCTGAACTGAGCTGTCAGGAAAGCCTTGTTCACTGATTGAGACATATTTTTCTTGTAGATGGTACTAGTTAATACTGAGCCTGGTAACCTTCCTCAGGTAACTAGTACGTGTCCCAAAATACAGCCCACGTATTGCGGGTGGCTGTTTGCAAAGCTGCTGTAACAGTCAGAAAGCTGGAACTCATTCCTGCCTTTCACTGGCTTGCGCCAAATCCTTCACACACACACACACACACCCACACACACACACACACACACACACACCCACCCACACACCCACCACACACACACACACACACACACACACACACACACACACACACACACACACACACACACAAAGTATGGTCTAGTTCAGGGCTCTTTATAACATTGGGTGTCTCCTTGCAGTCCTCTCTGCCTCAGTTTGACCATCTGTAAAATAGGGGTACTAATCCGCACTGTGGTGAGTGAGACACTTTGAATGCTGTGGTGGCTGTGTAAGTCCTATTTGCCTTCATCTCCTTTGCGTCAAGGTAGTGCATTCTCTTTGGAGACTGATCACTGTTCACAGACTAACAGAATAGCAGGAACACCCTAAGCTCTCACGTGGAGTTTGCTGCCTTTAGCTGGTTGAAAACAAATGTAGTGTAATTCTTTTTTAAGAGGTAGCTTTAAGATAAAAAGCTCCAGTCCTTCCTGGCACCAGGTACCAGGAACAGCTTCTCAACGTTGCAGCTCTCGTTAATTTATTTTTCAGACTACCTGAAGTGATTAGGCCATATTGTGGATCAATCACTTGCCAAATTTTAATTAAGACGGGAGGGAAAAAATAATTCCCATCCTGGTCCCAGCCCCTTTTCTCTACCATGTTTCAGCCCCGGAGCAAAGTTATTGCAGCAGAGTTTTATAAACCACTGAAAACTGAGGTTTATAACGGAAAAGCTGAGATGGCCTTTACTGTAGCACACGCTGCTATAACACATCAAGGCTTTTCCATGGAGCAATGATGAAAGGAGCAGAAGGACTGGGGGTGGGGGGCTGGCCAACAGGTGTGACTTATTATTCCACACCATTTTTATTTCAAGGGAAAAGTTTAGTAACCCCAGCTGGCAGGTGAGGAGCCGGGGAACAAATACTTTCCCATTGTCCCTGTGCCAGGGCATTTGTGGGAGAATAGTTTAATTGCCTATAGTAATAAATACTGTACACCACCAAAAATGTGGTCAAATGCAAGGAACAAGGTTGTAAGTGATTTTAGTGCTTTAAAAAAGAACTCCACGCTTAGAATGTGGAGTTCTGAATGTAGCGCGCGTGCTGATGTGTGCGGGGACGTCAGCTTAGAAAACACAAGTTCTTCCCAGGAGACTAACGTCGTCATTTTTCCCTGGACTGTTTAACACCAAACGTAAATACTAGGGGGACCCAGAGACCCTGGGCCTTCCAGCTGTGTGTGCAGCCAGCCTGCTTAGAGTGTGAGCTGCAGAAGGTAGCTAAGCTGGCGTTGTTCACACTCCGACATGCCCCGCCCTGTCCTGTCCGAGCGCAGCGAAACAACATTCTCCCCCATCATAAAATGATCCACACCAGGGTGTTCTCTTGGTGGGACCCAGCTTGCTGGGTCAGACTCTGCAGCACCATAGTCAGTACCTATATGCCTTGACGCAGGAACGTTCCTGAAGTGAGAACGAGAGAACTACTAACCCTGCCTGGAAGAGCTGGATTCTCGTGTCTGTGGTCTGAGCCTTCCTTGGGACACTAGAATGGCTGTTCCCATCTCTCTGGTATGGGTCACTTTGAGGCTCTGTTCAGATCCAGAGTAGGGTTCAGATCAAGGGCTAATCAGGACTGGATCTTTGAATAAGAGACTGTGAAAATGGCAGAAACCGCCTGTCGTTGGATTTCTGTCAGCTTGTGTGGCTGAAAGTTGTTTTCATGAAATTCTTGAAATCTCGTGCGCAGAAGGCAGTTCCCACAAGCTCCCAGCTGCGTCGAAAGCAGAAAGCACAAACCCTTTTGGGTTGGGATCCCCCAAGGAACCAGAACTGAGGGGCCTGTTTGGAGCCAGCGATTCCAATCAGCCCCCCTTAGTTTGCAGGGTATTGAGTTTGAGATCCTTTTTCTAAGCAAAGAGAGGACAGATTCCAACCCCAGGAGGGGCCACTATGATCCAGTCTGGCCAGAGAACTGTCCTCAGAGGATTCCTAGAGACTCCTGGCCCTTGCTTCGTCCTGTGCTCTGGTGGGCGTTGAGTGGTGGAATGGCACCGTCTGAAGGACGACTTCTACTGCCAGGCACACTGGGCCCTCTGCATACTGGGTCCAGTGTATGGAGAGAGCTGAACGGCGTGCACACGATACGCAAATTGCTTTCAGACGGGAATGTTTTCTCTGTCCCTCTTAAGCTCCCAGCATTCAGATGTCTGATCTGTAGGTAGTGCAGCTATCCTGGAGAAGAGCAGGGAGCTGGGAGACAGCTCTTTGCTCAGGCTGGAGCCGCAAAGTGATCTTGGGGTTTAATTGCTTTTTCCCTCCTCGTCTTTCTTCTCAACAAGCTCTGGAGTTCAGCGAAGTGGGTGGCCCAGCGAGGGCCGGGTCTGGCTGCGTGGTGGGAAGTCCTCCGTTATACCTGGTGCACTTGACGGAAAGGGTTTCCCTTGTCTCTCTCAGGTGGGGCCCCCCAGCTGCTAATCTCCTTTCCTAGGAGTTGTATGTGCAGGTGTTGCTCAGACAATGCTCTGTCACTCAGAGAATCCTGCCCCCCGCTGGGGCCTGTCTCTGTATTCCAGGAGGGTGTGCTGGTCCCCCATCTCTCAGGACATGTGGGGAGGCAATGGGTCCTCTAATGGGGCGAACTGAGCAGGAAACGTTCCATTAAAGTTCTTCCCCCTTGCTGCATTCAGCTCCAGCCAGGCAGCCCCGCTGACTGTGGTGAGGCTGCAGGGCATATCTGGAGGCACTCGTCAGCACTGCAAGAGAGCACCCAGCGTCTGTGGAGCAGAGAGCACTGTCCTCTCTCCCTGCTTTCTCCACCCGCCCAGCAGAGTGACAGCACCAAGCCATTCCAGGGAGCGGAAGCTGCAGAAAGAATCCGCTTCCCTTGTGTAATCAGCGGTGAGGTGTGATTGGACAGATGTTTCACTAGCTCTTCCTTAATGAACTGCTCCCATTCTCTGGAGTGCCTCTTGGGAAGGAAAGAGTCGAGATAGATGTGCAGAAGCTAGCCACATCTGGAATCCTTAAACTCCCAGTTGCATGCTCAGTTTTGCTTGCTGGGGCACACTGCAATCCGGAGTTGAGAACTTGCCAACCACCACCCTGTGTAACACTGATTGCTGCGCACAAACCTCTCTGCTCCTCTGACACCTCTGGAGACCCTGCCCTCCTGTTAACAGTGGGGAGCCCGGGAGCCATGAGGCTGCAGAGAATCTGCCAGTGCCAGTGGTTCTGTCAGATGTGAATTGAAATACACCTCTACCCCGATATAACGCCACTCGATATAACACCAATTTGGATATAACGCGGTAAAGTAGTGCTCGGGGGGGTGGGGCTGCACACTCCGGCGGATCAAAGCAAGTTCGATATAACACAGTTTCACCTATAACACAGTAAGATTTTTTGGCTCCCAAGGACAGTGTTCTATCGAGGTAGAGGGGTACATTGTATTGATGCACACGGTGTGAACCCCCAGATTTCTGAATCTCAGCAGCAGTGCGACATGTCCCAGCCTCAAATGACAGAGAATAGCTTTAAAAATTGGTCACTCTTCCTCTTCATACCGACCTGCCATGACCCCCAAGAACAGGGATCTGCTTTGTAGACGAGCATTCAGCCCAAGAAATGTGCTCTTCTTGGCAGCTTTAGAAAATCCAGAACACAGGTCTTGAGAGAGACGCGAAATGCTGGATTATAACCTGGTCTTTGTAAAGTGAACGTACTGATTTTTAAGTCTACCGCCATAGTGGGGTGGTGGTAGCAGCGCCTAGAGATCAGCTGGGCTCTGTGAAGGTCCTTGCATTGTGGACCCCCTTGTGCCAGGCTCTCCACAGGCATAATGAGAGACCAGCCCTGCCCTGAAGTGCTTAAAATCTACAGAGACAAGACCGAGGCTGAGTGGAGAAAGGACTTGCCTGAGGTCACCGCAGAGTTAGGAATAGAACCAAGCTCTCCTGACTCCAAGTCTCCTGCCCAAGCCACAAGGACCCCCTGTCCCCCGTGTTCGCCGAGTGATTTGAAGGGGGTTAGTGGCTTTATTCACCTCCAAGGCAGGTTATTGGGGTTGGTGATGCCTTAGGTCTGCCTTGGAGGCACTGAGCATTTCCGTCTCCCATGCAAGGCCTGGGGAGTGTTCAGCTCCTCTGAAATGATCCCTTGAAACGAGGCAGGTGGGTGAGGTGATATCTTTTATTGCACCAACTTCTGCTGGGGAGCGAGAGCCGTATTTCCTCATCCGCCTTGTCTCTAGTGTACTGGGGCCAACGCGGCTATCGCTACGCTGTGGAGAATGAGGTGGGAGGCCTGTTAGTGGCAGCTTGCGCAAGGAGGGAAAGGAGAACCGACTTGGCCTTGTCTGCGCTGAGTTCTTAGTGGCACAGGTGCAAGCCCCTAGGGCAGACACATCTCACACCTGTTTGATGCTGGGGTCAGCTGAAATGGTCAAAATCCCCCTGCACTGATGTAATTTGCCCTCACTGAGGGGTTTGCACCAATGGCTACAAACCAGTGTAGACGTAGCCTGATTTTGTCCTGGAAGTCGGAAGAGTTTCCTGCTTGGGTTTGATTTTCCCTGCCCCGTGTGCTCATTGTGCAGATATCTTCACAGAGCAGAGCTGAAGCTAATTGTCGCGTCAGAGACAGCATCCATCTCTTCTCTCGTAATCCGAGTGCCACTGCCAGTAGTCAGTGCAGCATGGCTGGATCCGAACCTGCCCTTCCACTGAGCCCAGATCCTGCAAACCTGCTGAGCCCACTGCTCTTAACGCCCACTTTCTGCCCTGGCTGCAGAGACCAAACCAAGCCTCTCTTGGGAGCACTGCTCCTCTTCCCGAGAGACTCTACCCCCTCTGCGTCAGTCTGTGCGAGCCGTAGCAGCCGGCTGGCTTTCCCCGCTTCGTACAGCCCTGGGGGCCTGGCTGATTCACGGGACCTGTCGCCATGCAGGCTGCCTGGGGAGCTGGGCTGGAAAGGAACAGCTGGGAGGCAGGTTGCCAACAGCAAGCAGAAGAGTCGGGGTGCTCAGACAGAGACTGGGCTTGATGCTTTGACGCGGGAGTCAGAAGGTTGTGTTCTGGTGCCATTTGTTAGTGTTTAAAGCCAGCACTGCCTGATTTCCAGGTCTGCTGCAGCACTGCTGCTCTGCTTGCTTGGAACGAAGGATCAGTTGCCGCAGAGCCATCTTTGTCATTTTTCCCATCAGCTATCTGTCACACATGCCAATCTAATGATCACCAGCTTAGGTTGACCCCAAATCTGAGGCTTTTGAACACCCTGTACCTGTCAGTATCCATGACAGATGGCACCAGCCATTGGTTCATTTCGTGCTGCGCTCGTGTCATCCTGTTCCCTCGCCTGGGTTGGGAGTTTTCTTGTGTCTGTTCACCTTGGCAGCGGATGCAAACTCTCTGTAGTGTGGTGCAGAGGGCTGGGAATCCCTGTTCCCGCTGGCTGCCTGAGGCAGGCTGGTGGGGTTGAACAGGCCCTCGGTCTATACAGTTATGGGGCTCTGAGTCATGGATCCTGTTGTGCTCTGGACACAGGGTTTGAGCGATGGGGTTTGGGGTGCAGGTAGCTGAGCCCTCATGTTGTCTCAATCTTCCTTACTAGGTGGCTCCTTGGAAGCAAGAGTGCAGCCTCTAAAGGCCCCCGAGCCACAGCATCGGGAGAGAACGTCCAGCCCCGCAGGGCACTGGGGGGCTGCATGATGCTGAGCTAGTCCCCCCTCCCCCCCAAGTGTAACAGCACCCACAGGAGCATTGCACAGCGGGGGGCAATGGTGGAGGCTGCATTAACTCTTCTTGGAGCAGCCCTGACCTAGGGACGCTGTCTGCAGGCAGCCACTCCCTCCCCTCCTGATCCCATGAAGGGGCTGCTCCAGGGTCAGGGAAAAAGCAAGAACTCTCCATGGGGCTGGCACTCCCCATGCTGCTCCCTCTGCTTAGAGGAGCAGCACTGAAGCCTTAGGAACAGTGTCTTTCCCCGCGCTCCCTGTCCTCCTGTGAATGCCACAGCTGCCATGAAAGCGTCACTCTGTGTAACACAGAGCCCCTTGCTGGCTTGGCAGATGTGGGGGTCAGACCCAGGACCCCTGCTGCTCCATTAGCGCAAAGGCTGTAAGCAGTTGAGCTAGTCGGCAGTGGAAGACAGAGCTACTCCAAGTGTGGGCTACATCTGACACCCAGGGGCCAGCGCACACAGCTGGGTCAGGTGGGAAGGATGGAGAGGGACAGCTGGAGCCCAAGTGGGTGCTGCAAAGAAGCAGGTGGGAGGCGAATCGGCTAATTGTTGCCCTGTCAAGCGCTAATCCGGCTCTGCGCCTCCTGGCTGTTTCCTCGGAGCAGGGGCTGCTCCAGCACGGTCTTAGATGGGGACTCTCGAGAAGAGCTGGCACATGGGCAGGGTGGGGGTTAAAAGGATGCAGAATGAATGGCCCTGGCTGGGTTGTCCTCTCCCTTGTGGCCGGGGACCTCCTAGGTGCATTCTGTTGGCAGGGACTGTGTTGGGGAAGGGAGCGCCTGATTTCCCTCAAAGGGCTCATACCTGCTGCTCGGGGTGTCGCCTCTGGTCTGTTTCCTTTATGGCAGGGGTCCTGGGTATTGGGAGGCCTTGGTCTCTCCTGCTTCCATATTGGCATCCCCAGCATCACAGCCAAGGGGAAACTCGCGCAGTCATCCTGCGTCCTCCTAAGTGACATTTCTCTTTGTTCCCTCCACTGGCTGCAGGGTGCTAAGAAGCTCTGCCCTCAGTGTAACACCATCACATCTCCCGGAGACCTCCGGCGCATCTACTTATGAAGGACGCAGCCGTAGGGCGGGACACAGCCAACCGGATCAGCTCATCACACCAAGGGGGGAAGAACGACGACAGAAAAAGACGTTTCAAACAAATAGACTCCAGACGTGGACTTGAAGATAAAGGAGCCACGAGGAAGCCTCGGCCTCCATGTTTCTCGTGTTGGAACCTCCTCTGACAACTCTACAGCGGGCAAAACCAAATCCTTTTTCAAAGCAGTGTTCCCCTCTCCCCAGAGCTGGCTTTGCATTGCGGGTGGCTTGTGAGCCCTGCCTTTGGACTGTGCTGGGCACTCCTCCAACCCCAGAAGGCTGGGAAGGGACCCTTGGCAGAAAGATGTTAAATACCCTGTAACTTGTGTTCTTTGTTCAGTTTGGTTGGTTGGGCTTTTTTGGTTTTGTTTTTGTTTTTTTGGATTTGTTTTATTTTTTGTTGTTGTTTTGGGGTTTTTTTGGTGGTGTTCTAGTGAGTTAAAAAAGGGTTTAAAGAAAAACACACAGGCAGAAAATGAAGCACATGTAATATAGATTATATATGTTTACAATGTTGTGTATAAATGGGATAGACACAAACATTACATACTGATAAGTTGCCCTTTTTTTTGGTTGTATTTTTTTTAAAGAAGAAAAAAATGAGCAGAGAACATTAAACCCATATTTTTCTTGGTTCTGCAAAGTTTTGGCATTAAAATCATTAGTTTAAAAAAGTATCTATATACATATCTATAATATAAATGGTTTAATGTTCTGTGGTGTATATTTCCTCAGTCAAATATGAAGTTAACAGCTTTTTAGTAATGGCTGTAGCATCGCCCATAACTTACGAGACTTATGGGGAGTAGGGGAGATGGGTTTTTGCATTAGTCGTAGCTAATGGGGCTGTTTCTAATAGAATCTTTATCCCACGGAAAGCCAGCGGGAGGGCGGCGGTTGGAAAGGTCTGGCTCTGGCGCTGTCGCCTCTTTTCCGTATGGGGCAGGGGCAGGAGTTGAGATTAGACAGAGACAGGAATGAATATTGCCAAGTGCAGCTCTCTCCAGTGGTTGGGAATCTGCTCTTCAAAGCTTCAGTTAACCCAGCCATTGCCCACGAAAACCAAAGGCCGTGCCCCTGTCCGAGCAAACGTGCCGCTGGCTTGGTTTGTTCCCACTGGGAAGGAGTTCCCTGCCCAATGGCCCAGGGTGTTCTCTCTGCTCTGGAGCCCCTCCTCTGCCCGCAGGAGAGGTGGGGCCGTGGCTCAGGCTCAGGGCCAAGGCTTCCATTTGTGTTCTCCCTTCCGGCTGAGACCGTTACGGGCTGAGCAGCAGGAGGTGACTACAGTGCGGGGAAGGAAGGTTCTTGCTCCAGGTTTTCTCTGGGGAGGCTGCGGTGCTGCTGCCTTTGCTATCTCCGTCCATCCTGCTCTCTTGTTCTGCCGCTTTGCCAGTGCTGGCCGGGAGAGGCGTCCGAATTGCACTGACTTTCTAGTACGAGCTCTTTGCTAGAGTGGAAGGTTGCTTTAGATCACCGATCTCTTCCAGAGCCTGCCTGAGCCGGGATTCCTAGGACATGGTGCACGTTCCTCCTCTTGAAACAATGCAGAGTAACTTCCACCTCCAAGTAAAGGGTGATGCTAGGGCCACTCTCTCAGGCCAGTGGGTTGGCAAGGAGAACCCAGCCTCACTGAACTGACTAAGATGAGCAAAGATTCAGATACTTCCAGTCAGTGGCAGTGATCCCCAATGACCTCCTCCCGGGAGATTTCTAGCTTCTTCCACAGTGGCACCTAGAGCCGCTCTCACTTATCCTTAGCTTCCAGGTGCACAGCCGCACACAGTCACCGGCCAGAGGTTGCCATCTACTCCCCCGTTACCTCGGGAACAAAGAAACGAATGTGCTTTTACCTACCAACAAGCAACGTTCACCTCTCCAGCCAGCTGAGTTTGGCAAGGCTGCGTGAGTGTTGCTGAAAGGCGCTTACCAGTGGCCCCTGTTGCCAGGGTGGTGACCTTGCAGGGCAGTAGCCCAGGGCTGGAATGTGGGAGGAGGGAGGTTGGTAACAGTAACCTTGTGTTGCTATTTGCCAGGCCGCCCTTTCACTAGCTGTCTCGCTGTGTGAACCTAGGGGAGAGACCAGAACAAGCTAGACACAGGAATATTGCACGTCAGTGGTTATTTGGAGACTTTTTGGAAGCCAAGGTCACTCCTGTTTGCTGGATTTCTTGGTGCAGGACACCTGGCCACCAAGGTGGGCTGACACCACGAGGATTTACTACTTAGGAAGCCGGACTCCTCCCCAGCACTGCAAAGGTGGTTTGTGTTTTGCAGTAACACAAGATTTGATGAGGCAGCTTGTCTCAGATATTTCTATCACTGCTTCTCTGCCTGAGTGTATGATGTCCTGCTGCTTGATTTGTAAAGGACCCTGTTGCACAAAATAAATCTTTCTCCTGCTGGAATTATATTCCGCCTTCCCCACCCCCACCAAAGCCGATATCACTTAAGTCAGAGCTTCCTGGGTCCTTACGCTGTCCAAGCAGCAGTCTTTCCCTACAGTACGGTTGTGGCCCATGTGAGTCTATCTCGGGCATCTGTGGCCGTTCCCTGGTAGCCAACATGTTGTGCACATGTACCTTCCTGTGCAGTGCTTGGGAGCTGGAGAAACTGTTCTGACATCCCAAGTTGGGACGTTTCTCCCCTGATGAAACAGACCTGTGAGAGCGGAGAGAAGGGCTGCATGTGCAGTTAACCCTTTGAGTGCCATTTGGCATGCTGGGAGGTAGCTCTGCCTGTCGCATTTTAAGCCTTGGGAAAGGCACTCGGCGGGTTTGTTTTTTAAATTGGAATAATCAACACCACGTGGTGGGGCAGCCAGGCCCAGCACTGGCCGGACAGTGCCCAGAGCTGTGATCTCTGTCAATGGAACTGGAGAATGCGCAGTGATTTTTTTTTAAAGGCAGTTGGGAATGGGGAAAGGGGGGGCAGGTTCCCCAGTGCCCGAGCTCTGCCTTGCAACAAGGCACTGAGAGCCAGGATCTCTCATGTGTTGTGGAGCAGCAGTGTGCTGTGTACGTAGCTGTAAAACATATGTAACCAGTCATGTTTTTTTAAATGTAAAGCCGTCCCTGGTTTTAGGAAGGGTGGGGATCCAATGGGAGAATGGAGAGAGAAGAGTCTCGTTCTGGCCTTCTCAGGAGCCAGCCACGTTTTCTCCTCTTCCACAAGGAGCTTAAACGAAAAAAAGGAATTAACTCTTTGCCCAAAGAATCCCAGTTGCACAAGGTGATATTCCAGTTGTGTCAATGATTGTGTGTCAATGTATATTCTATAAAAAGGTACTTGTCATTCCCGTTTGTAAACGACATTTGACATTAATTAAACGAGTATAAATCTTCCCAGTCTCTTTCCTTCCCTCCCTTTGGCTCGGCACTCTGAAGCGGGTGGGAATGTGACTATGATGCACCTTTGCTCCTGCACCCGGTATTGGCCTGTGGCCAAGGGCTTTGAGCGCTGAGACAGCTGCTGCTCTTAGGCCCAGGCACGCACTAGTTGTGGGTCGGAGGATGTTGACAATATACTGCAGAGTCTAGAGGTGGCCACTCCTCAGTTGGAATGGGAGGTGACCTTGGTGGGAGGAAATGGGTGTCAGCAGTGGAGTGGGAGATGGACACTTCTCCAGCCACCTCCTGTCTCTTTTCAGCACTGATCAGAACGGAGCTGATCATAAGCAGACAGCTTCCCATTCAAACCTCTGAGGCACTGATAGATTCCCAGGCCAAGAGGAACCATTGTGATGAGCTCATCTTGTAGCGCTCAGGCCAGCCCCAAAATAATTCCCAGAGCAGATCCAACCTTGGAATCCCTCCGACCCTGGTGAATTGCTCCAGTCGTTTTCTCCATCAGAACCGTACGCCTTCTTTCCAGTCTGAATTCGTCTGGCTTCAACTTCCAGCCATTGGATCGTGTGAGCCTTGTCTCTGCTAGATTGAAGAGACTGTTGTTAAATATCTGTTCCCCACGTACATCCTTTCCTCCGGTGCAGAGGGCCTGGATGTATCAGCACATACTACTAAGTGGGCATCCTTCCTCCTTAGCTCATCCCAGCTCACAATGCACCAGTTCCCCTTAGATTTGCCAACAGTGCAAAATCCGCATTATATATTCATATCCTGCGAGTGGAGTTGGCAGTTGCTCTTTGCTTGACTACTTCATTGATCTTTTTTTTTTTAAACTACTTTTTTAGTTCTTGAGTCCAGATTTCCTAATTTGCTCTGTGTCTCTATTTCCACGTGCAGAAGTTTCAGATTGGAAAAATTGCTTTTTAATTGTTAAGATTTCCCAGCTGATCAAAGGGGAAGAAAACAAATTCTCATTCCAAACACCCCCCCTGTGCTGAAGAGAGGCATATTCAATCCAGTTGTGAGCTTTTCCCTAACAAAGTTCTGTGCTCCAGGTAAGTTACCTCAGCTTCAAGTATCAGAGGGGTAGCTGTGTTAGTCTGGATCTGTGAAAGCAAGAATCCTGTGGCACCTTATAGACTAACACGTATTGGAGCATGAGCTTTCGTGGGTGAATACCCACTTCATCGGATGCATGACGCCTAGGCTTATGCTAATGGGCTTTTCCCCAGCAAAATATACTGTGGTGTGCAAATACTCAGAACCTCCATACCCCAGTAATGAAGAACTGGAGCTGGGGAAGGCAGGGGTCTGTGTGTATTTAAGAAAATCAGTTTAGTTTTGAAAATTAAGGTCCAGTTTTTGCCCAGCCCAAGCACTGACCTTTTATTTCTAGTACGGTAGGTAGGACTAGGCGGCCAAATCTGATCCTGTTCTGCAAAGTGCTGGGCACACATGAGAAAAATACAATCCCTGACCTGCCTGAGATTAGACAGCAGCTCCCGTGAGAACTGTCCCTGTCTCCTGAGCCAGGTCAGACTTTTCCTACCACTTCTGTTATCACCACTGAAAAGTTTCATATACAAACTTTGAGTGAGATGCAAAAAAGCAAACACTGAAAAGTAGGTGAGTGAGTTTCATGTTTCAGCTCTCATGCAGCAGCATGAGGCCGCAATGTGTGGGGATAACGCTGGCTCAGCGCACTGGAGGGTCTCCGAACTGTGCGCACATGAATGACCTGATCCCCAGGGGGCCAGTCAGTCGTATATCTCTGGAACCAGCACAGAGGTGCAGGGACTGGCTTGGGGCAGAATTGCACTTTAACTCATTTGGGGCGGGGGGTTGCAAATAGACCACACTTGTAACATGCACTGTGTCCCCTTTCCAGTACATATCTCACGCAGGGGTAATGGCCTACTACTGCTAGCAGATAGTGTGCTCCTTTTAGCTCAGGCTATTGAGAGCTACCTGAGGTAGTGATTTAGCCTCTTTTACTGTAAGCCCCTCGCACGCTTTAACACATGTATCCTTAGCACAGCTCTGTGTTAAGAGCAGAGCTCTGATCCCTGTTTTTGAGCTGGGGGAATGAGGCCCAGGGAGGCCAAGGCCAGCTCCTCTGTTCCATTGAAATCAGCAGGAGTTTGGCACCTGCACACCTGTGGGGATGTGCCTAAGTGACTTGCCCAGAGCCTGTGGCCGAATAGGGTGCCACACCCAGGCCTTGGGGGTACCAGGCTAGCACCCAGCTCTCTGGCTTTGGTTCCAACGGTGCTGGGGGTCCACACCCACTCTGGGGCCATGACACCAAACCACAGGGACTAAACGGTTGCCATTGGAATGTGGTTTAAAATGTCGCAGGCTTGTTACCACTCGTCAGGAAGACGGAGCCCTGCATTCTGGGCTGTCGCCTGCCTTCTGAACTGGGAGGCCGCCTGGAACGAAAGGCTGGCACAGGCAGGGTGGGCATGTTGCGCCCCCCACCCCCCAGCCCAGAACTCCAGGGGCGGTGCTGGGAGGCAGCTAATGTGAACGTGGGATTTTTCAGTGGGGTGGTTTCTGGGAAGAGCTGCCAGGGCACCAATCTGATCCTTTCATCCTGTCGTCAATTCCTGCCAATTAGCTCTCTTCCTCCCCTCCCCTTTCCCCTGGAATCGAATCCCTCTCTGTGCTCCCCACCCGTTCCCAGAAACTCCCCGAGAAGTCAGGATTCATGAAATGTCTAATGCAGTTACCAAGAAAACGAGGTTAACTCCTGCACAGATAAATGGAAAATGGTAATCGGCCGAGATCAATCATGTCCTGTGGGGATGAAGAATGGCCTGTGTCATGGGGAGACTTATGTCACTATGAAAGGAACAAAAGGAGAGAGAAAATAAAGCTGCCGTGTTGGTTAGTTAGGAGCGATTGGGTAGGGGGACACAAGCAGGAAGGACTCAACCTGCTAAGGAAAGAACACACAGGCCTGAACCCTGCCATTTCTCCACATGCTGAAAGGAGGGAATTCAATCATACTCTTAATAATAACCCCCCGAAGCTGGGATTTTTCCACAGCGAAGATAGCTCCCACCCAGCCCCTGATCGCTCACCAACACCGAGCTGCGCGTGCTGGCTTGTTATTGTAGGGTTGCTCAAAGCCACTGGGCTGGGGGAACATGACAGAGCGCAGAGAACATGACCAAACAATAGCACATTAGAAAACCAAGTTGACTGTCAGGGTTACAGAGCAAACGCTTAGAAGCCGAATGGCAGGAGTCTTGACATAATGTTCGCTCAACCCCTTGCATGGGCTGTGTAGTAACAACGTGACGTGTAACCGAGACGTCACATGTCACCTTGCAGCACCTCATGGACACTGACCACATCACAGCAATAGTGACAGCATGTCAGAGCCAGCAGCAGAGGCCCCTGCCTCACTGGCAGCCTGAAGGCCCAGCGCTGTGAATGGACAGCAGTATGGGGCACAGGACACACAGAAGCAATCAGTTCTGATTCCAGGCAGTAGAGGGCAGGGGTGACACAGCCAGGCTAGACCACTCATTATGGCTATTAAACCACACGCTGTAAAGAGTAAGGGGGTGAGAAACACGTGTTTGCAACATGGCTGCACTTGGAGAGTGTGCTCTCAAATCCCTGATCTCAAGAGCCACCTCAGCACCTCACAGGATCAGGCCCATAGCATGTGAGCAGGACAGAGGCCACGTCGGATAAATGCAGGGCCTGCACCGCATGTGCTCGTGTCCATGGATCTAGAGTCAAACGAGGGGACGCTGACTCCAGCCATCAGCATCGCAGGGAACAGCAACATCGAGGGCCGTTTCAGAGCCACCATCTCAGCACCAAGCAACGAATGAGCCAAGGCCAAGGTCAGGTTCCTAAATACGGCCACTGCCGTCATGGGCTTTGGTGCTCGTGCCGGCCATGCTGCCTGGCCACTGCACGGCAGCGGATTTCCAGGATACCGGAGAGGGAGAGAGAACCGATTTGCGGCTGTGTATATTTCACTGGATGCCAGCCAGTGCTGATGGTGTCAGCTCTCGAAGAGAAAGGGCCAAGCCAGGCTCCCCTTTGGAGTGCAGGGCATGGGGGTTAGCAGCCAAGCAAGGGCTTAAACAGCTCATCCCTGGGGCATCTAGATGTTTGTCAAGTTACAGCAACAGGCGCTCGTGCTCTATCTGCTCTGCCTGCGGGCGGCCAGTGTGACGCTTTGGGGGTTCAGCCAGGTAGGAAAGGGGATCTGTCGCCACTTGCCCTGTAACCCTGGGTGTGTCTTGCTAGGCAGTGTTGGCTGAGTGCCCTGGGGCCAGGAGCCTGCTCACTGCACCTTGACCTCACCCTGGCCCCAGTGTGTTACCAGTTCCCAATGATATCTTACATGGCACCTTTTACATATGTCAGGGAGTTGGGTTACGCTGAGCTGCTGAGGCCAGTTGCATTGCTAGGTACCAGGGAGCCCTTTGCCTTCTGGCACGGGGATGCTCGCAGAGGAACAGAGCTCTACTAGATTAGTATTCATGCTGTGGGTGCTAACGTGTGTATGTAGCTCTTATTCAGGGGCTGCTAGGTCTCAGAGCTGAGTTTCACAGCTAGGTCTGCTGCAGTGAGGCCTGTGGTCACTTCTCTCTTGTGGCAGTGAGTTCCACAGTCAACCCCCCAGCCTGACACTCCTGTCTCCCCAAACCTGGTGGCCCGTGTCAGCATCCCAGTGGAGCACTGCTCTGCTAGGGTACCATGGCAGTAGAACAACACAGACTGTGGGCTGGGACCCTATATTTGGCAAGGAGCCAGAGCACGAACCAGAGCCCCAGGGTGACACTGGGGCAGCCACCTTTGCTGCTATGCAGACAAACTGGCTATCTATTTGCATTTCCAGTGTGCCCATCACCATAGTTTCCGGGCACCTGTCAAAACATACAAGACCAGGTGAAGTGGGAACCGAACCCATTCTCCAGGAGCGCGTACGCTGTGCCGTCCTGCAAGAAGAGGAGTGCTCGGCACGGCTGGGAGGTGCCCTGCCCTCCGATGGCAGGGCCTGTCAGCCACTGTGCCCAGGCTGGTGTCGGCAGGAGACTCTGGAGCCGTACCTGCGTCTGCCTGGGCACTGCCCCTGCACAGAAACCCCTGCAATAGCCTATCACACAACCGCCGGCATTCTCATTCCAGCCTCATGCAAGCAGGCAGCCACTGCCAGAATCCTCCCACACTGATATAAAAAAACCCAGCCGTTGACTCGCCAGATCATAAATGACCACCCCAGAAATAGGTACGGAAAGGGCGACGCGTCTCCCGTGGCAGGGCCTCCAGTGGCAGGCAATGAACTGGGCACTTTATTTTGCAAGCAAACAAGATTTTAAAACTCCTAGTTGCCTCAGCCTTCCAGGCAAGTCCTTTAATTATTTATTTGTTGCTACGAGGGATGTGAACTAGCCAGGCGGAGGAAGCCAGCGACGGCTCCTATTGCCATGCTGTGAGTCGGCGCCCCTTTAGGAGCCTGATCAATACAGAGAGCGAGCAGGGGGAGGGAGTGGTTGGCCTAATGCAGGTTAACGTGACTCCTGTTCTTAGGGCCGTGCATTTCCCAGGCAGGGTAACGGTGAATAGCTTTTCCTTTGACCCCATGCGCTGTGCTGGGACGTCACTGCACAAGGGGCGCTTGGCGCAGCAAGACGCTGCTCTGGCTTTCTGCCCATCCAGAGACACCGCAGAACTGAGCTTCAAGGCACGTTCTAGGCAAAGGCAAATCCCGCAGCTGGCTCAGCCGCCTCGTGGTGCGCTCTGGGGCCTTTAGAAACATGGCAGTGGCAGCCTCAGCTCAGCTCAGGTCCCAGCGCTGCAGGGAGGAGAAAGTCCATGCCCCGAAGAGCTTCCAGTTGAAATAGACAGAAAGTAGGAAAGGGAGGTGACATGCCCCAGGTCACGCTGCAGGAGAGCATAGGGCCCTGAACCCAGCTGGCCTGACGCACGCTAGGCCTCGCTGCCTCCAGATGATGCTCCCTGGGTATATTTAAAAGAACAGCTCTTGGGGGCTGCGGCAGGGTTTAAGCATGCTTAAACCATGGTGGAGCTGGCCAGCCAATGGCACTGTTTGAGATCCCATCCGTTGGAGAGCTTGTAGGGGTGGGACTGGGGTCTGGATCCCTTCCCTGATCCCTGGTTCAGCCGGGCCCCAGGCTGACAGTGACTGATCATTGTTACCATCCAGCAGCTGTTCATCAGCCCTGTGTGAAATTAAACAGAGGCCTTGGGTGGATAAGATGTGATGAAGTGGGGGTGTTCCTTGGGGTTTTCTGTGTTTTCCAGTGGTTTGCATGCACAGGGGATGGGACTCAGTGTCCCCAGCTGTTACTGGTTTAACAAGGTGAGGGGAGAGGGAGTTTGTTATTACAGAGGACCGGAGAGAGACTCGGGACCATGGCCGGTGGCCTGGAGGATGGAGACCCCAGCGACTGGTGACCTGGCAAGCCAGAGACCCAGCTCAGGAGTCACAGCCGGTTCTGGCCAGTGGGAGGACAATGGGCTGTGGAGAGAGGACCCCAGTGACCCGACCAGCCAGTTCCAGCCAGAGGAGGGTGGAGAGGAGAGGAGACCCAGGCCTTCCTGTTTATGACCCTGTTTACCTGGAGAGAAGACAATGGACAGAGCGGAGGCTTGGGCTGGGGATATCGAAGGCCCAGCTGGGAAGCAGGGGGGCTCTGGGCTGCAGAGGGGGAGCAGGCAGAGCCCACCTGGATGCAGGGGGACTGGGATTTGCTGTGCTGAGAGAGGCCAGGCCTAAGGCCCTGAGAGTTTCCTGTGCTGTGTTCAATGCTCACTAAACCCTCCTGTTTTATGCTGGCTGAGAGTCACTCTCGTCTAGAGAACAGGAGGCATCAGCTCCTTCGGGGGCAAGGAGGCCCTGGGAGTCCAGAGCGAGGGGACTCCCTGGGGGGGGCCCATGGCAGAGACAGACGTGCTAAGGCTCAGAGAGGTGCGGCTCCAGGAGGTGGAGGGGCCTGACCCCAAGAGAGAGTGGACCCCCGAGAAGGGCTGTCGCACTGAAAGGGGCACCCCCCGCGGACCACATGGGGCCAAGAGCGGGCATGATCTATGAGTCCATGACACAAGTGTCCACAACAACAATCCCCATCCTGTATGGCCATCGCAGCGGAGGGGGCCGAGCAACGGCCAGGCCACGGAGACGCCAGGCCGCAGCACCTGCCAGAGACCCCAGCACCTTTGCAGCATCAGCCTGTTGCTCTGCCTGCCGAGAGGCTGCTGCAGCCAGGCAGGATGCGGGGGCTGGAGGGGAGCTGCTGAGGCAGAATCAAGAGACGGACACAGAGAAAAGTACCATCTGCGGGGCCCTGGGGAATGAGAGCTGGGGGTGAAGAGGGATCGGGGGGTGGGGGGCGCTGGTCCTTCTATGTCGTGTTACTGCCTCCTTGGCAAAAACGTCTCTCTCCTTCCAAACAAAATGAGGCACCGAAGCAGCCTGGGGAGCCGGCAGCATGGAGCCCTTCACGGAGCCCAGATAGGCCAACATTAGCTGCCACCAGTTATCCCCTCCCGCCCCCTTTTAAAACCCAAGGGCCTGTCCCAGCCTGCAGCGCTTCCTCCCCCCTGACCTCCTTTTAGCCCCCAGGGGCCTGTCCCAGCCTGCAGCCCTTCCTCCCCCCCACCCCCTTTTAACCCCCAGGGGCCTGTCCCAGCCTGCATTGCTTCCCCCCCCACACCCCTTTTTAACACCCAAGGGCCTGTCCCAGCCTGCAGCGCTCCCCCCCACCCCCTTTTAACACCCAAGGGCCTGTCCCAGCCTGCAGCGCTTCCCCCCCCTGCCCCCTTTTAGCCCCCAGGGGCCTGTCCCAGCCTGCAGCGCTTCCCCCCCCACCCCCTTTTAACCGCCAGGGGCCTGTCCCAGCCTGCAGCCCTTCCTCCTCCCCCCCAACCCCCTTTTAACAGGCAAGGGCCTGTCCCAGCCTGCAGCGCTTCCCCCCCGCCCACTTTTAACCCCCAGGGGCCTGTCCCAGCCTGTAGTGCCCCCCGTCCCCTTTTAGCCCCCAGGGGCCTGTCCCAGCCTGCAGCGCTCCCCCCCCACCCCCTTTTAACCCCCAGGGGCCTGTCCCAGCCTGCAGCGCTCCCCCCCCTTTTAGCCCCCAGGGGCCTGTCCCAGCCTGCAGCGCTTCCCCCCCCACCCCCTTTTAACCCCCAGGGGCCTGTCCCAGCCTGCAGCGCTTCCCCCCCCCCACCCCCTTTTAACCCCCAGGGGCCTGTCCCAGCCTGCAGTGCTTCCTGCCTCCGGCCCTGAAAGTTGGAGGAGGTGCCAGCTGCTGATGTCTGGGGGCGTTTGGCTGCTGGGTGAGTGACGTGTTTATTCAGCAGGGCAGGGGCTGCAGGGTTGCCTGGTGTTTCTGGGTGTGGGAGGTGCCGGCTGCATGCACCCACCCCCCAGCACGCAGCTGTGGGGTAACGCCTGGCCTGGCCGGCTTCGCCTTAGAGGAGCCATGTGGGGCTGAGTTCCCTTGGGAACCAGGGCAGCTTTGGGCTGGCAGCCACTCAGGGACCAGCCTGGTCCCTCTCCCATTCGACTCCAAGGGGGGAGAGGAAAGCGGGGTGGGTCTCGCTAGGGACGTCTCCCCTGGGAACAGCAGCCCCTTCCCTACAATTCCCCCAAGGAGCTGTACCTCACTGAACCCCCTTGGCTCCTGCCCGCACATCCCCATCCCGCTGTCGCGAGCAGGAGAGACACTCCAGGCAGCTGCATCTCAGCCGTTCTTCTCTATTGCTGTTTCCTCCTGGTCCAGAGCCCGCGTGGCACCTGGGCACCGATGCTGGGACCAGACTGGCCGACGCCTAGCTGCTCCCAAGTGAGAGGGCTGCTGAGCGGGGTCAGATTTCCTGTGCTAAGGAGCAGCCTCAAAGCCACCCCTGGAGGGCACCGAAAGTGCTATCCCCTTCCAGCCATGTCCAGGGCAGTTAGCCTCGTCCCACGCAGCCCTCCCTCGCTGTGTGGGATCGCCGCACTGCAGATGTCGTAACAACCGAGGCGTAGCAGGAAGGATCTGCTGAGCGGCTACGGAAGTGGCAAGTCGGGGGCTGTGACTGGGCCCAAGGGAGAGCTGAGATGGGAGCCTTTCCCTGGGGACAGGACCTTGGGGTGGCAGTGTGAGGACAGAGGAGCGTGACTGGGATGTGGCTGAGGGTGGGCTATTGGCTAGACACACATGCCCCTGGCTGCTGATCAGGGCTTAGGACAAGCCGTTTGCAAGGGGGCATGATAGAGCCCATGGGGTGGGGACGGGGGTGTCTCCCTGGGAAATCGCTTTGGAAGTACCCACCCTCTAATGCCAGCCGGTGCATCCCTCTGTGCTCAGGAAATCACTCGCTGAGCCACAGCTGCCCCCGGAGGGCTCTCACTCCTTGGCGTTGCTGGTGGATAGATCTCTGCAGTAGCCACCAAAGCTGCATGGGAGTGACCGCAGAGCACACCCCTACAAACCGCAGCCCAGAAGGGTCAGGCTCATTCCTGGGCTGACCCCTTCACCTGCCAAGAGGGCTCAGGCTGGGGCGAAGCCAAGCCCACGCCAGTGCCCTAGACGCAGGTGTTTGAGAGTGGTATCTCTGCCCCCGCCCTTGGTTCCCTCCAGCTGCATTGCGAGTTCTGCGGCACCTGCTCCAGGCTGAGATGATCTATTTCCCCCTAAGCCCCTGGTATTGCAGGACAGGGAGTTTATATCAAAGACCTAATTCCCTGTAATAAACACTGTATCGAGGCGTAAAAAGACCCCATCTTTCTCATTGACATTCATCTCCTCATTGTCAATATGTAGTTCCCTATGGCTGACGGTCCATTACACCCCTGTGCTGTGCTAATTCTAGCGTGAGCCGCCTTGATAGCCCAGCTGCCTGTGGATGCACAAGGTTGTTTTCCTCCCCTTCCCAACATGCTAGAGGACAGACCTCATGGCTAACAGGGGCGGCATCCATGTGGTTCCTGGCCCCCTCGCGGATAATTAGCACTCACTGGGCATTTCACAAAGCACTGTATAAGACTCTTCACAGCCCACCACCAAGACTTGTGTCAGGATCATTGCCCCCATTTCGCAGGTGGGAAACACTGAGTTAGTGTGTGGTCTGGGGCCTAGGTAGCACAGTGCTGGGTGCCCTAGATGTTGCAACATCTAGTAGGGTAGTGGCTAGGAGTCACAGTCAGGGACCAGGCCCCCGGTACCTAGGCCTGTACATTCAGAAGAAGCTGATCCTTGCCCCAAAGAGCTTATGAATGAAGCATGATAGACAAGTGGCCAGCTGGGGAATGGAACCCAGGAGTACGGACTCCTCCCTGAGCAGCTGAACACCACTTTCTCCCATGTGCTTTAGGGGAGAGACCCTGATCTGGGGTCTGAGTCCAAGCAGGCAGGGACCAGAGCTTGCTGGGGTGGGAGGAGGTGCCTGTGTACCACCTCTGGCTGCACAGGTGGCCTGTGCCTAGGGGGGTGTGGGTCTGCAGGGGGAGGAGGCTGCGACCCAACACTGGCTCCTTAGCACGACTTGATTGTTCACAGCCAAAGCTCGGCAGAGACGGGGAAGGAAACTTCGCCATGGTACCGGAGCCGAGGGGCTTGTGGGGCAGGGGACGGCTGCTGCCTCGTCCCTGGCGGCATGCAGCGGCCCCCTCTTTGCCAGCCAGCCTGAGGACCTGGGCCTGCACTGGGCAGGTGCCACTAGGCCACGGGTGCCCTTTGCAGAGAGCCGCGGCCTCTGCAGCCCTTTGCCAGAGACAGGGCGTGGGGTTCTGCGCAGAGCTGCTGCCAGCAGGTGAGGGGTTGCTGACACCTCCTGGGGGGAGCAGGTATTACTGAAAATGGCACAGAAGCAAGCAGGGGACCATGGAGGACAGGCTGTTGTGGTGTTATTTGTCTTATAAATATACGACACTTTCATGTCACCTTTCAGTGGCCTGGGGCGAGGGACTTTTGCATCAGAATTTGGTACATCTCTTTTAGTAACTGCTCAGAGCCCGATACTGAGCCAGTCCCCTCTCAGGTAGAAGCTGACCAGAGTCCATCTGCCCTGTCTGTGCCCTTTACAGATAGAGAAATTGAGGCACAGAGCGGGTGGGGGTCAGGGTCAGGGCTCCGAGTTCCTGCGCTGATTGCAGCCAGCATCCCTCCCTCCCCAAAGCTTGGGAAAGAACCCAGGCATCCTGCCTCCCAGGCCCCCGTAATGACCCTGCTGCTTTGCTAAGGCCAGCGTGCTGGTGGCTTTAGCGGCTGGCCCTGGAGCAGTTGCGGATATGACAGACCACCCCCGGGATGTGGTGTGGGGTGGAGAAGGGATGTTCAGAGTTGGGGGCTGAGGGGGAGGGAAGTTGCTGGGGGAGAAGGGGGGGAACAGGGGTGTAGCATTGGCAGCTCATGGGCAGCTTAGGGCATAAGGCACAGCTGCAGAAAGCGCAGCATAACCTAAAGCCTAGCCAATAAATTATGCCCCCCCACAATACCCAGGAGGTCCCAGGCAATGCCTCTGCAGACCCTCCCCCCCCCCGATTATAGTGACCATGTCACTAACTCGGGGTGGCCGGAAGTGGCTCTCAGTCCTTGCTGGCAGCCAGCCTTGTCCCGAAGACAATGACCCCTGGCTCCAGGGGCGCTGGCAGCCCCTCTCAGCTCCCCACGCGGCCCTGGGCACAGACACACGCATGCCACTGACGTGCAGCGAAAGGTGCACGGCGTGTCTGTGGGGGGGGTGGCTGCCCCTGGCAGGACTGTACTGCAGGGGGTGACGGTGAGCAGCAAGCCGTTAGCTAAGAGGCAAGCAGGGAAGCCGGTTGTGCTGAGGCAGATGCTGTCACTGGTGCAAATGTCTGGAGAGATTTTCCAGTGGGTGAACAGGCGCCGCATCGGCCAGGCCGCCAACTAGAAAAAGGGCCTGGACCTGCTAACGGGATGGGCAGGGAAGGGCTCGGCATGAGCTCTGCTCTATCATGGCTCCTGGGCTCCCAGCCCGGCGATGGATCCCTGCTCTGAGGGGCACGGCTCGGCTGGCTGAAAACGTTCCCACGCGGGCTCCAAGGACGACACTCAAAGTGCCGAGATGCCCACGGGGGGCACCCCAATTCATTGGGCATTGAGGGAACCTCTGCCCTGTGGCATTGAGTGATCTGGCCAGATTCAGCCTGCACGGGGCCGGGGGACCGGGGGGCGGTGGGGAGTCCAGGGCAGCCTTCGCTTGCACTGGGCCTAGTGGGTACCTTCACTGCGGCACAGCAAATGACATCGTAGGGCCCTCTGCCACGTGCCACCCCCTCCTGGAGCCATGCCAGCCTGCACCACCAAGTGTGTGTTGGGGGGGGGTCACAATGCACCCACACATGCAGGAACCTTTTCCCGGGAGCAGGTGGGGCTGAAGCTAGGCTGACACCAGCAGCGGAGGCAGACCTGGGTGTTACTGAGCCAACCAGCTGAGTCTTCAGGAGCATCCAGGACAGGAGAGGTGGGCACCCCGAGGGAGGGATTGGGGGCAGATGGGCACTCCATGTCCCAGTGGGGAGGGAGGTGGGCACCCTGAGTGAGGGATTGGGGGCAGATGGGCACCCTATGTCCCAGTGGAGGGAGGGAGGGAGGTGCACACCCCATGGGGTTGGATCGGAGAGAGGTGGGCACCCAAAGTCCCAGTAGGGAGATGGCGCACCCCACAGGGTGGAATTGGGGGGAGGTGAGTATCCCATGTCCCAGTGGGGGGAGGTGGGCACCTGACGCTGGCAGCCACAGCCCATGTGCTCAATCCCTGGCAGCGCAGTGGCACTCAGCTGGTGCTGAATCAGTTTTCAGGAGCCCCCCCCATGGCCCTGAGAAGTGGGGACCCCAGGCAGCATGAGCCCCAGCAGGGCACTCAGCTCCCCCTTGCGTCTCAGCCTGACACCTAAGCCCTTGGTCCTTCCTCCGAGCTGGCTCTTCCCTCGCCCCACAGGCATGGGGCACTGTGAGGGGGTCAGCGGGGCTGGCATTGCAGGTGGAGGCACCAGGATCCCCAAGAGGGATGATGGACGTGGGGTGGCGCTTCCCAGCCAGGAGGACTCCAGCTGCTAATGCAGCATCGCCACTGGCCCTTGCTCCAGCCAGGAGCCTCTGCCCCGTGGCGTGGGCAAGTCCCTGTCCTGCTCACGGCCCAGCCGGCACCAGCCACCCCCCCAGGAGTGGGCACCTGGGCCTGGCAAGCCTCCCCGCGCCATCACTGTCTGAACACCACAGCAAGCGGCGTGTGTCCCGATCCCAGCCGAGAGCCCAGAACCCAATTAGAATTGACCGGCGTGTCCGTGTGCCGGCTGCCCTCTGACCCCGTCGATAGGGCCCGGGGAGGCCAAGGATGGGGTGTCAGGGTTGTTAAACGCCCTGCTAATGAAGTCAGAGCAGCTGCATTATTTTGTCATTTTTTCCCTCGCCAGAGGTGGGGCCGGGGTGCAGCCCAAACAGATCTATACGCCTGCATTAGGAAACCACAGGCCCTGGTGTCGAGTTCCCCCCGCACCCTAGGGCTCAGTGCCAGGGCCATGGGGAGCAGGCTGGGCGGCAGGGGCTGGAGGTCACCGGCTCTACTGACTTGGGCGGATGCAGGTGGCGCCAGCGTTGCTAGTTTACAAACATGGTGCAGACGGGTCGATCGAGCCGCTCCCCCTCCATTCCCCCCCACCCTTCCCCATTGCCTCTGATGCAGCCCCGATAGCTGTGGGAAAGCCAGACCCCGAGCTCAGCCCTGGCCTAGGCTATGCCAGCCAGTAGGCACAGTGCTGCCCCCCGCCACGCAGGGCTCTGGCATCAGCTCCCCACCCCCAGCTCCCTCGCCTAGCAGTCGGCTGCTGTCTGGAGGTGCTGTTGTCACTCCAGGAGTCAAACCCTGAGTGTGCATGGGCCTCATCTGACAGGTGGGGGCTTGCCATGAAATCCAGTGGTTACTGTATGGTGGGATTGGGAAGCAGGACACTTGGATCCTGTTCCCAGCTCCAGGAGGGCAAGGGGGGAGTAGAAACTGGGACTCCTGGGGTCTATTCCCAGCCCTGCCGCTGACTAACCAGGTGCCCTTGAGCAAGTCACTTTAACCACGCTGTGCCTCGGTTTCCCTTGCTGTAAAACCTTCCTCAGAAGGGAGCTGTGGCAGTGCCTCGCTGTTTGCCCAGCCCTGTCTGGAAGGCGTAATGGAGGGGCAGCAGAGTGCTCTGAGTGCACAGCTGAGGGTGTTGTCGCCGGTCTGTGTCCTTGGGGAGAAGGGGCAGGAGCAGAACAGGCTGCCTAGGCAGGCCCAGCCCTGGGAGCAGAGAACGTGGCACTCCATAACTGAGTGTGGGGAGTGTTTAGAGGAGCTGGACTGAGAGCCTGAAAATGCCCAGGGGTCGGCACCAAGCTGGGACTCAGGAGGTCTGGGGGTGGGGGTCAATTCCCTGCTCAGTTACAGACTCTCTGTGTGGCCTTGGGTGGGTCACTTAGCCCCTCGGTGCCTCAGGACCCCATCTGCATGAAGGGGCTAGCAGCCTCAGCCTGCCTCTTGGGGTGGGGGTGGCGTGGAAATGTGCTCAGAGGCCATGGTACTGGGGGGTCATGAACTATCTGATCCAGATTGTGCTGTCATTCTCCATAGAGCAGAGACGGGGCAGCAGCAGGAGGACGCCTGGGAACTGGGCTGAGACCTTCCAACTCATGTCACACAAGGGGCCACTGACCAGCCATGTGAAGGGAGCAGCTTTCTGTCACTTGCAGTATGAATGAGCAGTATTGTCACAAACCCATAGCCAACTGGGACGGCTCAGCTGTAGCTATGCTGAAGTCTGTGCCCACTCAGAACTTCCCAGACAGCAGGGACAAGAATGCGGATAGGCCTGTTCCAAAATCACAGGCCGTGGGGGCAAGGAGAATCTTCACTTGGTATTTGCAGTACAGGGCTTATGACACACAAATGATTGGTCTGACTCTCTCCAGTAGAGGGCAGACACACACCAAGTGCAATATAAATAGACACATTTTCAGGATATTTTTACTTCAGTTGAAATAGGCTGGTTTTATTAATTTTACAGTTCCTGGTCAAACGTTCCTCTCTGGTGTTTGCTGCAGCACGAGGCTGGAGTGCGCAAACGAGCCAGTGCAGCAGGCTAGAAACAGGAAGGGAAAACCAGCCTCTGGGCCAAAAGCCAAGGGCCAGAAAGCTGAGGAGCAGATTAGGGTCAGTTAAATCCTCCTCATGTTGCTAACTGAGGGGGCGTGGAAGGACACTGGGGAAGGGACTCAATAGAGGCGAGCTAAGGCCATCATGGCTCTGAGTTGTTCTCCCTTATATCCTGCACTGGGCTCTGTCAGCAGCATTTGCTTCACATTATTATGAAAGGTTCCCCTGCCCTTCCAGCCAGCCTACTGGAGTCCGGTCCAGCCTTCTCAGGTTTTTCTCCTGCAGAATTGCCACCCCCACCTCCCTAGCACACAGAAATCAGGAGCCAGGTCCCACAGATTGGTTTGAGATGCTCATAAAATAATAAACGGGGGCTTTTCTTTATTGCCTGATTTCTGGGCAGTTGGTGGAGGTGTCATTTGCATCATGTTTTCAAGTTTTTCCCCACAACTAGGAGGGTTAGACACTCACTTTTTAAAAAAAACACAAGCTGAGATTCTCACGTCATCACAGGACTCCAGGAGCTGGGGCTTTAAGAAACACACTAAATAGCCCCATCACTGTGGTGTCTGGGCATCTTCCTTCCAGTGGTTCATCAAGTGACTTGTCTGCCTTGGCTGACCTGCCAGCTGCTCTGGGCATCTGCTGGGGTTTGCTGGTAGCACAGAGCTTGTGGTTGCAACCTTCCTTCTTGCCTCTTGTCTGGGCTTATAAATTGCTCTGTTTTTCCATCTGGCGAGAGCAGGCCCCACACCCCCGAGGGGTGCGGGATGTGCCAGGGGTCGGTGTGAGCTGAGCGAACAACAGAAGGAGAAAGGGAAACCTTCAGGCCATCAGCTGGCATCTGGCACAGGTTGGTAGGCACTGGAAGGTGTCAGGAGTCAGGCCCAAGGATGATACCCTGAGACTTGTGGCCAGAGGAATCCAGTGCATCCCCCCTTTACCTTCTGGGAGTCACTCCAAAGCAGGAAGGAGACATCAGAAAGGGAGTGTGGGGGGCCTGAAACGAGCAGGCAGGGGAAGGGCTGCAAAGGGAGGCAACCTGAGTGGCTACCTGCTTCCAAGTCAGCCGGAGGCCGTGAGGCCTGTCTGCGGGCAGGACTCTCCCCAATGGGCTGCTAATATTTTATTTAAAATATCTTTAAAAAGTGGAGGGCAGTGATGTATTGAATGTATTGAGAAAATGCTAATGTGTAATAGTGTGTGTCAGGGGACTCGTCCATCACCCCGCGCCGCCTTCTGGGGGATCCATATCTAATTAACAGTAATGAATGAGGGAGCTGGGCGGACGACAGCCCGCCAGTTTGTTATGGAAATAAGGCAGTCCCATTAGGCAAAACACTTAATTAAACAAACCGGCCTCCAAGTGGAGTCACAGGCTGGATGGGACCCAGCCCCCATCTCTCAGAACAAGCGTTGGGGCACATGGCGAGGCCGTCACCTCCCTGGTGCTCCAGCAGTGCATAGGATGCCCAGCAGAGCCCCACCCCCCATGGGGGCCTGTAGGACCTACCATAATATAAACAATAATCACAGCTCAGCACGTGTATACCTCCCCAGCTGTGTACATACCTACAGCCAGCATGCGCACAACCCTGCACCCACATATCTCCACACCATGTATAAACCTACCCTGTGCACCCCACACACAGCACCCACCAGGGACCAGTAGGAGGCTTCTGTGGGGGAACCGCTGAGGGGTTTGTGCTGGAGCTGATGGGGCAAAGGGACCCGCTCTCTGGCCCACGCTTGGTGCTTTGCAGGGTGAGCTCAGTCCAGTGTGCTCCACAGCAACTCCTCTGGCTGATTCAGGGACAGCACAGCCTGACTCCCAAGGGTGCCCCATGCTGCCTGTATTGGCTGATGGGCTGAGGTTTCTAATGTGGGGTTAAAATGGGGGCACATCTTTGTGCTTCATAAGGGATAGTGCTGATCCCTGAGTGGGGAGGGGTGAAACCAGCTACAAATTGTAGCTGACGTACCCAAAAGCCTGACTCCCAGCCAGACTCTGACACCCTGCAGAGTGAGGCAGTCCCAAGGGCCATGCTCACTACAGACCCCAAAGCTCAGCCCAGGCAAGAGATCCCCCGTGCCCCAGGCACTGCCTTCAGCCTCCCTAAATCCCCCTGCACTTCTACCCGACTACAGGAGTCACCACTTCCTGCTCTGAAATGTTGTGCAGCATCTCTGCACAACTGTTAACCTGCTGCTGCATCCCATCCCCAGAGGTGGCTGCACTTCAGTCTCTGTGTATTCGCTTGTATCCACATGGGGATTTGCCGGGGCAGAAGCTGCTTTATAATCACAGACCATGGCTACACTCAGACGGGTAAGGAACCCTATAGCTCAAGCCAGCCCCTTCGTAGGGGCGGAGGGGGGTGCAGGGAGTACCTGTGTGGGGTGTGTGGAGCTCCCTGGCAGCTGGGGGGGAACGACTTCATTCACATGCACATCACGCCAGACTGGGATTCATCCCGTCCCCCACAACCCTTGGCCCCCAGACCCCGGCTTCATGGGCTCACCCATCAATGTGCACAGAGGCACCGAGAGGCTAAACACAGATTTCCAATCCAATGCATGTACATGGCTCCTGGTCTATTGACACTCAGGCAGCAAGGGCTCAAGGTTAATTCCTTATCAATACGCTATTGTCAGCTCGTTAATCAAAGGAGGAGGTCAGAGGCTGTGGCGGTGCTGAGGCATGATGGCATGGCAGGACTTTGGGGACGTGGAGAACCTCAGTCCTGCCCAGTTACGATGGTCTGCTGAAGGGTATGACCAATGTCTAGTGTTTAGATGTGTCTCCGTCCTAGCCTGCGGCCTCCCTGCTAGTCCAGGCCTGGCCGTCCCACGCCAGCTCTGCTGATGCAGCTCAATCCCCACTCGCAGGCCAACCCCCACCCCTGCCGGGCCGTGCCCATACACAGAGCTCTGCCCTGGCACCTCCAGGCTCCTCAGCAGGCCTGGGCTAGACAGTTACTGTTTATTTAAATGAAACTGAAATTACCTTTGATCATTAGAGACTCTCAAAACATCACCAGGGGAGGGGTCTGCAGCTGTGTGACTTCCACGCACACATATGCTGCATACACACCAATAAAAGCCTGCACACATCCAGGCCCGCACACCCACGCACACAAACGCCTGCACAGCTACATGCAGGCACATTCATTTGCATCACTGCAAGCAGGCAGGCAGAATATTGCCCTGTACACACACACCCACACATGGACACAAGCACCCACACAATGACAAAATCCTTACTGACAGGTACAGAGATGGAGAAGACCTGTTACATCCCTACCCTCACCCTACAGCCCAGTCCCTCCCCTGGGCTAGTGCAGGATTCCCCGTAGCGCAGCCTCTCAATGGGACTTTGGCACCTAAATACCTGTTGTGTCTTTGCAGAGACCCTCAGCACTGTGGTGATTTGCTCTGCACCTGTGAAATGATTCTCACCAGGGAGGCTCAGGAAGGGAGCCAAATTTACTGCAACTGCTTCCGAACACAGCCCCCTCACCGAGGCACAGAACACCCCCCCACACACACACACACACACAAAGCTCCAGACCTTGTCAAACTAGGATTCGTAGCACCCTCTGGTGACTCCAGCCTAATATTGCACTGGGTGGCCTAGGAACCTCTGAGATGCTGCATGTTTTGGGGTTGGTTTGTTGCAGATAAAATTCTCTCTGGGCGCAGAATCCTGGTGTTTCCGCTATCCCTAGTTTTGGTCTATCTGCTCAGAATACTATGCATTTATTTTTAAACAGTGCAGCGCTGTGTGGACACAAGGATTTAAAAGAGAAATGCCTTAAACCAGCATAAACAATGCTGGGTGGATGCCCGACTGTGGGAAGTTATTCCTGATTAGTTAAAGCTGAAAACCACACCCTAAAATGACTTTCAAGTGCAGACAAGCCTTAAGAATATCCCAGCTACTCCAACTAAGTCAGGATCTCCCTTTTTTGCAGCACTTGCAATTCTTCTTGATGGTTTTCCCCACTCCTTGCATTTCTGAAAAGACACTTTTTACAGGAATACGCTTAGGAACATAGGGATTACCAGACTGACTCAGACTAGTGATCTGCCTAGTCCAGAATCCTGTCTCTGACATCATCAATAGCAGATGCCTCGGAAGAAAGGAGGAAGAAACCCAGTGTTAGGCAGTTATGGAGTAACCCGCCTATAGGGAGAGCTTCATCCTAACTCCCAATAGTTAGAGGTGGGTTTGAGCCCTGAACCAAGAGGGTTTAGAGCCCTGCCAAGGCTCTTGGTTATTATTAAGCCATATCATCATGACTCTTGTTCTCCATCTAAACTGTCCAACCCTTTTTAAAAGCACCCAAGTTCTGGACCCCAGTGAGATATGGTGGCAGTGAGCTCCATAAGCTAAGTAGGCATTGCGTGAAAAAGTATTTCCTTTTATTAGTTTAAATTTGCCACATTTCAATTCCAACGAATGTGTCCCCTTGTTCTGGTGCTATGAGACTGGGGGAATGCAGGCTCCTGATGGACCATCTCCAGGCCATTCGTTATTATCCTGTCCCCTTGTATTCATCTCTTCTCAAAGTTAAACAATCCCAGTGTTCTCCCGTTTCGGAACAATCCCACCTCCCTTATTCTCTGTGGTGGCTATGCAGGCCCGATCACCTGTGTGACGTGAAAGCTTCCCAACTCTCACCTAGCTCAGAGCCTTTTGAACCCAGATTTGCAACCTGTGCACGGTTCCTGCTAGGCACTGCACTGAGCACCCACTGCAGGTGGTTGGCCCCAGGACATGCGGGTAGTGTGTGGGGCCTGGAGAAGGCCTTCTTCTGTTTTACTTGCCTCTCATAAACCTTTCCAGTTTCAATGTGCCACTGAACTCATTGTTTTTGTGGCTACCCCTCTGACACTTGGCACCCTGCAAACATGACGTCTGTAGTGCTGTGTTGCCACAGAGCTAGTCGGATGCAAAAGGAAAGCACATGACCTCGCAAGAGTCACCTTCAGAATGTTATCAAACTTTTTTTTTATGTCTGACTTGCAGAAAAATTGGGTATAGTATCAACATCAATCACATTGTAGAAGACAGGAGAACTAGGGGTAGTGCTGCCACCTGTTGCTCATATCTTGGAATGACAGGTATCTTTTTCATAAATTGCCATTATTTATAGTACAGTCCTATCCGATATGGGTTCTCCTACCTCCTTCACCATTGTATCTGAGCACCTTCCAGCTGTGCGTTAAGCAACATGATGAAGATCTGCCATGTTTGGCTCCTTCTTTCTCCAATCCTCTCCCATGGGGGAAATGGTGTGTGCATGGGAGAGCTTTGTTTTGTTGGGGAGGGGGAAAGTTATGTAGGTTTTTTGGTCATCCATGATTTATCTTTTTTTAATTATTTATATAGCCCCACTGGCATAGGTGGAGCTTTCCAGGCACATACGAACACAGGGCCCCAGTCCACAGAGTTTACTGTCCAAATAAATAAACAAGAGGCAGTCTGGAGGAGAGGAAGGGAATGCAACAGAAACCTTTTAAAATTGCTTTCCTAGTTGTGTGCATAGTTTAACTCTTGCTTATTTGCCTTATTTTAAATTCTGCCTCTTTAACAATCTTTCCACCACTTCACAACTTAATCCATTTTTTATGCTTACTCCAGTCTCTACAGCACATGCTCTGCCGGACAGAGATTTAGGTTATGATCAAGTGAAGTACTTATGCACGTGTTTAACTTGACTTCACAGGCCTACAGTTAAGCACGTTTTGCTGGATGATGATCTTATATCAAAACAAAGATAAGCATGAGAACAGGGATTTCAAGAAATGTTTGTGCATGCAATATATTGTCATAAATTCCAGGGCCTGTTCATTATTGGATGATACCATTATTGTAAATGTAGAATATTATGTTAGATCCATGGAAATTCCCTTTGTCTAACTTCAGTTGAGTTTTAACATTTATCCGTTGCATCATCTCAACAACTAAAGAAATGTAAACAGAATCGCTCATCCACCTCTCCCACACAAAAGCTTGGGTGAACGTGGTGGTCGTCAAATGTGAAAGGCCAGAAGCACACCTTAGGAGAACCTTTTACATAGGTAATTTCCAGAGAACTGCTCTTGCCATTGCATTTCCAGTCTGTTCTGCACACCCCCTACTGTTCCAGTTCTGTGGCTCGGTGGGGCGGGGCTGGCCATTTGTGCCAAATTCTGCAGTGACCTTTGGTGGTAAGCTGAACCAAATATCACCCTGGTCTGCAGAGTATAAAAGGAATAACCACCCCGGAACCTCAAAGTGCTTTAATGGTCAGTATCATCTCAATAGCAATCCTCTTTAGGACTAGAATTTGCAATACACTGGTCAAGGGTTGAGTGTATAGTCACTGTGGGTTACATACTGCAAATATCTATTTTTACCACACTAAACTTTCTCCTGTTGACAGGTTTTCTAACTTCATTACTGGCTATAAAGGAAAAGCCACACAGGGGATGACTGGCTGAATAGACAGCCAACCTCCTAACAGAGACAAGCTTGTTGTGATTTATGTACCTGCAGGTGTGCACTTGTGAAATTAATCAAAATTGGACCATCTGCATTACTGTCCTGAACCTCTGGAGGGCTCCAGGCTCCTTCACTTGCTACCAGAGACCTGATTTGATGGGTTGGATCTCCAGGTGATTCCTCTAATGAAAATAATTGTTTCGTTGTTTTGTTTGTTGGTAAATTTGGCAGCAAGGTGCTAATACCACTCTCTACTCCTTATCCGGTAAAACCAGCTAGGGCCAGCTTCACAAGGGAGATTTAGGTGCCATCACCACCTTCTCCTCTTCGTGCTTTGGGAATCCCAGTGGGGCTTAGGCACGGGTCAGGACCACTGTTGCTGTGTGCAGGACAGTGGCAGCTGCATGCAAGACCCCAGTGGCTGCATGCATGCCCACTAGTAGAAATGTAGGGGTCTAGAGGGACTTTACCAGTGAAAACTTAGGCACACAGGGAATTTAGATGGCTACAGGGTTAGGCAGTGGCTGAACAGAGGTTTTGTGAATGCCAGTGGCATCTAATCGTTGTATTTAGGCCCTTAAAGAGATAGTTGGTCACCTAGGTTCCCCTTGTGTCCACAGCCCCTGCTGTGAAGGCCTCACCCCTTAGTCTTGACCTGCAATACCCCACATTAGTCTAGTTCCAGGATCTTCCAGCCCTGCAAACATGCCTGCATCTGGGCCTCCTGTTCTAATGTTGAGATTCCCGCTCACACAGATGGTCAGCTGTGCCACACTGCATGGCAGCTTGGAAAAGTGAACAAGATGCCTGCTGGGGAATAAGACAGATTACACACACACAAAAAATTTTCACTTGTGATCTGATTAGTATTTGAATGTACCTCTCCAGTCACCAGTAGCTGGTGTATTAACCCGCTGTTTCAAACAATAGCGAACAGAAACACAAGAGGACAAAAAAAGGGGCATGTATTATATAGCAGAAAAGAGGGGAAGAGACAAAAATCGATGTTATATCAAATAATATAACACACTTGATCACAATTAAAACTATAGGTCCCTCATGGGATGGGGAAAAATGAGCCCACTGCTGAAGCTTTGTGGTTACAGGTTATTCTGTAACTCAGTTGGCTTGATATGTATTTGCCTAATATTCAAGGGGATATCTGGGTGTGTACATTAGTCCTTAATTTTAAACAGGGTTCATTAATCAGGGAAATTCATGTGAACAGATTTCAGCCATTTTCTCTGTAGACAATAGAGCAGATTGTTGGTTTAGTGCTGCCACCAGCTGTCCACGTTGTGGAATAGCCACACAAATAGATGCTCCACAACGTGAGTCAACAAATCTGAGTACCACCTTCCCCACTCCCTGTGACTGTATTAATTCAGGAGGTGTGTTCAGTGGAACGCGCTTAAACGTGTCTGTAAAAGCTGCACCTACAGAAGTCAGTGCCAAGGCAAGTGCTAGTTAGTTTAATAACCTTTCTTTAGAATCTCTGCTCCTTAAGAGGGAGCTTTTACATTTCTGCAACTTTTTGGTTTGATGTTCAGAAACAAAACTACAGCCTTGGCTATGTGGATTCCACTGCTGAAGAAGAATGCTCGAAAAAGCAGCTTGCTCCCAAAAGAATACTGTATCCAGATTGGCTTCTTGACTGCTTTTGGCATCTAAAGTTAAAAATACACCATAAAGCAACGCTCCCGTCCGTACACTGCGCTGAAGGCACTGTTTGAGATACAGGCAGAACAGTTTAGTTATGTCCGTTTCACAAGTAGAATGGGAGGAAAAATCTGAATTGGAGACTTCTGAAGGGGGAGAAGATAACGCAAATCACAGAAAAATGTCCCCAGTGCTGGGAGAAAACTACCAATTAAAAAATTGTTACAAGTTCATTAAAATGAACCTAATTAAGTCAGCACTTGAGTGTTATCTTTCCAGTTAATTCACACATGCCGCTTGTACGCAACATGTAAAGACAGGATTGTGTTGCTACATTGTTTGTTATTCTTTTCCTTCATAGTTCACCTAAAAGCAACCTCATTGTCCCTCCTACAATCTCTGGGATTGGTAACAACTCATGATATATTGACACTTTTTAAAAAGTGCAAGTTGTTCTCTCCAGAGAGATGTTAGAGCTTTCCATTGCTCCTGGACCCTGCATTCTCCCCTCTCATTGTACCTGCAGTTTGTTTGCAATGCTGGGGGGGGAGGGGCAGGGGGGAGAAGAGAAAGGAGGAGGAGGGGGAAATGTACTGACACTGCTTTTATCTCCACCAAAAGCTCAACAGCTGGAAAGAGGATGTCACAATCTGTTTCTCCATTGGGCACAAGGAGTGAGTTTCAGGGTCTGTGTTATACTGGATTCATTGGACAGCCTCTAGAGCATGGTGACAGGCAGAAATGGTGACTTTTTTTCTTAAAGTCATTGTAAGTTTGATATTTTATTTTCCCTCCCACCTTTAATTCCTCGGGACAGTGTTAGGCTTTTGGGGTCAGTTTGACAGAGGAGATTCAGGAAACATGATGTGCAACCCTCAGCGACACAGGCAGAACATTGTGCTCTATTAAGAACAAAGACAGTCATGTACGTGTCAAAAGACGCAGAGGGACTCCCCAGTTCTGTGGTAGGGCCTCTCTGAGCTCTTTGGGCAGCTGAAAAAAGTGGCATGTGGATGGTTGTTTCTGCTTGCAAACTGAGGCAGATTGTAAAATAGATTATAAATAGTATGAATACATTTCTAAATCCCCATTTCAAGTGCATTTGAATAAGCATTTCCTCCCAGCCCTGCTATGGACCCCTCAGGGAAGTGACAGGGTACTATTTTACTCAGCTCTGATTCACATTTGTGGCATTGCAGAGGAGAAAAGTGATGACATTACAAAGTGGCTCTTGCTGGGGGAACAACTCATTAACATCCTCTAGTCAGCATGACGGCTGTATGCAGGAGGGGAACCACAGGGACGAACTGTGTCCTCAGCCAGCTGTACAGGTGTTCACAAGGCACTGGAACCTTTGAGGGACTAGCATCATTTCAGAGGCCCCAGATTAAATCATGCTGTGCTGGAAAGCAGCAGGCTTTTTCAGGGTTATCATTCAATCTACCCTCCCCCCCCCCCCGCCCTCCCAAAATATCAGGATCCATGAACACATGGAAAGACAGATCAGTGGAATTCAACCAATTCACCCTTGGTAGAGTATAGTATAACCCTTCCCCTACTTTAACCCCTCACTCCCCCTCCACAGAGAAAACCCAAACAACAGTGTGTTCGCTAGCTTGGCTCATCCCATCAAACACGTCTGTGCAGGGAGTAAGCAACATACTCCTTAGCGTCTGCATGTGTAGATTAGTCAACAAGTCTTCTGGAATGTGACAAATGATGCTAATTGGTAATGAGAGAGGATCAGGGAGAAAGCACTTTCTGAAAGACCCAGGAAATTTGGGCCCAGGAGGGGAGATAGAACTCAGGGTTACAGATACCCAAAGTGACCTCCCTGCACTCCTAGACACACATCTTAGCAGACTGGTAAATCTACCCAGCGAAGCACAGCTATTCACCCAACGATGTCAGCAATGAGAGGGAAGCATCAGGGGAGAGGAACAAAGACCAGACCCTGAGACATGTTAGATATTTCACAGATAAAGCTTTAAATTAACTCAGCTATGGGGGGTTGAGTCATCCAGCAAGGCAGCAACCCCTTGGCCATTCTGCTCCAGCCCTATTAAACAGAACCAGGCTGACACATTGACTCGCAGTTACCTGCACTGCCCTTTTGGAGACCCTGCGTTTGATTGCTGCAGCTGATCTCCAGCTAGGAGTAGGGCTGAGGTGCAGTGCCTCCCGGGCAGGGATAGGGAGGGACCTGCATTGATCTGCCCTATTGAAGGCTCTGCCAAGAGTCTCATTCTGTCCTCCTCAATGGGACTATACGCAGGGCTGGGCAAGAGGAGTGTAAATAGAAGGGTGGGGTGGGGAGTGGGAGAATGAGCTGACACTGCAGAGCTTCAGCTGACTCAGTGGGCCGGAGGAAGTAGCAGATAAAAAAACCCCAAACCTAGGCTAATTGGAGAGCCCTGGGTCACAGAATTGCTCCAGTGTAACAAGCTGGAGAGTGGATGTGGACGGTGATGTAAGTTATACATCAGGAACTACGATAGTGGAGGGCAGCAGGGAGAGAGGAAGAGGGTATAAAAAGGGGGGTGCAGTGCTCCCCCACTCACAGTAATGCACTCCTTTCTCTGGCCTCCTGTGGTGAAATTCCAGCTCTGGCAAACCTCCCACTGACTTCAGTGGGGTCAGGATTTTACCCCTATTGGGTAAGTTATATTCATTTAGACTCTTTTGGCTCTACTTAGCACCATCACCTCTGCCCAGCCCAACAACTGATTTGGAGGCTTCAGACACCCAGCTGTGCATTGGTTGCCGAGAAATCAGCAATTCTGTGCCTCCACGCTCTGGGGAAGGATGTTGGGATCAGGATTTTATTGTAAGCAGAAGAGATGCTGAAGAAAGAGAGGCAGAGAGAGAGCACGCACAGTTTGTTTCTGGTGTGATCCCAGTGAAGGAGCATCTGCTGGGGGTCTTTACACAGGTACTTGCTACCTCCGCCTGGGTGGAACCTATGAGCATCCAGCGCAGTCATACATGAAAGAAGTGCAGAGGCTCATGTAATAGGAGGGATATGCCAGCAAGTGACTGACATGAGCAGAGTCTGAGAAGTCCACAGCTCTCACTGCAACATTGTGCTGCCTCCGGGCCTCAATCATGTGCTCTATGTCACTGGCCAGGATGATCCTGTCACCCTTGGAGTAGAGGTAGAGCTCGGGCCACCTCGAAGGCCCCTTCAGCAAGGCATCATAATGGGTCTCATGGAAGAAGCGAGTCACTGGATACAGCAAGATCCGCAGCACCACCACCAGGACGGTGAAGACAAGCAGGAGACAATACTTCAGCAGCACGTTAGTTGATCCCAAGACAACTGCCAAGGCACGCAGACTCCCCGTCACGTTTCTTCTGCCGGGGGCGCTATCAAAAATGGTGCCCACCACCTTGAGGCTGCTGAATTGCCCATGCGTGTGGATGAGCTCTAGGATGTAGCGGTAAAGCATGACCCCGCCATTGCTGAACACATGAAACAGCAGCGGTTTCTTTTCAATTTTATAGTCAAAGAGCAGCTCCAGCAGCTTTCTAGCTGGGGTCCGGAGGGACCTGATGCCAAAGGATTCTGCAAAAAACGTCATCTTCCATGGAGCTGTGTAGCGGATAACTGTGCACCCCTGGGAGGAACAGAGAGACACCCATCGAGGGCTGCATGTTACATAGAAAGACAAGCTCCTTCAGGATCCTAATCTGCCACTGTGTTCATAGCATTTGCCCACAGGACAGAGCAATGGTCCCTCTTCCTGAATCAGGAATTGGGCAGTGCTGGCTCACCATTCGTGAATCTTTAGTATAACATCATCCACAACATTGGTGGAGGGGGAATTTCCTCCTGTCCCTGACTGGTGATCATTTGGGCACAGTAGCATCAGGATCTGGTAATACTTACCCCAGCCAAGATCCTATACAGAAGCCATTTTTATGGGTAGCCTACACCTAATCTTTTTTTGAAGCTTGCTAACCTCTAGCTATTTGATCAGATGGGGGGAGCGGGGTTTGGTCACAGCAGATTCCACTTAATAGCCACCTTGATATTGATAACTTCTGGTTAATAGCAACATTTGGGTGGGAACCAATCCCGTCCCATTGTCTTTAATGTGAATGGGATCTGGATCTTGGTAATACCATGCTGATTATTAACAATATGTTTTAGAAGAAAGACCCCAACTGTAGGCAGGTTTGTAAGGTTGCAGCCAGGGAAGGAAGTGCTGGGACACACCCTCCCTCACTGCAGCCAGGCAAACCTCCCTCCAGCCAGCACTCACTCTGTCCTTGCACTTCCTTCTAGGACTGTAGTCCTGTAAACCTGCCTGTGCCCCGGGACAGCACAAGAGGTAAGGGGCTGTGAGCAGGGAAAGAGTGGGGGATGCAACCCAGATGCCAGAGCTGCACAGTACCTCTGAGCCCCAACCCAGAGGGAGGTCAAGGAGAGTCACTATGCAACTCCACAGGTCCCCAGTGCTCCGCTCCCTGTAGAAAGCCCCAGCATCTGGGCTGCAGCCCCCTCCCTGATGCTTCTCTGCCTGCATGGAGGTTTGCAGTCAGGGAAGGTCTATCCCAGTGTTTCATTCCCCGGCTGCAGCCCTGCAAATGTGCTTTCCACTTATTACCAACTGATGGATAATGGCAGCTTTTGCTGGTAACTGAGGAACTGTTCCTAAGCGGAACCACGTACCTAAGAGCTTGGGCCACTTGGCTATATAGCTAAGACCCCACATTTAGATACATGCCTTGTGTTACTCTATTCTCTTTACTAATGGCAGGTTTTAATGATGTCAGGCATCCTGGTGCTGAAGAAATGGGCCCCCACAGAAGCTTCTAAATAAATGTGGATGAAGCTAGTTGTATAAGTGCTCAATCTTTCACATTAGCTCCTATATAGAAGCTATTTGAGAAATGAAGAGAAAAGGCATCAAAACGGCTATGTCCAAAGGGGACTGGGGAGAAGCAAGGAAGAAATCTTCACTTATTCTAATAGATTTTAACTACTTCCTAGAGGAAGGAAGGTCTACCCACTTCCCTATTAGAACCCTACACATCCCTTCACTTCCCCTGGATTTCCTACCCTCGAGGGTCTGCACCCTGCCCATCATCCTTCTGGCCAAGGAAGACTTGCCAAGAGTCCCATGGCAGCACGTCAGAAATGCTCATCTGACCAGCAGGGGTAACTGATAGCCGCTGGGCAATTACAGGTACTGCATTACCCATCTTCTCCCACGGGCTGAGCATGGCCACCCACACAGAGCATGAGGCTGGCAGGGGAGTTGGGATCTCCCACATGGCATCGCAGAACACAGAGACATGAGAAATTATCAGGTGTACCCTCCCCATTCAGTTTCTGAGTCCATAACCACCCTATGGCTTCAGCTTCATTTGTAAAGATTCAAAAAGTTCATTTAAGAGTTCTCGGAATTAGGGAAATAAAAGCCAGTAATAATAAGAACGCCAAGGTACCATAACCACTCAAATAACTGCAGCTAAGCATACCAAGTCTCCCGCATCTCGTCAGCCCTCCAACACCTTACGATTTGAAACTGTTACTCATTGTCTGTATAAATATAGCTGGGATAGTGGTTACACTGAAACTATGCAAGCACCACATCCACCCCTAGCATTTACAGTGATCAAGTCCTTAGGAAATAAAATCCTTGGGGCAAAGAGCTGTTTAATTTTTCTAACTGGACAGCAGCATGTGGCAGGTGCAGCCTAGCTGGGGTGTTCAGCCCACAGAGAAGAACAGGTACATGACATAAAAGAACTACATAAGGCACCGGGGCACCCCACATGAAAATCAAATGTTCTGGTTTTGGGTGTTTGAGGTAAGAAAAAACAAGTCCACAGAAAGCAGATGCTTTTGGCAAAAAATTAGTCAAGAAACCCAATTTTCCATTAAAATGGCAATAGAAATTTTTCTGCCAGACACAAGTGTGTCTGTGTGGCTTAATCCTTGTAAAGTGCTAAATATTCATCATATAAGGGTCAGGAGGAAGTTCGTTCTCCATGGCTCATTCCATCCTTAAGAGTCTCTGCTAGGCTTTCTTAAAAGGGAACTAGTTAGGACTAAATGAAACTGTGTATTTTAGAATGCAGACACCTGTCTTTCTGGCAACGGGATTGAGATACCAAATGCATTTCATGTAGGATATTGAGCAGCTGCAGAATGCTGTGGCCAGTAGCAACCCAGCTGTTACCAATCCTGAGACATCGAGTCACAAGTCATTCTGTAATAGAACACACTTTAATGTATGTATCAGAGGGGTAGCCTGTTAGTCTGGATTGGTAAACAACAACAAAGAGTCCTGTGGCACCTTATATATGGGTATTCACCCACGAAAGCTTATGCTCCAATACATCTGTTAGTCCATAAGGTGCCACAGGACTCTTGCTTGCACTTTAATTTATGGCTCTCACATGTCAAGTTAAACATCAACTCTTCAGAGGTTGCCATGTGAGGCAATCATGCAGGGTAGTATTCTAAGTAGAACTTTGGCATCTATCTTTGCAACCAATTTGGATCCAAAACAAAGTCCATTGTCACATATTGAGAAACAGGTAAGAAATAATGGGCCTAAATTCCACTAGGTCCAAAAGTCATGCACTTTCCATCATTCCATGGACCAACAAAGCAAGATATTTTAAAAGGGGACTGATAATGAGACAGACACTGTCAGAAACTTCCACTTCTAGGTCACTATATCAAATCCTGTCCAGGTTGGTAATGACTGAACATTGTTACCATCTGATGGCTCTTCCAGACATTGTGAGAGATGAGTTAAGGGGCATCAAATCAATTCCCAGTAGCTAGGCAACCTGATCCAAAAAGCCACCAATAACCAGCACCCTTGTTAGTCTCAGAAGAAAGGCCAGAGGCTGAATAAGCCATGGTTGAACTTGCCTTTGACACTTAAAGTTGGCCCTGCCAGGTCCGTACAGACATATGCAGCTTGCACTCTCACTGCCCATGTTATACATAGTCTGTGGATAAATGGAGGACAAAGATTTACACCAGTTTTCAAATCTTTAAAACTTCAGAAAACTTTGAAAAAGGCAAAAAAAGAATTCCTTTTAGGAAGCACTTCCTGCCTCTTTGTTGTACATACAGTATAACCAGGGTCTTAAAGGCAGTGTGCAGAGAGTGTTAACATGCTATTTGAAAATGCAAGGAGCTTTCACACAAAACTAAGTCCAACACTTTCTTCTAGGGCTTCTCTGAAGTTGTAAGAAGGGGTAAGGTCTTTTCACCAGAGTGCAGGGGAGAAAATTCCTCAGGGAACCTTGCTACAGCTTTATATTGGCATAGAAAGATGAATGATTTACTCACCTTCTGATGGTAGATGGTGCTGTATTTCGCCAGGTGTTTATCACGGCAGCCAGCCCACCCCAGCAGAATTACCACAGGCCAGTTATTTTTGTTTCCCATCTCTGGACTAGTGTCTGAAATAAACCAGATTTTTAAAAAATGAAACTGCTCTTCAGTCCACTAGAGTCAGAGTGAAATTGCAACCTAACTACTTAATAAGGATAGCGGTTTTAACACCATCCCGAGCCTGGACTGCAACTATTGTGCTTATAACTGGATTCCTTCTGTAGCCTGTCAATTAGTTGTTATTGCCGTATTATTTGTATTACAAAACAATCAAGACTGGGGCCCAACTGTATTGGGCACAGTACAAAAAATAAAATGACAAATCTTGCCCCAAACAACTTACAGTGTAAAGAAGGACAAAAGGCTACAGGCCAAGGTAGGACACAAATAAGGGGGTAAAGATGCTAAAAACTAGACACTCAAATTATAAATGTTTCTAAAATTCAGGTTTCAAAAAAATCCATTTACCAGTGGCAAATAGCAAGTTTTTCCATCACGGTACATGGAGGGAAACAGGCTCCTTGATTTTTGGAGAAGTTTACATTCGCATTAAAAAAAAGTTTCCAGCTCAGTTGGTTACTTAAGGCTTGTCTACATATGGAGTTAGCTCTGATCCTTTGAAAGTGGGTTATGCTAAAAAGAAACATGGCACCATTATTCCAAAACAAAAGTGTCCACATGGGGAGTTAATCAGGAATAACGCCATGTGTAGGCAAGCCCCAAGATATTAGTTTTGTCTTGTTTTTAAGCCACCCCAATAGTGCCCTTGGCCCTTTAAAAATACATAAAAAGATGTGGTCGTTGCCCCAAAGATTTTCCGACCTAATATCAGCTGCAGTGGAATGAGAGCGACAGACACCAGCAGAAGGACCTGGACACAGCAATATGACTACAGGGTGATGGTCTGGCCCTGCCCAGTATGTTGTTTCCATACACAGACCATTCTGCCTCTAATAACAGTTTCTGACTAACACTCCCAGGCACAATGGAGGAACTGATTTAAAGGAGGCGGGAGCCCTGTGTATCCCCAGCTCACCTGAAGCCACCAGGGAGCCCAGTATTCAAACAGGATTATTTTGCTAACAGGAAGGCGAGATAGGATTAAGGGCAAATCCTGCAACAGCAATACCCCTGCCACTAAGCCCTCTGGGCGAGTAGGGACAACATTGCACAGCCCCTGGGGGCATCAGGCACTTGTCTCCCCTTACCTCGCTCCATCCTCTGGCCTCTTCCCCCCGGAGCATCAGACACTCACACCCCCACAGCCTGTCTCCCCACCCTCTTCCCCCAGGGCATCAGATACCCCCTCACCTCACCCTGTCCCCTCCCTTCCCCCAGGGGCATCAAATATCCCCCCACCTCGCCCTGTCCCCCCGTTTCCCCAGGGGTCTCCCCTTCCTACAGGGGCATCAAACACCCCCACCCCCACACCTTTTCTCACCGGGGCATCAGACACGCCCCCCTCCTCCCCGGGATATCAGACCCCCCCAACCTCACCCTGTCCCCCCCGCTTCCCCTGGGGCATCAGATTCCCCCACCTCCCCCTGTCTCCCCCCTTCCCCAGGGGTCTCCCCTTCCTACAGGGGCATCAAACATCACCCCCCCTGCACCTCTTCTCACCGGGGCATCAGACACCCACACCTCCTTCCCCCAAGGATATCAGACCCCCCACCTCGCCCCGCCCCCCCTTCCCCCGGGATATCAGACCCCCCACCTCGCCCTGCCCCCCCTTCCCCCAGGACATCAGACCCCCCACCTCGCCCTGCCCCGCCTTCCCCCGGGATATCAGACCCCCCACCTCGCCCTGCCCCCCCTTCCCCCAGGACATCAGACCCCCCCACCTCCCCCGGGGTCTCAGACACCCCCCGCGCCCGCGCGGAGTGTGGGACCCGCACCCGGCCGGCCCCCCGGCGGCAGCTCGATGGTACAGTCCAGCTCCCTGCCCCCCATGCTCGGCCGCGCTGAGGAAATCGCACTGGCACTCTCGGACCCGAGCGCCCGCCCTCCACACCGGAAGTGACCGCCCTCTCCGCCGACGCCAGCCAATAGGAGCGATCAAGGTCCACGCCCTGTGACCTCACATCCTAGCAACGCGTCTCTCGGGAGCTAACAGAACCCGCGGCCCTAGCAACCGCGGTCTCTCCAGCGCCCCGCCCACCTGGTCGGAACGAGGCTACCCATTGGTGGAAGGCCTGTGGTCTGTCCGTCTGCGCTGTCAGTCTAGCTGGGGAGCGGGCGGGAGGTGAGCGGGGGCCGCGTCCAACCGACACCCCGGGGCAGGGGCCCCAGAGCTGGGGGGTGGGGCTGGGGGGTGTAGGGGGAAGGGCTGGTAGGTAGGTGTAGGTGGAGGGGCTGGGGGTTGGTAGGTGGGTGTAGGTGGGGGAAGGGCTGGGGGTTGGTAGGTGGGGTGGGCGGGTGGGTGTAGAGAGGGGGCAGACCTTGGGGGTTGGTAGGTGGGTGTAGGTGGAGGAAGGGCTGGGGGTTAGTAGGTGGGGGAAGGGCTGGGGGGCTGGTAGGTGGGTGTAGGTGGGGGAAGGGCTGGGGGTTAGTAGGTGGGGGAAGGGCTGGGGGGCTGGTAGGTGGGTGTAGGTGGGGGAAGGGCTGGGGGTTAGTAGGTGGGGTGGGTGTAGGTGGGGAGAGACTGGGAGTTAGTAGGTGGGGTGGGTGTAGGGGGAAGAGCTGGCAGTGTATTGTGTGAAGAAGTACTTCCTTTTGTGTGTTTTAGACCTGCTGCCTATTAATTCCATTGAGTGACCCCTGATTCTTGAGTTATGTTAAAGGATAAATAACACTTTCTTATTCACTTTTCCCTGCACAAATCACGATTTTATAGACCTTTATCATATCTTTCCTTAGTTTTTTTCTTTTCCAAGCTGAACAGTCCCAGTCTTTTTAATGTGTCCTCATATGGAGAATGTTCCATATCCTTAATCATTCTGTTGCTCTTCTCTATACCTTTTCCCTTTCTAATATATCTTTTCTGAGATGGGGCAACTAGCACTGCACACAGTTTTCAGGGTGGGGTATTGTGGATGTGTATAGTGACATTATGATATTTATTGTCTTATTAGCTATCCCTTTCCTAATGGTTTCTAGCAATCTGTTTGCTTTTTTGACTGCTGGTGTACACTGAGCAGATGTTTTCAGAGAACTATCCACAATGATCTCTTTCTTGAGTGGTAACAGCTAATTTAGACCCCATCATTTTATAGGTATAGTTGAGATTATGTTTTCCGATGTGCATTACTTGGTTTTTATCACCATTGAATTTCATCTGCCATTTTGTTGGTCGCTATTTACATCTCTCCATTCTGAAAACTGACCATCTATTCCAGGGGTTCTCAAACTGGGGGTGGGGACCCATTAGGGGGTCGTGAGGTTATTACATGGGGGGTTGCGAGTTGTCAACATCCACCCCAAACCCTCTTTGTCTCCAACATTTATAATGGAATTAAATATATTTTAAAGTGTTTTTAATTTATAAGGGGAATCGCACTCCGAGGCTTGATATGTGAGGGGACACCAGTACAAAAGTTTGAGAACCACTGATTTATTCCTACCCATTGTTTCCTGTCTTTTAACCAGTTACAGACCCATGAGAGAACCTTTTCTCTTATCCAATGGCTGCTTAGTTTGCTTACAAGCCTTTGGCAAGGGAGCTTGTCAAACGCTTTCTGAAAGTCCAAGTACACTATATCCAGTGAATCACCCTTGTCCCCACGTTTGTTGACCCTCTCAAAGAATTCTAATAGATTGTTAAGGCATGATTTCCCTTCACAAAAGCAGTGTTGACCCTTCCCCAACAAATTGTGTTCATTTATGTTTCTGATAATTCTGTTATTTACTGTAGTTTTAACCAGTTCGCCTGGTGCTGAAGTTAGGCTTACTGGCCTGTAATTGCCAGGATCGCCTCTGGAGCCCTTTAAAACTCAGCATTATATTACCTATCTTTCAGTTATCTGTTACAGAGGCTGATTTAAATGATATGTTACAACCACGGTTAGTAGTTCTGCAATTTCCTTCAGAGCTCTTAGGTGATACCATCTGATCCTGGTGACTTATCCCTGTGAATTAATCAATTTGTTCCAGAACCTCCTCTATTGACACCTCAATCTAGGACGGTTCCTCAGATTAATCACCTAAAAAGAATAGCTCAGGTTTGGGAATCTCCCTCACATCCTCTGCAGTAAAAGCTGATGCAAAGAATTCATTTAGCTTCTCTGCCATGACCTTGTCTTCCTTGAGTGCTCCTTTAGCACCTTGATTGTCCAATGATCCACAGATTGGCAGGCTTCCTGCTTCTGATGTACTTAAAAATTGTTTGCTGTTAGTTTTTGAGCCTTTTGCTAGTTGCTCATCAAATTCTTTTTTGGCCTCCTAATTATACTTTTATACTTGACTTGCCAGAGTTGATGCTCCTTTCTATTTTCCTCGGTAGGATCTGACTTCTGATTTTAAAAGGATGCTTTTTTGCCTCTAACTGCCTCTTTTACTCTGTTGTTAAACTATGCTGGTATATTTTTGATACTTTACTATTTTGTTGTGTAGGGTATACATTTAATTTGAGCCTCTATTATGGTGGTGGTTTTTTAAAAAGTTTCGATGCAGCTTGCAGGCATTTCACTCTTGTGACTGTTGCTTTTCATTTCCATTTAACTAGTGTCCTCATTTTTAAGTGGTACCCCTTTCTGAAGTTAAATGCTACTGTGGTGGGCTTTTTTGGTATTTCCCCTCCACAAGCATGTTACATTTAATTACATTATGGTCACTATTCCCAAGCGGTTCAGCTGTATTCACCTCTTGGACCAGATCCTCCACTTAGGACTAACTCAAGAATTTCCTCTCCCCTTGTGGGTCCCAGAACTAGCTGCTCCAAGAAGCCGTCATTAATGGTGTCTAGAAACTTTAACTGTGCATCCCATCCTGAGGTGACATGTACCCAGTCAATAGGGGATAGTTGAAATCCCCCATTATTAGTGAATTTTCAATTTTAATTTTAATTTAATCTCCCTGAGCATTTCACAATCTCCATCACCATTCTGGTCAGGTCGTCAGTAATATATCCCTACTGCTATATTTTTATTATTCAAACAATGAATTTCTATTCACAGATAGGGGTGGGTACGGGCAGGATGGAGTGGGTAGGTGGGTGCAGGCAGATGGGGAGAGGGCTGAGTCAATAGGAGTTGGTGGTAAGTGGGCAGGGTGGGGTTGGGTGAGGATGGGGTGGATGGATGGGGCTGGGGCTCACTGGGTGCCAGCGAGAGAGGGTGGGATGAGGGCTGGGGGTGTGGCTGACTGGGTGACAGGAGTCTGGCAATTCTACCCATGCTCAGACTCCCAGTGCAGGGACATCCTCCCCTTTGGAGAAGGAAGTGCTGCCAAACCATTGCAATAAGCTGGAGCCCTGCTGCCTTAGTTTGTTGTCGGCCTGGTTGTGTAGGAGTAAGGCAGAGAGATTTTTTTAGGACTGGAGGAGACACAGTGCCTCATGGAATAATGAGCATGGTGCAAGAGCCAGCCAGTCACCCCCAGAAGACAACCACAGGTAGGGGGAATGACCAGTATCTCACACAGCCCCTTCCTCAAAGAGCTATTGGGAATCATGGGGAAATTGAAGAGGGTGTAGGGCATCGCGGATGAAGTGGGGTGAGCATTAGAGGAAATGGAGTTTCACAGAGCTGGCAAGGGAACTAGTATTAGATGGATTGGGGGCTAACTGGGTTAGAGGGAGAGTAGGTACCAGGTTTTGGGGCAAAAGGGTGCTGGGAGAGTCAGTGGGACCAAAGAGAGAGAAGGGTAGGTGCCTGGAGGGGGCTGCTGGAGCAGGGGTTCTGGAGAAGGAGCAAGGGTCATAGAGCTTTAAGGGAGGAAGGAAGGGGCCTGCTGGATCAGTGAGGATTGTGGGTTTGGTGGGGGGGCAGCAGAGCCTTCCCGAAAGTGGAGGGGCCAAGCCTGCCCCCCCTTGGTTCTACCCCTGCCCCACCTCTTCCCCCAAAGGCCCCACCCACAGCCAAGTCGGAGCAGGGCCAGGGAGCCTGGGAACCTCTACCTGCCCGGAGTAGGGTGGTCCCAAGAGCAGACCCTGGCCTGTGTCCCCACCTCCTGTGTCCCCCACCCCGAGCAGGTGGAGGATCCGCGGCTCTCCACAGCTGCCAGGCTCCATGGGCTCGGCTCCAGCTGCCAGCCTGGCCAGGGGGCTGGGTCTTGGGGGAAAGAGGACGAGCAGGGGCAGGGCCATGGTGAAAAGTGGATGGACCAAGCAGGCTCTAACTTGTGCCAGGGGCTGGGCAAGGCTTGGAATCTAGTGGGTATAAAGATATCTTAAAACCACCTTTTCCCTCCCATCTCCCAACTCATCCAGGGCTGCACCTCCTAAACTGAAGGTGCCACTCACAACTGAGGCTGGCATCTCTGGCAGCACAGTGCTCCTGAGCCCTTAACTCCTTGATTCAGAAGTGATTCAAAAGGAAAAGTGCTACCCACTGAATAGCCAACAACAGTTCCTAAATCACCTGGGTTTTCCTTAGAGTCCTCCCAACAAAGTCTGAGTTGGTGTCCAACCTTCTAAGTTTATCAGAGCTAACGAGATGAGTGAGGCAGCTCACTGAGTGGCTAGAACGGACAATTTGGAGTGAGGAGACTTGGTTCTGTTCTGACTCTGCCACTGAGTTAGTGTGTGAGCTGGGGCAAGTCTTTTCCCCTCTCTGTTAATTTGTTTCTGTATCTGTAAAATAAGGAGAATAAGAATAGTTACCTCTATCTCTAGGGCACTTGGAGATCTTTGGATGAAGAGCATCATATAGGTGCATAGTATTATAACAGTCAGAGTCTGGTACCATTGTGTCCTCAGTTAGTTGTATTGTGTGATCATTTTCAGACCAACTGTTCTCCCTGGCTGGATAATAGGAGAGCACCCTCGATTCCTCAAATCCTCATGTCCAGTGGCTGGTGATGGTGTTTCTGAACAGTGAGGATTATTGCTGCTTCCTAATAAAAGCAGGATAAGAGCACAGCATCAGCATCTCAAACATAAATATGGAAATATTAATTTAGAATCAATTTTGGGATGCTTCAGACTGTTAAGTTCTTTTAACTAGATTTCTGTAGAGGACATAGGAGCTCTTTATGAGACTGTAAATTTCATGGAAACGGTCTCTGTGAAATACTCATTCCCTCAACACACTAGTTGTTCTCTCAGTATCAATCATGAGCCTTGCATGTAATGTTTCGCAAATATTCTGTAAATCACTTGAAAAAGCTCATGATACTGTGAAATACGACTTTCGACAAAGGGCTCCTAACAGGCCAGTCTCCCATCAGCACTAACATTTGTTATGGCTAATAACACTTTCAATCACAACTATTTTGGGGGAACTGATTTATTTTAAACCTTGTCCTCCTTCAAAGGAGATCCTGAATACACTCTGCCAAGGACACAGACTCCTACAAACCACACACTGTTAATTCCCTAATGAAATGCTAACTCCTCTTAACCCCACAGAATTGTTTCTTTATCCAACTTTCTAGGGTGGTGGGTTTTTTGGTTTTTAAATGTTTTTAATACACTTAACTACAGAGCATTTCACCTTTAGGTCATTGGTTTCAATCCTGCCCAGGCAGTAGTGACTGAAAGTGACCATTGGGCAGCCACCTGACGCCTTCTGTGAAATGGATTTGGAATCTCAGTCAAGTTCCTAGTAGACAAGTGCTAAGCCCTTTACAGATAGGAAATGGACCCAAATGGACCTTATAGATTTAAACTAAACTGAGAGAAAGCCTGAAATAAGTGTCCTGACAGGGAGTGGCAGTGGTTTAACTAATTTGCTTTTAAATTACATCTTAAATTAAACCAATGCAACTTTCTCACAGAGACAAGGCCTAAGTCTCAGCAAAGGGGCCAACAACTGAAAGAGGCACAGACTGAACTCCCCACACAGATGAAGCATGTTGACAGGGCTGTGTGGAGAGAAGCTTGCAGTATTGCTGCCTGTGTTGTACCTCCTTTAGCTCCGATTCAACAAACACCCATGCACGTGCTTACCTTTAAGCCCCACATTGGGACTACTCACAAGCTTAAAATTAAGCCTGTGTGTTTGCAAGATCGGGACCTATGTGGTTAAACTATCTTTAGCTTCCAGAGCTGTCAGTCTTCACTTTTTACTAGAACTAATTACACCACAAAGGACAGCGAGTGCCCAAATGTGTCAAAGAAATTGGGCAAAATGGGGATTACTGTATTGAAGGTCACAGGGTCAGTGGGATTTTCTGTAGCTGCCCTATTCCTTGGATTATTATTTCATTTCCCCCCTGAATTTATTTTAAAATGTGCCATTGAAAGTTCTCAGCACTCGAAGAGAAATTAAATAAGACATGAACTAGGACAAAAAGGTTCAAAATGCAAAAGCTTCCCAAATCCACATTGTCAAGGTCCTGTGCATCTCTGCTCTTATTTCATCCTACTTACCCCCTGGCAGGGCCTGCCATGGGATCAAGTATCCATCCTGGGAAGCTAGCAAGAATCTTGAGATTAAGAAACTTTGCAACATTAAAGTGCTTTATTCCTGTCTGGGAGGAAGACTGCTCTTGGGATTCTAACCCCAGCTCTACCACAGATTTACCATGTGACCGTGGGTAAATCAGTTAATCTCTTTATGCCTCAGTTTCTCCAGATGTAAAGTGGAGCTAGCAATGGGAATAAAGGAAGATAAGATTACATTAATCAGTGTTTGTCAAGTGCTTTGCGATCCTCAGCTGGAAAGCACTAATGAAGGGGAAAGTATAATTAGTGCTGGTGTTACTCATTTGTACAGCCTACATTTATCTTTAAGGGTTTTTATAACCTCTCTCTCTCCCCTATAGGACAGTATTGATCATGACTTCCACAAAGGAGCAGGCAGCCATCAGCAGACTGATGGGGTTCTTGCAGGAATGGGACAATGCTAGCAAAGCTGCTCGTAGCCACATGCTGGATAATTTTATTAAGGCAAATCAAGGAAAGACAGGCCCAGAGTTGGAGCTGGAATTCTCCCAGGGAGCCAGCTTGTTTCTGGCCCGCCTAACATCATGGCTGAGGCTGACGTATCTACTTCCTCGGGATGCCAGCGGAGGTGGTGGGGCGATCAAGAGGAAGATTCTCTCCCAAATGTTCTTTTCCCCAATACAATTTAAGGTAGCCCCTCTCTGTGGAAATACCTGAGTCCAGCTAAGCTGTTCAGGGAGAAGAGCCCAGCCCATGAACGCTGGAATCTGAGGGAAGTTCCACACCAAGGGTATTATTGGGTTGCTCTGCAAGATTCCCCTTGTTTTCTCCGTCCCCTCTCATAGGTCCTGCCTCAGGACATTCCATCCTCCTAGCTGAGGACAAAATGTAAGCTCCCTGCCAAGCCCATCAATGCTGCAGGCACCTGCTTCACACCCACTCTGGGGATGAGCATGCTGCCTCCTTAGAGGCTTGCGACCCAGCTGGCCTGGAAAATTAAAGCCTGTGCCCTTTCCCAAAGACAGGTTCCCCAGGTGCAGTACCACACATTGTCACCAAGCTACCAGCCGGACCAGGTGCAGTGACCAGGTTTAATGTGAAAAATTGTCTCGGTATTTGCTCCTTAACATTGTCAAACAGCTACATGTATGGAATATACCTAGATCAGCAGCTTAAGTCCATTGGCATCTTTCTGTCAGCGGCAAGTAGGTGAGTACTACTGTGTCACTTCAGCAAGAATTGTTTGGGGGGTTTTAACAGACCAGGCCAGACCAGGGTGGGGATTGTGAGGTGGGGGGGCCGGTGTTAATATTTTACTACAAGGTTGGTCTGGGAAAGGGCAACAGAGGCAGCTGTCCATGATCTGTGCTTTTGAGCACCCTGCTGTCAGCATGTACCCATAACTGGGCAAGTGTCTCCTATCTCCTCTGCAGGTCTCTGGATCTCCACAATCTGTGAGCCTCCTTCATGCCTGGAGACTCTCACATACACTCTTAGTAGGTTGTGCATTTGGACCTGTTTTGAATTGTGTCCCCTGTTTGGGGAGGTCAGATACCATGGTGATGAGCACTCTGTAGAAATAGATAAATCAGTCATGGGCAGGTGGGAGGTGCTGCATATGTTACTTCACACAAGGCTGGGAAAAGCCAGGACCCTTTGTGCTTCCTAAGAATACTGCAAATATTTTATGATGTTGCCCATGCTATGCAATTGCTCAGTGAGTCCCTCATGTTTCCCAGGAGCAGTTTGATTGCTAACACACTAGTCAGGGATCCGATAAGCACCCTGTGTATGGAGACCCAAGTTCTCTGTGCACGTAGTTCAGTATCCAGATGTGGACACTCAGAGGTAAATATCTCACCTGGTAGCCTACTGGGAGCGCATCATAGTGCCAGGTGAGGCATTCACATTTGGGTTCCAAGTAAAGCTTCTGGTAGCTGTTGTCTCTATCCAGGAGCTTAGACACAAACTGAGGCAAGGAGGTCGGAAGAAGGTTCCCAGTAATATGGAGATCCGAGGAAGGAAGATTTTGTTCAAAGTGTTACATTTTCTGCTTTGTTCCCCTCATCTTGGTAGCCACAGGTATCTTATTGAATTTCTGGAGATTGGAGGTGTCCTGACTCTCCTGGAAATACTAGGTCTGAATCAACTGAAGGAAGAGGACAAAAGGGAGTCGATAAAGCTACTCCAACTCGTAGCAAATGCTGGCAGGAAGTATAAGGAGCTGATTTGTGAAAGTTATGGTAAGTTCCGTGCCATCCATGTTCTTTATCAATGGAATGGGCTTACCTCCATTTAGGCAAGTCTCTACTCTGTGACCTCCAAACGTAAAGGGCTCCTTACAGAACTGAACCTGTTCCTTTCGCTCTACGAGAGTCCTAGTGATGGAAGATTATTTTAGTACTTTTCTTGTTGAAAGGAGTTCAGAGTCTCAGCCATTGCTGAGTGGTTACATTTCATCCCCCTTCTCATTTTTAATGATCCTACTTTTTGTACAGTATTTTTCCTTTGATGGTTACAGCAGTCATGCTGGTTGCAACTGCTATGGCTAAGGTTGCAAAAGAGTTTCCATTATAACCTGCTGTGTTCACCCACTGCTACCTCTCCAGACCTCCTCTCTTGGGGCTAACATTTTCTGTGATTGGTGTCTATTGAAAAATCAGGAATTTTTCTGAAAAGGGAAAGCTAGATCTCTTCAGACGTTTTTGAAGACTGGAAAAGATAAATGCTTTTTCCATTGTAAAAGGGAACCCATCACTACAATCAATGATGGATGCTCAAGGTTTGAACAGCTTCCTCAGCAGTGAGATGAGTGTGATGGAATCAGTGAAGTGAGACTCAGCATGCACCATTTACCTCCTGGGGCCAAATTCTTTATCAGTGTAAATGCATGTAGTTCAATTGACTTCAGCAGCATTTTTCCCTTCTAGACCAGCTGAGAATTTGGCCCATTATATTTTAAAATCAATGTAATAGCCACTGATAAAGGTTACTCCCCATCTCTATCTCTCCAGCAACAGTAGTTAAAATGGGACAGTGTTTTTGATTCCTTCTGGATTTCAGTAAAATTACCAAGTTGCTGTCTAACCTCAGATGTGTAACCACTTGCGCTTTCCAACCACACAACTCAGTGAATCTTCTTATACACAGGTGTGAGATCAATAGCCGAGTTCTTGGCCAATTCCAAGTCAGAAGAGACTCAAGAACAAGTGCAAATTCTGTTGGATTCTTTAGGCCACGGCAATCCCAAGTATCAGAACCAAGTATACAAAGGCCTGATTGCTTTGCTGCCATGCACATCCCCCAAAGCCCAACAGCTGTCTCTGCAGACACTCAGAACTGTGCAGGTGAGCAGAACGGGATGTAATCAAACTTTAGCCCATTCTTTTGTTTTATCAGAACACTCTGTTCAATAGTGAATCTATCATAATCTGGAGGCTAAAAGTGAGTGGAAATCCTGCTACAGTTTTTGCCTTATTAATCAGCCCAGAGAGTATCAGAGGGGTAGCTGTGTTAGTCTGGATCTGTAAAAGCAGCAAAGAATCCTGTGGCACCTTATAGACTAACAGACGTTTTGGAGCATGAGCTTCCGTGGGTGAATACCCACTTCGTCAGATGCATGTAGTGGAAATTTCCAGGGGCAGGTATATATATGCAAGCAAGCTAGAGATAACGAAGTTAGTTCAATCAGGGAGGATGAGGCCCTCTTCTAGCAGTTGAGGTGTGAAAACCAAGGGAGGAGAAACTGGGTTTGTAGTTGGCAAGCCATTCACAGCCTTTGTTTAATCCTGAGCTGATGGTGTCAAATTTGCAGATGAACTGAAGCTCAGCAGTTTCTCTTTGAAGTCTGGTCCTGAAGTTTTTTTGCTGCAGGATGGCCACCTTGAGGTCTACTATAACGTGTCCAGGGAGGTTGAAGTGTTCTCCTACAGGTTTTTGTATATTGCCATTCCTAATATCTGATTTGTGTCCATTTGTCCTTTTCCGTAGAGACTGTCCAGTTTGGCCGATGTACATAGCAGAGGGGCATTGCTGGCATATGATGGCGTATATTACATTGGTGGATGTGCAGGTGAATGAACCAGTGATGGTGTGGCTGATCTAGTTAGGTCCTGTGATGGTGTCGCTGGTGTAGATATGTGGGCAGAGTTGGCATCGAGGTGTGTTGCATGGATTGGTTCCTGAGCTAGAGTTATTATGGTGTGATGTGCAGTTACTGGTGAGAATATGTTTCAGGTTGGCAGGTTGTCTGTGGGCGAGGACTGGCCTGCCACCCAAGGCCTGTGAAAGTGTGGGATCATTGTCCAGGATGGGTTGTAGATCCCTAATGATGCGTTGGAGGGGTTTTAGCTGGGGACTGTATGTGATGGCCAGTGGAGTCCTATTGGTTTCTTTCTTGGGTTTGTCTTGCAGTAGGCGGCTTCTGGGTACACGTCTGGCTCTATTGATCTGTTTCCTTATTTCCTCGTGTGGGTATTGTAGTTTTGAGAATGCTTGGTGGAGATTTTGTAGGTATTGGTGTCACGGAGTCACCGGGCAATGCTCTGGAACTGCTCCCCACAAAGCCAGGCAGGACTTTGGGGAGCCTCCTCTCCCTTGCAGCAGACTTGTTCAGGGCAAGAAGCTCACACGACTTCACCTCCTGGGTCTCTCCTTGGAGCATTCAGCATCCTCTGCCCCTCCCTGCGCTTCCCACAGCAAGCCCACCCCAGTGGGGTCCTGGGGAAGCCACAGGGTCCTGCACCCCCACTTTGCAGTCAGATGTGACTTTCAGCCAGCCAGTAAAACAGAGGTTTATTCGATGACAGGAACAGGGTCTAAAACAGAGTTTGTAGATACCGCGAACTGGACCCCTCAGCTGGGTCCATTCTGGGGGGCAGTGAGCCAGACTCCCACATCTGCACTTCACTCCTCATCCCCAGCCAGCTCCAGACTAACAACCCCCTCCAGCCCCTCCTCCTCTGCTCCGTTCCTTTCCCAGGCCATGAGGTCACCTGACCTCTTTGTCTCCAACACCTTCAGTTGGCACCTTTGCAGAGGAGGGGCCCAGGCCATCAGTTGCTAGGAGACAGAGTGCCAGGCATTTAGGTGCACTGGCCCTTTGGTCTGCCAGATACTTAAGAACTGCCGTGGGGACACTGAGGCACCAACACAGTATTCAGAGAAAACATTAAGAACATTCCTAGTTCATCACATCTCTCCCCCCTTCGAGACCGAACTGAGCGAGGTCACTCCAGCCAGTGACCTGGGGAAGTTCGAACCCACCAATGTTCCCATGGATGCCCCAGCATCTCTCCCATTCCTTGATGTGAGTTACACCAGGACAGTCCAGTCTCACGCCCTCCCTTAGGTCAGGTTTGCTTGATGGCACTCGCAGGCCGCATGTGGGAAGGTTTATGTGGCTTGAACCCTTTTGCTATCCCCAATACCCCTGGGGTTCAAACTGGGATGGGGTCTTCTCCCAGCACTCTGGGCTGCGATTCAGACTCTCTTGGTTAAGAGCCCCCATCTTGGCCTTGGCCAGCTCTGGGCTTGGGCAGCCGCTTCCCACCTTGTGGCCCAGATACACCTCTGCCATCCCCCCTTGCGCTTTCCAGCTTTTAACGTCAGTCCCACCTCTTTGAGGCAGCCCAGCCCCCTCTTCACCTGGGACACCTGTTCCTCCCAGGTCTGGCTAAAGATGCACATGTTATCAGTGTCTGTCAGGGCCAAGTTCTCCATCGCCCTCTGCTTGTCTAGAATCTCCCCAGGCCTAGGCATGGGGTCGGCATCAGACACTGTGATGGCTTTAAGCTTTTGATAGCCCCCATAAAACCAGATCATCCTGTCTCGCTTGGGGATCAGCCCCACGGGTGAGGCCCATGGGCTGTAAAACGGCTGGATGACATCTAAAGCCAGCATGTCCTTGACCTCTCTCTCCAGATTCTGGGCTGCTTTCCCAGTGACTCTGAACGGGGAACACCTGATGGGGAGATTGCCTCCTACCTCAGGGAAGAGATCCCCCCGGTGGTCTTTCCCCATCTCCTTCCAATCCCCCCCTTCCAGGTCCAGGGGTCCCCTCACTCTCCCCCAATACAGCGGCTTGAATGGGAAGAACCCTGTGGATTCCTGGGGCACCACCAGCTGCCTCCCGATTCCCCCCAGTTCTACTTCCCCCTGGGGAGCCCATTCCCGGTACAGGAATCCCTTCTCCTGCAGGACTCTGTCTCTGCAGCCTTCCCCAAGGGGGTTTGCAGCGCTGTGGCCAGCAAGTTCCCTCAGCTTCTCCAAGGAGGGATCCTTCTGCAGCTCGGTCTGGGATTCAGCAGCTGGGGCAGGGAGTGGGACCTGCTCCCTCTCGCTGGCTGGGCCTAGGGTCACAGCCCCCCTGAGCCCTGTCCCTGGTAGCTCCCTCCCTGCTGTGTAATCACTTCCCAGCAGCACATCTGGACCAGGCAAACCTGGTTGGCAGCTGACCTGCCATGCCTGGATGTCCCCCCACTTAGCTGGGCTCTCAGCTCCCCCCGTGCTCAGCACTGCCCTGGCTGCCCCAGTGGGGACAGGCAGCTAGCTCTTTGCTCTGGTCACAGCATCAGAGCCAGCGTGAGCCCCCTCTTCGGTGTGCAGGGGGGCGGGAAGCATCTCTCCCTCCCACTCAGCCCCAGGGGGCTGGTTACAGGTAGGCAGGTATCCTGAGTCCAGCAGCCCTTCCCCCCCTGCCAGCCAGGTCATTTGCATTTTCACTGACCATTTCCATCCCAGCCAATTGGTTCCCTGGATTTGAATTCAAATCCTCGGCCATTACAGGAGCAGGGCCTGGATCCTGTCCCAACGGGAGACAGTTACCCCCCAACAGGGCCTCCTAGCTGATATCCTGGAGAACCCCAACGACCAGCCAGCCCAACCCCTCTGGGTCTGCACTGGGATCCGGGCCATAGGCAGGGCGAGGGGCTTCACCCCGGGGAACTTCACCCAGGTCCCACAGTCCCTCAGCATCTGCGGCTGCACCACCACAGTTCTCTCTGTCCTAGGGTCTCGCCCCCACAGGCGTGTTTTCCCACTGACCCCTGGTCAGCCCCCTATGTCTTTCCGCTCCACCATTGCCAGTCCATGCTGCTGCTGCTTCTCTTGCAGCTTTTCCTCAGCTTCTTGCTCTCTCTCATGGTCCTCTCACTCTCTTGGGCTCTGCTCCAATCCCATCCGTCTCCAATCCCCTGATGGGGAACCCAATCATGAAGACCCTCGTCTGGTTGGGAACCAGACTCTCGGGGATGCCTGGCTGCTGCTCAAGCTGCTCCCAGATCCTCTTGTAGCCCCATCTGGGTCAGGAATCTGCTCCTCAGAGCGGTCCTCCTCCTCCTCCTCCAACTGCACGATTAACTGTGCCTTGGTGAACTTCCCCATGCGTAACCCTCTCTTTGTGCACAGGATCACAATGTCCTTCTTAAGGAGATGGTGATAGGCCATCACTTCACCATTCCCAAGTGGCTCTGGACTCTCAGGCCTGTGTGCTCTTGGCTCGCCCCATGGTTTCCAGGAAGAACCCCGGGTGTGCCAGCCCTTCTCGTGATCCCCACCTCTTTGCCAGAGTCGAGCTGCAGACTCCTCCGCTCCTGGGACTGCTCTTGCAATCCCCAGGGGAACCCTGCTACTGCAAAAATCCTTCTCTCTCCCAGGGTCGAGCGGCAAGCTCCTCTGCCCCTGAGACTGCTCGCTGCAGTCCTCAGGGGGACCCCGTTACTCCAACAGTCCTTCTCGCTGGTCACACACTCCCAGAGGTTAACCGCCCCCTGAAACCGTCCCTCTCTGAGCCTTCAGCATGCCTGGTCCTCATTATCCCTCCTTTGTTTTACTGCTCCCCAGTCACTTACTGCAAGCAGCGCCATTCACGGGGTGCAGTACATCCCACCGCTACCACCAGTTGTCACGGAGTCACCGGGCAATGCTCTGGAACTGCTCCCCACAAAGCCAGGCAGGACTTTGGGGAGCCTCCTCTCCCTTGCAGCAGACTTGTTCAGGGCAAGGAGCTCACACGGCTTCACCTCCTGGGTTTCCCCTTGGAACATTCAGCATCCTCTGCCCCTCCGTGCACTTCCCACAGCGAGTCCACCCCAGCGGGGTCCTGGGGAAGCCACAGGGTCCTGCACCCCCACTTTGCAGTCAGATGTGACTTTCAGCCAGCAAAATAGAGGTTTGTTCGATGACAGGAACAAGATCTAAAACAGAGTTTGTAGGTACCGCGAACTGGACCCCTCAGCCAGGTCCATTCTGGGGGGCAGTGAGCCAGACTCCCACATCTGCCCTCACTCGTCATCCCCAGCCAGCTGCAGACTAACAACCCCCTCCAGCACCTCCTCCTCTGCTCAGCTCCTTTCCCGGGCCATGAGGTCACCTGATCTCTTTGTCTCCAACACCTTCAGTTGGCACCTTTGCAGAGGAGGGGCCCAGGCCATCAGTTGCTAGGAGACAGAGTGCCAGGCATTTAGGTGCACTGGCCCTTTGCTCTGCCAGATACTTAAGAACTGCCATGGGGACACTGAGGCACCAACACAGTATTCAGAGAAAACATTAAGAACATTCCTAGTTCATCACAATTGGTCTCTGTCTGAGGGGTTAGAGCAGATGTGGTTGTACCTCAGTGCTTGGCTGTAGACAATGGATCGTGTGATGTGCCCGGTATGGAAGCTGGAGGCATGAAGGTAGGCATAGCAGTCAGTAGGTTTTCGGTATAGGGTGGTGTTAATGTGACCATCACTTATTTGCACCGTGGTGTCTAGGAAGTGGACCTCCCATGTAGATTGGTCCAGGCTGAGGTTGATGGTGGGGTGGAAGCTGTTGAAATTGTGGTGGAATTTTTCCAGAGTCTCCTTCCCATGGGTCCAGATGATGAAGATGTCATCAATGTAGCGTAGGTAGAGAAGGGGCATGAGAGGACAAGAGCTGAGGAAGCGTTGTTCCAGGTCGGCCATAAAAATATTGGCATATTGTGGGGCCATGCGGTTGCCTATAGCGGTGCCACTGATCTGGAAATATATATTGTCATCAAATTTGAAATAGTTGTGTGTGAGGATAAAGACACAGAGCTCAGCAGCCAGTTGTGCTGTGACATCATCAGGGATAGTGTTCCTGACAGCTTGTATTCCATCTGTGTGTGCGATGTTTGTGTAGAGAGCCTCTACATCCATGGTGGCTACGATGGTGTTTTCTGGAAGGTCACCAATGCATTGTAGTTTCCTCAGGAAATCAGTGGTGTCACAGAGATAGCTGGGAGTGCTGGTGGCATAGGGTCTGAGTAGAGAGTCCACATATCCAGACAGTCCTTCAGTGAGAGTGCCAATGCCTGAGATGATGGGGCGTCCAGGATTTCCGGGTTTGTGGATCTTGGGTAGTAGATAGAATAACCCTGGTCGGTGCTCTAAGGGTATGTTGATTTGTTCCGGTGTTAGTGTAGGGAGTGTCCTGAGTAGATGGTGCAGTTTCTTAGTGTATTCCTCAGTGGGATCTGAGGGAAGTAGCTTGTAGAATTTGGTATTGGAGAGTTGTCTGGTAGCCTCCTTTTGGTAGTCAGACCTGTTCATGATTTCAACAGCACCTCCTTTATCAGCCTCTTTGATGATAATGTCAGGGTGGTTTCTGAGGCTGTGGATGGCATTGCGTTCTGCACGACTTAGGTTGTGAGGCAAGCGATGTTGTTTTTCCACAATTTCTGCCTGTGCACGTCGGCGGAAGCATTCAGTGTATAGGTCCAGACTGTCATTTCGACCCTCAGGAGGAGTCCATATGGAGTTCTTCCTCTTGTGCTGTTGGTGGGAGGGTACCCGTGTATCAGTGCGCTGTTCAGTGTTGTCCTGGAAGTTTTCTTGGAGTCAGAGACGGCGGAAGTAGGCTTCCAGATCGCCGCAGAACTGTATCATGTGTGGGGGTGGCAGGGCAGAGGGAGAGTCCCCGAGGTAGGACAGACTTTGCTTCTGGGCTGAGTGTGTAGCCCAGAGAAGAGCTTATTCCATCCACAAGCACACCCAGCATGTACTCAGCTGGTGTGTCCTCACATGTCGAAGGCTGCATACCCTGTGTGGATAAGTCAGCCCAGTCTGAAAGTGCCTTGTTGAGGTAGTACGGGATAAGAGAAGTCTGAAGCCAGGATCCTTTTGCGCTCAGTTGCATGTCATCAGCACAGAGTATGCTCTTCAAGTTCCCCAGCAGTTCCTGTGTCTGAGCTTTGAGAACACACTGAAAAGGAATGGGGTGCACAGAACTGATTTCTGGCTGATTTGGATAATGAAATCAAGAACAATTCCCCCCTTAGACTTTTCCCTCTCGCTAACACAGATGCTAAACTCCAAGGCTGTGTGTGAGCAAGTGCTGAGTGTATAAAGGCTGCTACTTTTGTATACATAGTCCCTGCTCCATCAAGATCTAATATGCTGCTTTTAAATAAATTGAATATGAAAGATATTTTATAATTCCCCTTCTCCTCTGGTCTGTTACTTATTGTGAAAGCCTGGTATGAAAATGTATGACCTCAGCTGTAGGAGAGGATATGCCTCTAAAGACGCATCCTGCCCTTACTCCATAGGAAACTTCAAAGGGAATGGCATGCAGGATTAACTATACAGCCTTTAGTGCTACTGTTTTAAATCCTGCACTTTGGTTGTGCTGTTTTTTTAATTGAGGGAATGGGGTTGTGATCTTCTGACCCCTCTTAAATTCTCCCTGGCCTGAAAATATGCACTTACATAAAAAATTCTAGCTATATGTTAATTACCCAGACTAAGATAGAGCTAAGCAGTGAGGTGGGTGGGTAGCATCTCTGATGCAGTCTGATGCTCTTGAATTTAATTCTGAAAATCTGCCATTTGAAGTTTGTCCCTTGTCATCAAGGAAGGGTGGGGGTTGCCACCACCCCCAAATCGGCAGGATCATGGATCCTTGACCTTTGAACATAAAGTGTATGTCTTTATCTCTTCTGTTACATACCACGAGAGAGAGAGAGAGAGGCTCCCAGATGAAGCACTATTACAATCTTAACGCTGTTCTAGTGCCTCAGTTAGCTGGAGATCAAAGAATCTCATGCTCAAGTTTGAAGAGTCTTCAGAGGAGGAGAGATTTTGTCTCCATTTTTTTGTCTCCACACTTTGTAGAACACTTGTCTTCTTTCACTGTAAACTCTTTGGGGCAGGGGACTTTTCTACCTCTTTGTCTACCCCCAGAGCAGTGGGGCCCCGATCCTGATTGGAGCCTCTGGGTGCTGCCATATTAAAAATATGAAATAATAGTAATACATAGTTTGCTGCCCCAATAACCGCAGTCCTTAGTCTGAGAACCATAGGGCTAAACTGGGTAACCATTACATTGATGAGCGTTTACATGAGGAGTCCTGTTTAAGAATAAGTGCTCACCAACCTGAGTAGTGGTTGCAGAATCAGCCCCAAGAGATCATTTCCCTGAGCGAAATGCTGTGCAGTTCTCTGTATCCTGAGGATCCAACACGTGTGAACATTTCCGTGGGCTGCAGATGTGAGAGCCGGGAGGAATAACACCCTCTTGTTCCTTCCATTGTCAGGCTATCGTGGGATCAGCCCATCCCAGCATTGCAGACGCTGTGTTGGGCGTGCTCAGCTCAGTGCACTTGGAAGTTCAGTATGAAGGTAAGAACCATCACTGGTATCACAGTATGAAGGTAGGAAACATCCCTTGTGCTGTCTGCTGAGGAGGAAAGCAGACTTCCGAGTCATTCGTGGGGAGGCTCTCAGTGAGCCTGTCAAGAGTCACTTCCAGGCAGCAGCCGCAGTGTCCCCAGAGCTCAGTTCAAGCTGAGAGTGTGAGCACTGGGCTGGGTGGATTTGCCTTTTGGCTGCTCACTGAGCTCGAAGGAATTTAACTGACCTGGCAACAGGAAAGGAAAACAGGCGAGTCACAAGGCCCAGAGGCGGAGTGCCCGTTACTGCACAGACCAAGCAGCTGGGGTCGCACCCCCGGCAGCTACCCTCTGACGGGGGGTGGGGGATTTGTAACCCAGCTGTATGTTGTCAGCGTGCCACTCCACAGCTCCAGCCTCCATGCCCAGCCCAGAGGGGCGGTGTTGCTTGTGCAAAGGCTGTGCATGTCTCTGTTTTTTCCCTTGCTACCTAGGGGGGCCGATGTCTCCCATCACTGGATTGCAGGAGCGGGACTGGGGACGCAGGTCTCCACGAGCGGGTTAACGAGCTGTGCGGTGGCTGCAGGCCAACCAAGCCAGCCCTGGCGCAGAGCCCAGGGGTGGCGGGGGCTAGAGACAAGCTGCCCTCTGTCTGCTGCACCCAGGTGGGCTGTACTGACCGCAGGGGGTGGGACGGGATCCCCTGCAGGCTCCAGGCAAAGACCGGTCCAGCCCCCTCCCAGCTCACATGGGATGGCCCAGCGGCCCTTTCACCAGCCCTTTCCCATGGGCAAATGGGAGCGACCAGCGACCCAGGCCTGCCTGCACCGCTCAAGAGGCAGAGCCTGGCACCTGCAGGCTCCTGTCCCAGGGGCATCTCCTCTGTGGTCTGGGTGCCCCCGGATAACCAGTGCATGGGGCTGTGCCTGGAGCAGCTGCGGGGACCCTGGGAGCCACCGCCCTGCCCGGAGCCACATTCCAGGGGCTGCAGCCACAGCTTGGAGGCCGGGGCTCCCCTGTGCTCTCAGACCTACCCGGGATGCTAGTTTGCATGCCCATAATGCATTGTGCATCATGACCCACATTCCGACTCCCTGGTCCATGGGCTGTATTTGCTCCCTGGTTCCAAGGAGCAAACTCACGGTTTAATTGGGCCAGAGCAATAGGCTGTAGAAACAGAGGTGTGATGGGTTTGGCCACAGAAACCCCATGGGACTGTCACCTGATGTGCTGAAATTACCTCTGAGCCTGTTTTCCCTGCCAGCTTGGGATTCCAGAACCTTGCCTTGTTGAGCCAAACACGCTAGCCCACTGCAGCACAGACCCTGGCTCTGGACCACGCCCCCAAAGCTGCTGTCTTTAAGTGAAAACTGCTCAGCAGGTTATCTGTTTCCAGCACCCAGACACCCAGTTCCCAATGGGATCCAAACCCCAAATAAATCATTTTACTCTGTATAAAGCTCATACAGGTTAAACTCATGAATTGTCCGCCCTCTATAACACTGGTAGAGAGATATGCACAGTAGTTTGCACCCCCAGGTATTAATCACTTACTCTGGGTTTACTAATAAACAAAAGTGATTTTATTAAATATAAAAAGTAGGATTTAAATGGTTTCAAGTAATAACAGACAGAACAAAGTAAGTCACCAAGCGAAAAAAAGCAAAAAACCGGAAGTCTAAGCCTAACACATTAAGAAACTGATTACAGATAATATTTCACCCTCAGAGATGTTCCAATAAGCTTCTTTCACAGACTAGACTCCTTCCTAGTCTGGGCCCAATCCTTTTGCCTGGGACAGCCTGTAACAATGCTGGTTCTGGTGGGACCCAACTAAGAGTGCCAATTTGGGACAAATTGCTTCAAGCCGAGCAGTTACAGCCCAAGGCTGGGGTTTTTCCACTTTTAAGGCAAACCAAACCAGCCAGCCAGAGAGGACTTTGGTTTTACCCCACTGGCTAACCACAAATCACACAAGCAATTCCCTTAAACACTCCAGTTTTCCAGTATCACCACCAGTGCCACTCATTGTGGGGACAAATGGTTATGAAAACCAATACCCCAGTAAAAGGGTTCTCGCGATCCCAAAGGACCAAGCCACAGACCCAGGTCAATATACAGATCCGATCTTACCCACAAATCACGTTGTTGCCAATCCTTTAGAATCGAAAATCTAAAGGTTTATTCATAAAAGGAAAAACATATAGATGAGAGCTAGAATTGGTTAAATGAATCAATTACATACAGTAATGGCAAAGTTCTTGGTTCAGGCTTGTAGCAGTGATAGAATAAACTGCAGGTTCAAATCAAGTCTCTGGCAGGGGAGCTATGTAGCATCCAAGGGCTTCTACCTTAAATCTCTGCTGTTCTCAGCTAAAATCAAGTGTAGTGTCTAATGTTTTCAATTTAATGTCTGATGTGTTTTATCTGAGCAGTGTACATCAAATTGATTTTTGAAGTAGGGTGATGGAATAGGAGCTTGCTTTGTCCACCCCATGTATCAACATGCTGTGGTAGTATTTCTAGGAATGGTACCTTTCCTTTGGGGACAAAATTCTGGTTAGAAAAATAGAAAGAATTTTACTGTAAGGAGATTGTTTTGTATGTCTTATTTGAAGTAGATCTTTACAGTAGTTAAAATGCATTGATTTGTTTACAATGGAATATTGTTAAAGTTTCTGTGAGTCTATAGATGTCAGTTTCTTTGTCTTCCTGGAGAATTGTTTTGAAAGCTGGGGTTTTATTTTCTGCTGTGAACCCTTCTGACAATATGAGGAATTAATGCTTTCCAGACTTGAGGGTCTGTGAGGGAGATTTTTCTTAATTTTTTTCTATAATATTGAAAGTCTCAGGTATATAAATAACTGCCTGTTACATAGACTTCTCCCCACCTAGCATATGTTCCATGTATCTTGGTTTGTAAAATCAAGTGAAGGCACTGGGTGTCGTGCTGTATCCAGCACACAGAGGTCCCAGTCCTGATCAATTTGATTTTTTTTCTTCAAACCTACTGTAATGCAAATTCTAAATAATAATCTTTATCGCTGTTGCCATCCCTCACCATTGGAAAATCATGAGTAAGATCCCCTAAATTCACAAGATTGGCTTAAAAATCATGAGGATTTTTGTTTTTAATGTCATATGGGGTCTCTTTATTTCCCTTCTGGTTTCTGAACCTTTAAGGTGCTCTCAGGTCCCATTTTCAATATTTGCTTTGCAATCGGGCAAGCTGGAAATGTACCTTTCTTTCTAGTACAGCCAGAGCCCCAGAGCTGGCAGATGGCAGGAGCCCCGGGCACCCAGGACTGGCAGACAGTTGTATGTTTTATACTTTGATTTCACCAACCAAGTATCAAGTGTGAACTCCTCAGGCACTAAAACAGCCTTAACATAGAGTCACAGACACCCCCCTTGGCCACCCAGATGAGCCTGTCTTTGTGACAGGTCATTCTTGGTCACTCACCTCGGTCAGTTGCACCTCAGATCTCAAACCGAAGACAATGCTTATGGGCAATCCTATAATTAACTAAATATTTATTAACTAGGAAAAGACATAAGAAACTTATTTACCAGGTTAAAGCAGGTAACATACACACAAAGGAAGTTTTGTTTTACTGAGGTTGCTTTTTGATGTAAAAAATAGAATGATTTCAGGAGTTTTATTGTAATCTAATGCGGTTTATTGTCTGTGCAGAAAATGAAAGGAACAAAGTTTGTGCTTGAAGGTTTCACTTGTTGGCGGTTGGGTTTTGTGGTGGATCTTTTTGGGAAGTTACATAGCATAACTCTAATGATGCTGAAAGGCCTTGCTCAAAAACTATTTTTTTAATGTGATTATACATTATAGATAATAATATGTGACATTAGTTCTGGAATTCATGACTGAGAAGTTCTGGGCAAACAGCTTGGCAGGTGAATTCAGCCTGAAGCACTGATATTGCAGAGTAATTTCTGTCAAAGCAATAGCTGCAGCAGCTCATCTACTTGCCTAGTGTACCAGCTTTGTGAAGGCCCAGCGTTACACCATTTCTCTTTTACTCCTGGGGGAATTCTGCGCTACTGCATGCATAATTAATTAATGAACCCCACATATTTTTTTTAATTTTTGCTCAGAAAAAAGCTTCTGCAGTTCTGCCTTTTTCCCACCAGAGGGTGCTGTGGTGATTGAACAAAGCAGCAGCTCCCAGCCAGCTAAGAGAGCCTAACTTCTTCCCAGCACCTGTCAGGCCAGGTCAGGAGACAGACAGCATGGGGCACTGGGGGAGTCATGTTATACAGACAAAACTACACAGGATCTTTTCAGGGGGCAGGACCAAGATGCCACATTTATTATGATAACAATTTGATTTATGACCAATAACTAATATCGTAATCCTTATATATATACACACACACACACACATTCACACACACACACATCCATCAGATGTTCTGCAGCTGCTGCATAGTTACCAGTCCTGAACATAGCTTGAGTTCGTGGCTTGAGTTTGCAGCTTGGGTTCGTAGCTTGTTGCAATAACTGGCCAGGAAAGCCAGGCACAAGGATGAGATGGGTCTCTGTTGGGCCTGCACCGATGCCCTTCCATGTTGGCAGCAGAATGTTACCCTCCAAAGTCTCCCATCTCACCCATCCTTTTTGTAGGCTTTAGTTTGAATCCAGAGTCATCTAGGTCTTGCTGCATCACGCTGCCTCTGGGTTTGGTGACTGATCACCCGTCAATTGCAGGTGACTTTCAGCCTCGGACCTGGCTTTGATTTTCCTTCTATTGTACCTTTTCTTTTTAGGGTGGACTCTTCTTACTTTGTTAGGGCTCTTGTCTGCATCTTCAGCCGGTGGGGTTTGAACTTTATTTCATCAGGACAGGCTGGGGCTGGAGGTTGATTCCATCATCCATACATAACTCAGTCACACAGCTAAACTAAACTAATAAGAGTACAGCAGGGTTTGCAAAAATGAAGGCTGGAGGAAGCTTTTACAAAATGGAGTGAGTGTTTTAAAATGGGATTTGAATTACAATATGGCAAACAGTGAACAGAAATAACAATACAGACAAGTGTAGTGGATGGCAAACAGTGAACAGAAGTTACAGTGTAGGCAAGTGTAGTGAATGGTGAACAGAAGTTACATGAATAAAGTGAACAATTAAAAACAATTTCATCTATCAGTTCTACAGTCAGATGGGCTCATAAGGGCTAGTAGGGGAGGACAGACTGGGGCAGGGACTGAATGGAAGTGGAGGCACAGAGCCACGGGGGAGAGAGGTGCAGGGCCACATGGTGATGGGGGAGGAGGTGCAGAGCTACATAGGGATAGGAGGGGGCACAGAGACACATGAGGACAGGGGGAGAGGGATAGGGACAGGGAAATGGCTGGGTGGGGGGAATGGGGAGGGAAGACAGGGACACATGGGGACAGGGAAGTGGCTGAGTGGGAGCACAGAGACACAGCGGGATAGGCAGAGAGGGTACAGAGCCACAAAGGGACAGGGGGAGAGGGTGCAGGGCCACATGGGGATGGGGGGAATGGGTGTCTGAGTGGGGTAAAGGGACATGTGTGGACAGGGTGTGCAAGGACACAGAATGGGATCTGTGAAAGCAGCAGAGAGTCCTGTGGCACCTTACAGACTAACAGACATATTGGAGCATGAGCTTTTGTGGGTGAATACCCACTTCGTCGGATGCCGGATGTATTCACCCACGAAAGCTCATGCTCCAATACGTCCCTTAGTCTGTAAGGTGTCACAGGACTCTTTGCTGCTTTTACAGATCCAGACTAACACAGCTACCCCTCTGATACTTGACAGAATGGGATTTATGCAACTTCTAAAGAATTAGGTTTTTCCCCCCCCCTAGAAAAAACAATTTTACTTAAACTTTCAATGGCTTGTGAAACCAAAGCATTTGACTCATCACTTTATGAATTATTTTATAGACATCAAATAAAAATGTTATCTAATTTTCCACAAAAATTAGACTAATTCACAGAACATTTCAAAAAATTGCATGTAAGCTCAGAAAAGCTCATTGCCACGGAAATGTTTAGTAAAATGCAAAAGATTTATTCCCTCTGAGGAGAAAAAAATGCTAAATATAAAAGTACCAGGACGTTTGGAGGGGAGCTGAGGGTTGTTACAAATGTTTTCATTGTAGAGCTCTGTGTTCTGTACAGCCCAATCCTCATCAGGGAAGTCGAACAGAAATTGGCACATCTTTCCATGGACACTGAACTGCTCAAAGAAAGGTCTTTCAATGTGCAATGCATCATGGGTATGCAAATGAGCTGGTGCTCCCAGAGCCCTGCTCCCAGACCAGACCCAGCTTCTCCCTTCTGCTGCGAGCTGAGCTGAGCCGTGCTCGTGGGGAAGCTGCTTTTAGCCTCTCAGCAGCTGCCCTGGGGATGGTTGGCTCTACTGCCCAGCTGTTGGAGGCATCAGAGCAGGTGGCTGCAAGCTGAAGGGACATTGAGTGTGGCACCTGCATATTTACTACATAACTGGGTAAAGGTTTCATATTTGCACTAATCCTGGAGCTTGATGACTCTCTGAGGTGCTCAGGAGTCCTGACTCTGCCCCCTGCAAGTGGAGGGCCTGGGAGTTCCCAGCAGGAGCTGTTGATTCTGTGTTCCAGCACTTTCCAAATTCCCAACATTCCCAGACTGAAACTCCTGAAAGGTGTGTGGGGAAGCTGCTCCTGCCCCATCCACCTGGAGCCTGCAGCACAGTGGGGCAGCGTTGCTGTCAGTGGTGCACATGTGTAAAATGTATGTAACCCTCACATGTCCAGTACCCCGGCACCCTCCCGCTGTGCCCCAGAGAGTTCTATGCAACCAGAGGTCTGTGCCGTAATAGAAAGCCAGCCATGTTTTGGTTGGGCTCTTTGCCATCCACATACTCTAGCTGGCCAGCCCATGGGGTATTATCTACGAGCCAGGAGAACGTGTTTCTGCTCTCAGATGCACAGAGCATATCTTGGCCTCCTGTTCTGTTTCCGAGCAACTTCCAGATGGGAACAGAGCAGAATCCAGCCCTAGTCAAGGAGGTTTACTTTGAACTGGCAGAAGGAAAATACAGCTCTTTCAGACGCCAGCGTTCAGACCATTGTCTCTGACGTTTCACCTGCTGCTGGGATTGCTGTGCAGCCTTGTTAGAGCACCAAGGTGGCACTTTGCCCTCTTTCCTTGTCTTCAGCCATTCAGCTGATAAAGGATCTCATGGCCTATGAAGTCCGGCCAGCGCTGCTGAAGGGTCTGGTTGAATTACTTAAACCGCCAAGGAAAGAGACGGCTAAAGTGAAAGGCAAAGCCCTGGAAGGTAAGAGGTCACACGTCTGCTTGGAGGCTGCAGAGTGCTGCAAAGCGGGTTGCTCTTTCTCTGCTTGCTCAGTGACTCACCAGCCACTGATGGGCGACTTTGGTACCTCAGTCTCCTTGGGTGGAACCCCGGGGTTCGCAAACTGGGGGTCGTGACCCCTCTGGGGGTCACAAGGTTATTACCTGGGGGTCATGAGCTGCCAGGCTCTACCCCAAACGCTGCTTCGCTTCCAGCATTTATAACAGTGTTAACTATTTTTAAAGTCTTTTTAATGTATAAGGGAGGTCTCACTCAGCAGCTTGCCGTGTGAAAGGGGTCACCAGTACAAAATTTTGAGATCCACTGGTGGAACTGGCCCTCGCTAATCCATCCCTGCGCTGCCTTGGCAGAGGTCAGATGCTGCAGTCAACCTTCTGGCTGATTTGAGAGGGTGACGGCTGTTCACAAGAGGAGATGCAGAAGTCTCTTCCTAGTAGGCATGGTACCCATTGCAGTGGGCCCCGTCTCCAGGTGGGGCGGGAGCAGAACAACAGGCTGGTGCTGGGTCCTGCTGGGAGGCTGATACCCACCACCACAGGAAACATAACAAGGGGCGAGGTGCCCCTATCCCCTTCCCAGGAGGAGCTAGAGACCACGTGCCCCTTAAGCTCTGCCTTGCAAGAGGCAGGGCCGGCTCTAGGCTTTTTGCCATCCCAAAAGCTCCAAAAGCGCAACTGCCTGAGCAAAAAAAAAAAAAAAAGAGAAGAAGAATGGCCGGTGTGCTGCCCCTGGCATTGTGCCGCCCCTGGCATTGTACCACCCCAGGCACGTATTGGTTTGCTGGTGCCTAGAGCCGGTCCTGGCAAGAGGCCAAGGTAGAAGAGAATCTCCCTCTTTTCTCCTCCCCACTTCACCAGGACAGCTGAGCACCATGGGTAGGTGGGTGCAGTCCCAGCACGTGGGGTGTCCTTCCTCCCGATTGCGGCCGCCCTCTCTTTTCCCTTCTCCTTTCCTGTGACAGGTGAGAGGAGATGGCAAGCAGGGCCCACAGGGCAGTTGGAGGCCTGCACTGCACTCTCCAGGCCTCCATATCCCCTGCCCCTGTCCCCACTGCAGACATACCTCCACGTATGGGTGTCACAGCTTCCTCTGATGCTGCTTCCTTTGATGCAGGCTCCTGAGTCCTGTTCACCAGTGACCCTCTGGCGAGTTGCAGAGATCAGCTTTGTCTGTTTTGGGTAATGGGAACTGCCAGGCAACAACAAACATCCAGCTTGTTGGAGCCCTCGGAGCAGGAATGGGAATGTTGATGCTATTTGTGAACTGTGTGGATTTGTTCAGTTAATGCAGCAAAGTTACTGGAAAGCAGAGGATGCAGCGCTGTCTTTCAGAGATCTTAAAGTCAATTCCCTTCTGCATGTGGCCAGAGAAAATTAAAGATCCCAGGACACCTTTTCAAGAGTCAGGAAACCCTTGGTTTTCTGCTCCACATCCTGTCTCAATGAAACAGACTGTAAGGTCCAAGGCTGTCTGAGTTGCTGCATTAGCCTAACACAGTCGCTGAGCAGTGAGAGCTCCTTGTGAAGCACTGGGCTATAGTACATTTGTGTGGAGATTCCCTTGGGGATGTTGCTCTAATCTCACTAATCCTCTTTTCTTCAGATGCTACTGCTCTAATCCCCCAGGTTATAACTAAAGCTTTCTGGCAGCAGTATGGCTCCAGCCCTAGTTTTCATCCTGTTTAATGTTCCCCCATTCAGACCCCGCCACACTCCATCTTCCTGAGCCCTTGTCGGTGTATGTACAGCAAGCCGCTGCAGCAAAAACCATCGGGTAAGAACATTCAGAGCACACTACAAAGGGAGATTTATACAGGATTTAGAGAAGCTGCTTCCTTTATGGAGAAAAGGCCAGTCGTTATCCTTCAGAGGGAATCTTTAGTCCTCTGCCATTGCTGTCTGAGTATTTCCCTGGGGCTCTGCAACTCCTCCATATAGACTTTGGGGGCTTTCATCCATTCACAACACTGCTCAGGAGCTCAGAGAGAAGCATTTCTGCTTGGGTAGCAAAATCCAGACCCTCCCCTGTTACTAACAACACCTGAAATTATTCAAAGCTTTCATTATAGGTGAAATATAATATCAACCTTTACTCTGGCCATTAATACAGAGTCAGAATGTTCCCTCTGTTTCCAGGCCAGCATAGACAGGGACAGCGTTAGCACCTTGCCACATACCTGGACCGAACCATGCTACATAACAGTACAGAGCCTGTTGTATTCTCAGAAAAGGAGAGAGAGAGTCTCTTGTAGTGAAATACCTCGACTTAACAATTTTACATCGACAGCGTAGTGCATGGAACCAAAGTCAGTGTCTGACCCAGTGAATCCCGAAACTCTCTGTCTCCATGCTTCCCTGTAGCTCGCTTCCTGTTAGAGATCTGCAGAGTCCACAAGATAGTCCGATGCCAAATTGCTCCCTTTAAAAGCGGAAGACGACGATAACACCGGCCATGTTACTTTCTCCAGTGATGTGCTCAATAATAAGATAATGCAATTTACTGTTCCACCCTGGATGCTGCATTCTATGGGGTAACATGGTGGGTTCCCTATGATGTAATATGTAAATCAAGTGTTTTTGTCAATTGTTAAAAGAATTGTAGAGCCCCAAACATAGATGTTAAAAAGTTCACATGCAGCCATGGGCTCCCTGTTCAGTTTAAGAATAGCCCCCGTCCTTGTTCATTGGTGTTAGTCATTCGCTAGTGAACATGGAAAGATGGAGGCATCACTTAGCACTTGGATCAGCACCACACCTAAGGCAACAGGACTAGAATCTGTCCCTCCAAATTGCTAGATGTGGCTCTTTCATTTCATTCCCAGGAAGCTCCTGTTGTTGTGGGAGTCTTCTCCCAGGCAGAAGAACCTTGGAGCCTGACTGTGCTGATTTCCTTGCAGCATCCTAGCCCAGGACTCCACCAAACTGGCTGAAGAGATGATCCAGCTGAGAGTGGTGCATGGCCTTATGTGTGCTATGGGGAACCAGGATCATACCACCTGCCAGAGACAGGCCAGCATCTCTCTAGAGGTGAGTGTCTCTGTGGGGGGGCAATGTGGATTTTAATGTGGATTCCTCCCCATAAGCTCCTGAGCAGTGGGCGTTATTCAGATAAAGGGGATCAGTCACACTGGGGCAAGGCTGGAAAAAATGGTCATTGATGATACAGCAACGTACCTACGGTTTGTGTGTCCCCTCTGCTGTTAGTGCTTGAGGACAAGCTTATCCCTTCCCAAGCCCAATTCTCCTTCTGCTTAACAGTCATGATTCCCCAACAAAAACCCTTCACTGAGGTGGAGTTAAGGGCAGTCAATAATTGAGAAGAAACCTTCACGGAATGGGTCGCAGTTTTGAATAATACAAAATCGGGAAATTCAACATGAAGACCATGCTTCCAACCCAACCCAAAGCCTGCAGCCTTGAGAAATCCAGAGTGAAGGTTGTCCATTCCGGTCCAGAGGGGGCATCAGCTCTAAAGCCCCATGGTGCGATGGTTAAGTAGACCCCTGCCGATCACAGAAGCTGAAATATCCAGCTGCTCTCGCAGTATGGGTGGGGCTTGGGTGTTGTACTGACCCTTTCCCCATCTATTGAACCCGGCCCCCAGCAGCGTTGGCGCTTAAAGAGGCGAACAGCAGACTGGGGGCAATGGACAGATAAATCCCAGGTGGGAAGGAGCACTGAACTGGAGCACTTTCCCATCCTGTGAGGATGCTGCTTTTCAGTGGAGCCAGACACCCCCTCCCTCCTTTTGCACTTATTGGGGTGTTTTGTTGCAGTATTTTGTCCGGACATTTCCCATTGTGGAGGAGCATGTGAGGAAGGCAACAGGAGAGACTCTGTTCCAGCTTTTTATGGTAAATGGGCTTCTCTACCTGCCAGGGCTTGTTACTGGTCTGGAACGTGGGTCCATTTTGCAGGGATAATGGGGACTGGGTTTCATTCCTCTAAAGCCGCAGTGGAGCTCCAGTTCCTGATCCTGCGCCAGAGCCCACGGGGGTCACATCACACTGTCCTCAGTTAAATGAATTGCTTTGGTTTTGGCCCAACACCCGCAAAGACCTCACTCCATGCAGTGGGTATCAGTGTGCACTTGCACTATCCATCTGTACCAATGAGGTGGGACGATTGGTGCAAATCACAGCGGGGCCTGAGGTCGGAAGTCTGGGGGGAGGGGACGGTTCTTTTCTGACTTGAGGTCTGTCGTTAGTGTAACTGGAGTAACACTGAACGACGTGTCTGGACTCACCTTTGCGTGGTGATGTTGGAAAAGTGGCGAGACATGCAGGGCTAGCAGTGTCCCCGAATGAGGAGCTAGGCATGGGCCTCCATCTGAATCTGAGCTCTCCTGCCTTGAGGTGGCTCAGGACTGAACACCATGTAAATCAGAGGAAGCCCTGTCAGATGGGCCCATTAAACCTGAGCTGGACAAAGCCATAGGAAATGTCCTGCAAGCGACAATCCTGGCCTGTCCTGGACTCAATGGGGCCTAATAAAACTTTCCCAGTTCCCTGTTATTTCCTTTTGGGGGAAGTGGTAGATGGCAAACTCAGCTGGCAAAAAGAGAAACAGCTGGTTCCGTTAACTTCAGCAGGGCTGTGCCGATTTACCCCATCTGGGTGTCTGGCTCTGTACGTTTGATTGCACAGTGCTCAGGAGGGGATGGAGGGAAGAGAGTCTGGGACTGCTGAGCTTCATCTTCCTTTGCCTAATCGAACGCCGGGGAGAGCACGAACGCAGTCCCCCCCCACCACAAATTATGCAGTCGAGTTTCCCGCATTTGGGGAAATCGCAGGGGTCAGCACACCCGCAGTGCAATGGATGAGCCTCACCCTGGGAAAACCACCTTCGTGATCATGGTATCTCCCCTGGAGCACAGGTTACACCCTGATTAGCAGGCCTGCCCTGACAGCCAACCGCTCACCAGGGAATTAGCCCTTAAACTGTTCTCATGTCAACAGCCTCTGCCTTGCAGCAGTGGAGAGCTAAGTTCCCTCTAAGCTGTGCAGCACAGAGGCACAGTGGGGAGAGACACCTCTCCCCCAGCCTCGGGCTGCTGCAGTGAGAGAGGGCTAGGAGGAGTCCTCTCTCCCCATGGCATCCCAAACTACTCAGCCCCAGCCCTCACCCCAAGCCTCTGCCCCAGCCCTGAGCCCCCTCCCACACTCTGAACCCCTCATCCCCAGTCTCATTCCAGAGCCTGCACCCCAAACCTCTGCCCCAGCCCTGAGCCCCCTCCCATACTCCAAATCCCTCAGACCCACCCCTGCCACACATCACCTCCATATTGGTATTATCCAGCATGCTCCCAGTCCCGTCACTGGTTTCTCTGCTCAGGAATCAGTCATACCAGCCAGCCCCTGGGCTGAGGGCTATGCTCAGTGCAATGACGTGTGGAGACTGGCAAAAGGAAACTTTGCCGGGACTCCACTGCCTTCTCATTGCCAAGACTGCCCATCTGAGGGGGCTTGTCAGGACCCTTCCTCCTCTGGCTGGCCCTTCTCGTGCCCTTGCTGGCTCCTCAGGTCCCTATAAGCTGCTAACCTCTTGCCTTTTTGCTGGTTCCCCTAGAGAGATGCCAAGACCTTGTACATGAACATGGATGCAGTACAGGTTGATATTCTGGCATCGAATCAAGTGAACATCCCAGGAAGTTTAGCAAGCCCAGAAGGGATGCTGCCCATGGAAGGTGTGTAGGGGGTCATGAAAAGCGAGACTCAGATACCAGGGCCCAATTTTCCTCTTGCTTAGACAGGTGTAAATCAAGAGTCAGCCCTTCTAAGTCAGTGGGGATACCCCAGTGGATGGGAGAGGAGAATCGAGCCTCCAATCGAGGCCAGCCCAGGGAGCAAGAGGCCAGAGCAGAGGGTGAATCCCAGGTCCCTGCATGGAGCTAAGGTGGTGTCCCATGTAAGAGTCTGGATGCTAGAGGGTTCCCCATACAACCCTGCCTAGCATTAACAGCAGGGGCAGCCAGATCTCCTTGGTGTCACTGCTCCTCTGCGATTCAGGGCTCTGCTTTGTTCTTCCAGGGGAAGGAAGCACAGAATGAAAACTTCAAACAATGGAATGAGGTCAGCTCCTCTGCCCTGCCTCTTTCCCCTTTTCCACGCCCTCTGCCTCCCTCTCAGGCCATGCCCGTCTCTAGAGCCCTGCAAATCCGCTTGATAGCCGCATCTTTGGACCATTTCTGCAGATAGCAGCGCTCTGATGGTAAGAGCTGGGTGAGCAGCTGAGGAACTGCAGCACGGATCCTCTACCTGCCCTGGGTCGGGGGCTGGGACAGGAGGATGGGGGGCAGGGACACAGGCCAGGGCCTGCTTGGGCCCTTCCCCCAGGGCAGGTAGAGGGTCTGCCACGGCTCCTCACAGCTACCAGCGTTGCTCTCCTTGACCCAGCTATGGCTGGTGGGGGTGGCTCGGAGCCACAGCCTGGGCAGTAGGAGAAAGAGGTGGGTGGGCAGCTGTGGAGAGCCACAGGGGACCCTCCACCTGCCCTAGGTGTGGAGCCAAGCAGCCCCGACCCGGGTCCCAGCCATGCGCCCAGGATCAGTGTCAAATTGTTATACATTCCAAGAGAAACTGGAAGTGTCTTTCTTAAACTCAAAGCTTTTTAAATTATTTAGATTTATTTAAAAAATTTCATGTAAAGTGAGGGATTATTTTTTGCTCTTTGTGAAACCATCAAATTAAGCCTAGAAATGCTTTGGGCTCCCATTATGTTGGTGAGGCTATTTTTCCAGTAGGGTACATTTTGTCACAGATATTAATCCTGCTGTTTGGTTCAATATGTTTATCAGCATGAGTTACTTGCCAATTCAATGTTTGTATAATAAAGGCTTGTTGAAAATAACTTTCAGAGACATTTTCAAATGCCATTTTCTTTGTTTCCAAATGAAGGATTTAAAATATTAACTAATCCCCTAGTAATTTCTATGCATTTAGTTTAGTGTAATCCACATGTTTTCTATGTTGAAATGTAATGCTGCAAACAGAGGGTACTACCTGTGGCCTGTAGGTAATCAAGTGATCCGTTGCCTGTCAACTATTCCCAGCTTCTGGCAAACAGAGGCTAGAGACACCGTTCCTGCCCATCCTGGCTAACAGCCATTGATGGACCTATCCTTAGGAACTTATCTAGCTCTTTTTGGAACCCTGTTATAGTCTTGGCCTTCACAACAACATCCTCTGGCAAGAGGTTCCACAGGTTGACTGAGTTTGTGTGAAGAAATCCTTCCTTTTGGTTGTTTTAAACCTGCTGCCTGTTAATTTCATTGGGTGAGCCCTAGTTGTGTTATGAGAAGGAGTAAACAACAACACTTCCTTATTTACTTTCTCCACACCAGTCATCATTTTATAGACCTCTATCATATCCCACCTTAGTCTTCTCTTTTCCAAGCTGAAACATCCCAGTCTTATTAATCTCTCCTCATACAGCAGCAGTTCCATACCCCAATCATTTTTGCTGCCCTTTTCTAAACCGTTTTGAATCCCAATACATCTTTTTTTGAGATGGGACAGCCACATCTGCACGCAGTATTCAAGATGTTGCCTAAGTATAAATTCATCCAACACCCACATGACATTGGCTGTCTTGTCTATCCCTTTCTTAATGATTCCCACCATTGTTCGCTTTTAGGACTGCTGCTGCACACTGAGTGGATGTTTTCAGAGAACTATTCACAATGACTCCAAGATCTTTCTTGAATGGTAACAGCTAATTTAGACCCCATCATTTTATATGTATAGTTGGGATTATGTTTTCCAGTGTTGATAAATGCAAAAAAAAAAAAAAAAAAATTCACATTGAATTTCGTCAGCCATTTTCTTTTGCCCAGTCACCCAGTTTTGAGAGATCCTTTTGTAGCTCTTTGCAGTCTGCCTGGGACTTAAATAGTTTTATATCATCTCCAAAATTTTGCCACTTCATTCTCTCCCCCCACCCCCTTTCCAGATAATTTATGAATGTGTTGAACACCACTGGCCCCGTACAGACCCCTGGGGGGACACCACTATTTCTCTCTCTCCCTGCTGAAGACTGACCATTTATTCCTACCCTTTGTTTCCTATCTTTTAACCAGTTACCGATCCATGAGAGGCCCCTCTCTCTTATCTCATGACAGCTTACTTTGTTTAAGAGCCTTTGGTGAGGGACCTTGTCAAAGGCTTCCTGAAAGTCCAAGTACACTATATCCACTGGCCCCCCCCTTGTCCACATGCTTGTTGACCCCCTCAAAGAATTCTAGTAGATTGGCATTTCCCTTTAGAAAAATCATGTTGACTCTTCCAACAAATTATGTTAATCCATGTGTCTGACAATCTGTTCTTTACTATAGTTTCAACCAGTTGACCCAGTACTGAAGTGGATTTGAGGCACTCTAGGCTGTAGCGACCTATTGCTTAGGAGAGTCACTAGTCCAAAGACTTATCCCCTGTTCCCCTTCCAAAAACCAAGAGACAAGATACTTTAATTGATTTTTTTACTTAAATATAAACATTACAAACTTCAAAAGATTTTAATGACCAACCAGTCCCAAAAGCCAGTCTCTGCCATAAAGGCCAGTCTGTTCTGGAGGGAAGGTCTTCAAAGAATATCTTAAAGAACTGACTGTTGACAAGAAATTTTCTACAAGTCAGTTAATAAATCCAAGAATATTTATCTACCAGCCAAACTTCTTAAAAAAATACAGACTTTATTTTAATTTTTACAATTAAGTGTAGTCCATTTCCTTTGTAAAGCAGCTAGAGTTGCAGTTTTTAAACCATTTCACAATATATCTAGAAGCAAAAAAAGTTGATGTACACTAGAATACACACGTTTCTCTAGTTACAGCAGAGCAGATAATTCTGTCACTAAATGAGGGGAAGAGGTAGCTAATGACAGGAAGAGCTACAAGTTTCCCCCTCCCCACTGTCAGGAGGGCATTTCTAGAACAGTTACTGCCAAGTCCCAACAGATCCTGGGACCTGCATGGTCAAAGGCTGCTATTCTGACCTCTCGTCTTCAGGTAGACCTGACTTAAGAATACTTTATTGTATCACATTTAAAATAGGCCGAGTTAACATAGAAGCCACTGACATATGATAGACACATACAGAGAAGAGAAAAATGATGTTTGTGAATCAGGTTTTGGTATATTTACTGAGGCCGCCTCTTACTCATCTGCTTGCTGGCCTGCTCCTCCAGCTGCATGGCAAGAGCCAGGGACTCCACGACATCTGCAATGAAGTTTGGGAGTTAGGTGGCAGACTGACTTGGACACATGGCAACTTCAGCATTTGAGGCTGTTTCAATTTCAAATTTGTTCTGGGTGCAGAGACTAGAATCTGGGTTTTGTGATGTTGAAGGGGACAGGAAGAGTTAGGATCTGAGCAGGGAGGTGTAAGAATACAGCAGGAACTTGGGTGGTTGATGAGACCCTTGAGTCCCTGACTCCTATCTGTACCTGCCTGCAAGGAAATGCACCGCGGTATTCACACCCCCCCACAGAAACACTATTGTAATCCTCTTTGTACAAGATATGCTGTGAGGTATTGTCTGAACTCCTCCACCATGATATCACTGACCAGTGAGAAGTGTACACGTACTATTGCTATGTAATGTTATGGGCACATGTTCAAACTCAGGTTGACCAGGTCTACCTAACTGGGCCAAGAGGCCTGTCAAACAAAAGGGTGCGTGTTTATAGTTAATATGCAAACGGAGGTAAACAGAGTCCTCAGACAACAAGAGAAGAACGCAGATAAAGAAAATCTGCATTTCAATATACACAGGTGAAAAGAAACAGCAGGAAGCCTCCCTCCTCCACCAGACTCCGTGTCTCCTTGCTCTCAGCTGGCAAGAGATGTGAGCAGGGATCACTCTCAGGAAAGTGCAGTTGAAAGGGTGACTGAACTAGGAAGATAGGTGGTGATCTCTCCCTGCCTCCCTTACGGACTGCAGGAGCAGAGCTGCTCTGGGAGTTTGCTCAGCAATGTCCTGAAAACCTATAGTAAGAACTTCACCGTGAACCAAGTTTAGAAGGTTCTGTTTATTTTCCTTGTTACTATTTCTAATCTTTATGCCTCATTACTTGTACTCACTCTGTGTGTAGTTAAACTTGATTAAAGAACCAAACAAAGTTCATCTAGTGTAGTGACTCATTTAGGTAACTCCGCTGGAGGTGGCAAGCTGTTGTGTACTGATCCCCGCAGAGGGCGATGGACCTAGCTGTATCGTTAAGGAGAGGACTGTACAGTGCAGGACATTTCTGGGGGGAAATCTGGGACTAGGAGTGTGTCGGGTCACCCTGCAAATAGTAACCAAGGCTGGTGGAAGCCAGAGTGTGGCTGGTGTTTGCTGACAGGCTTTACAGACAGACAGACAGACAGACAGACACTCAGGCTGTGACCTGCAGGAACCCAGGTGGAAGCTACAGCTGCAAGGCACCCCAGGGTGCAGGGCAAGTGGTGACAGCCCTCACTGGTCTGGATTGCACCATGAAATGTCCTACTCCCTCAGCTCCTGCTTGGGCTCCCTGCCTGGCCCGAGGGGCTTCTTCACTCTGCTCCCATCTCCCAGCTGCAATCAACATTACTTCCTCTACCTGTGCCACACAAAGCAGCCTGCGGAACGCCATGCCTCTCTGGCCTCTCCAGGGGCTGGAGGAGGCTAGACTAGAGGCAGGTCTTAGCTGCTGTAGGTCATCCTCTTCCAAATCATCAGCTCCACTTGCTGACTCACAGGATCCTGCCATACATCACAGGGTTGCAGATTGAGGATATTTATGTACAGAAACCATCTTGCTCCCCAAACATTTCACTTCAAGTCCCTCGTGATTTTAGCAGCTAGTATTCCCATGTGCTCCTGGACAGAGATTAATGCCTCTGCCCTTCAAAAGGCATTCAGGATTTGGTGTAGTCCCCAGTACTTCTGAACAGGGACCATTAAAGCCAAGCTAACATCGAAGTGGGGGCAAAAAGCCAAGAGTATTCCAATACCGTTTAGCCAGTCTGATATTAGTCTGGTCGGTAGAAACACAGCTAAAATGTAAATAGTTCCTCAACATTACCACGTGTCAACCAGCCAACCGTGTACATTCACGTTATCCTGCCTGCATCACTGTTGCTATTTGTCCATTCTGGGACAAATCAAGGTAGCTGAGATAGCGCCTAGGGAACACGTACAGAACAGTATCAGAAGCGTACAAGGCAATTCATTCTGCACAGATCTGGGAAGAAGGGCCAGCGAGCTGGGTTATTCGCGCATAGAGGGGGGAACTGAGTCCCTACAGCAAGTGCTATGGCCTGGATTTACAAAAAAGGAAGTGTGCACACCAGCCCTGCGTGCTGGCAAGACATGGTTCGCTGCAGTGGCTACAAATATTGCCTGGTGGTAGATGGCCACAAGCCATGTTTAGAACCTGCATATCAGCAGCTGTTACAAGTCAGACTTAAGACCCAGTCTAAACTGATGTTCCTTCTCCTGGGAGTGACCAAAATAACTGATATACATCAATGGAAGGCAGAGATCCCAAGCTTTCCAGGGGTATACAGCATCCATTCCTATACCTTGAAAGTGTCAGTCACTGGTCCCTCAGGCAAGGGAAAACGTATGATCACATCCTAGACAAGCCAGGATACCATCAGCATCCTTGGCTAGGCTTTGCTGGGTACCATAGCTCACCGAGTTACACTGTACCCTTGGAGAGGATTTTTCTGTACTAACCAGTTAGTGAATGGATGACGCCAGCCAGAATATTGCTTAGGAAAGAACAGGCAACAGGACATACCATTTGCTTAGACAATCACCTCCGCTCTGTCCCCACCACAGGAGGCATTGGAAGAGGATGACTTGCATCCAGAAGGATTCCAGAATACTTTACAAATGGCACAGGAATTCCCACTAACAGCGTTTCAAAGATATGAATTGACAGCAAGCTCTGAAGTAGTCCCAGCTTACCTCCCATGCTGATGAAATTTCTTGATCCTTCCTTTATGAAGCATCTGGCTCTGTTCACAAATGTCTCCAGATCATAGTCTGGTTGCTCTGTCATTTCCAACAGGTCATCGAGTTCAGTCATCTTCTAGATTTAGAAAAGTGACATTGATTAGGAACTGGCTTTGTGCAAATTTGGAATGTTTTCATGGCACATCCTATGCTTCTGTTAAGCAGATCGGAGCTTCTGAAGACAGTCCCTTGCCAATGCCAGCCCCAACCATCTGAAGTGGCTAGGCATTACCACAAGCCAGTTTACCTTAAGGGTGGGAAAGAAAAAGCTAGAATAAGTCACTAATGAGCAAAAGGTGAACATTCTTTAACATTTAATTCCCACGTGCATCACAATCCCAGTTCTAAGAACACCCAACACAGTTTACTCAAATATGGCAAGTTGCTATCAATATGCAGAAGACAACTTGGCCTCACCTTAATCTTCAAACATACCTGTCTCATTTCTTTAAGTTCTTCTACAGCCTTCTCCTCCAGTTCACTAATCTGAGTCATGGCTTCACGGAAACTGGACATATGGGGAGACAACTCCTCTTCCTCCTCCTTCGAGAGCTAGTGTTCATGGGAAGAAACAAATCCCTGATAAGTAGAGAGAAATTGTTCTTTGAGCCTCCAAATTCTGTTCCCAAAGGGGGTTACTTCTAGCTGCTGGGTTATGTTCACTGTCTGAGGCTTAAAATGTGTGTGAGTGAGGCCCCTGCTTTAAACAGATATTGCAAATTTAAATAATTCTGAAATGTAACCAATAATTTTAGACTTTGAAGTTTAGTGCGAAAGAGACTGCAAAATAGATTTTTGCCCATCCATTGGATTTTGTGCATATTCTTGATAAGATGCTATTATATTAACAAAGTATACAATAATGACATTTGCTTTTACATAATAATCAAGTTTAGCTATATATTAATAGGAAATTTTAAACCACGGGTGTATATTAAGCAAAATCAGTTTAATAACTGGTAGACCTGGCTTGGCTAGTAGTCTTTAGAACATCTCTATAGTTGATTGCACTTCAATCTACCCTATATGGGCAACTAGCATGCAGCAGACAAGTTTATAATTTCTAAACACCCACCTTTTTTTCCTTTAGATGCCCAAGGATTTTTTTGTTGTTGTTAAGCTGTGCACTGATATTTTTCTGGTATTTTTGTTTGTGTGAAAGGGAGAAAGAGTGATCCGAGTAACTATAGGCCTGTTAGTTTGACATCTGTAGTATGTAAGGTCTTGGAAAAAATTTTGAAGGAGAAAGTAGTTAAGGACATTGAGGTCAATGGTAATTGGGACAAAGTACAACATGGGTTTTACTAAAGGTAGATCGTGCCAAACCAACCTGATCTCCTTTTTAGAGAAGGTGACAGACTATTTAGACAAAGGAAATGCGGTAGACCTAATTTACCTAGATTTCAGTAAGGCATTTGACACAGTTCCACATGCGGAATTATTAGTCAAATTGGAAAAGATGGGGATCAATATGAGAATTGAAAGGTGGATAAGGAACTGGTTAAAGGGGAGACTACAACGGGTCATACTGAAGGGTGAACTGTCAGGCTGGAAGGAGGTTACTAGTGGAGTTCCTCAAGGATCGGTTTTGGGACCAACCTTTTTATTACCCACCTTGGCACAAAAAGCGGGAATGTGCTAATAAAGTTCGCGGATGACACAAAGCTAGGAGGTATTGCTAACACGGAGAAGGACCGGGATATCATACAGAAAGTTCTGGATGACCTTGTAAACTGGAGTAATAGTAATAGTATGAAATTTAATAGTGAAAAGTGCAAGGTCATGCACTTAGGGATTAATAATAAGAACTTTAGATATAGATTGGGGACGCATCAGTTGGAAGCAACAGAGGAGGAGAAGGACCTTGGGGTACTGGTAGATCACAGGATGACTATGAGCCGCCAATGTGATATGGCCGTTAAAAAAGCTAATGCGGTTTTAGGATGCATTAGGCGAGGTATTTCCAGCAAAGATAAGGAGGTGTTAGTACCGTTATATAAGGCGCTGGTGAGACCCCACCTGGAATACTGTGTGCAGTTCTGGTCTCCCATGTTTAAGAAGGATGAATTCAAACTGGAACAGGTTCAGAGACGGGCTACTAGGATGATCCGAGGAATGGAAAACCTGTCATATGAAAGGAGGCTCAAAGAGCTTGGCTTGTTTAGTCTAGCCAAAAGAAGGCTGAGGGGGGATATGCTTGCTCTTTATAAATATATCAGAGGGATTAATATTAGGGAGGGAGAGGAATTATTTAAGCTTAGTACCAATGTAGACACAAGAACGAATGGGTATAAACTGGACACTAGGAAGTTTAGACTTGAAATTAGACGAAGGTTTCTAACCATTAGAGTAGTGAAGTTCTGGAACAGCCTTCCAAGGGGAGTAGTGGGGGCAAAAGACATATCTGGCTTTAAGATTAAGCTTGATAAATTTATGGAAGGGATAGTATGATAGGAGAGCCTAATTTTGGCAATTGATCTTTGATTATCACCAGATAAGTATGGCCAGTGGTTGGTGATGGGATGTTGGATGGGATGGGATGGGATCTGAGTTACTGCAGAGAATTCTTTCCTGAGTGTTGGCTGGTGAGTCTTGCCCACATGCTCAGGGTTTAGCTGATCGCCATATTTGGGATCGGGAAGGAATTTTTCTCCAGGGCAGATTGGCAGAGGCCCTGGAGGTTTTTCACTTTCCCCAGGAGCATGGGGCATGGATCACTTGCTGGTGGATTCTCTGCAGCTTGAGGTCTTCAGACCACAATTTGAAGACTTCAGTAACTCAGGCATAGGTTAGGGGTTTGTTATAGAAGTGGATAGGTAGGGTTCTGTGGCCTGCTTTGTGCAGAGGGTCGGACTAGATGATCACATTGGTCCCTTCTGACCCTAGAATCTATGATTCTATGTGATGCCCCCGTGATTAAATTTGGGTTACTAAAAAAAAAAAAAAAAACAAAAAACAAAACTTTCACAGATTAACTTAATTTATTTATAGTGTAAGAGACCAAATCATTTACTACAATCTATGGTTTGTTTTTATTTTTCCAATTTTTAGCACAAATATACCTATTTATTCTCTTGATGCAGAATTGCAAAAGCATCTAGTTATTGCTTTAAAATGTGCATTACTAGCATTTTGTAGCATAGTACGTACCTAGCACTGGTTATTTGGTCTCTGAAGTATATTTCATAACAAACCGAAGTGTGGGAAAGCCATTAACTATACAATTTATCAACATACGTCATGCTGAAGACTTGACTCTTCTTCACTGGTATCCAGTTCCTCGTTCTCTGTTTCCATACAATTCTGCATCTCACCACTCCCACCATTGTAAGGACTGAGCTCTTTCACTCTGGACAGGAGGAAGACTGCGTTATGACAAAGTCTGCTTTGCCCCAAATGGTTACTTGGTACGGGTCACCTTGAATAGCTATTGCTACTTCCAGACTTCTCCAAGCCAGTGTTCAGTTCTGAGACAGATGCCATATTGACAGCCCTGAATGTTCTCCCCATACAGCAGACACACAGGTAGTGTACACCCTCTTGGGGTGCGGGGAGGTTAAATTCCTTAACAATTGGGAGGTGCTTCTCCCAAGGTGCCTCATCAGTGTAGGTCTACCTGGCTTCTAGGACTTGCATCTAATCAAGCCACCATTTCTATCAGAGACGAACTGCCAAGGTGGTCAGCAACACTGAAAACTGTCAGTTGAGCTTTACCTGGAGGTGAACTTCTCACAGGTCGACACCAAACTGACGTTTCATTACCAACTAGGACTTTAGCATTGAGGTCCGCTAACCTCAAAGACTGCTTAAACATTTGCTTTATGAGCTGCTTTTAGACAGAAGCTGTGACTTGACTACTCAGTACTAAAATTAGCTGTAATCTACCTGGAAGCGGAGATGGTCACCAAATCAACCCACCAGCTCCTTTTCCCCATAACCATGAATGATCTGAGCAAGGGACACTTGTGATTATTGGAACCATTTATTCAAATGTTATGGCTCCGAGCCAGAAGGCTGAAAGGCATCCTAACTCCACTTCTCTCACCTAGATCTGGATAGTGACTGCATGGAGCTATTTCCTTAAAAAGAGCTTTAAAGCCACTTATGGCAATTAAACCTGCCATGGTATATTTCATATATTGCACTCCCCTCCCCACCTCGGTACGCAGCTGGGCACACAGCAGGCACTAGATGGTCACCGCACTAACACCTTTCTCCAGTGTTACACCTAGAAGTTGTTTGAATGGCGTTGGCATAAGGAAATTGGACTAAGGGAATGTCTACACTACAAACTTAAGTCAACTTAACATACAGCCACTGCAGTAATTACTGCAGTTTTTCATGTCCACACTATCCTCCTTCTGTTGATGGTATGCGTCCTCACTAGGAGCGCTTGCATTGACTTAAGAACGGGCAGGGGGAGGAAGGGGGGCTGAGAGCCCAGGCAATAGCCAGACTCCAGCTGGAGCCCCCTACCCAGTTCAGGGTGACAGCCCGAGTTGTGAGCACAGCATAGGGTTCACAGTAGGGAGTCCACCAGCCTTTCTTGTCAATTTCGTGGCTCCAGCTGTGAGCCCCGGCAGCAGAGCAGAGCTGTGAAACTGACATGGGCTGCTGTAAACCAGACACTGGATCATCCTGACTACAGGGATACAAGCCCTACGCCGTTCGTGGAGGTAGAGTTATTACGTCAGTGTAGCTGGGCACTTACATCGGTCGGAGCAAGGCTGTAGCGTTGACACTGATGTAATGAGGTCAGTGTAAGGCAGCTTACAGCGACCTAACTCTGTAGTGTAGACCAGGCCCAAGTCAGGTCAGTGTGAAAGAGGATTCCAGCTCAGCAGCCGCAGCTGTTACCATCACCTCCCAACACATGTATATGAAACACAGGAATTTAGAGACTGGGAAAAGCAAGTATCACGATCAGTGATCCGAAAGTGGAACATCAGATTTGGAAGTATGTAGGAACACGTAAAGATTAGCAATAGTCACAATCTACCCAAAGAGATGATCCAAGACAAAAGAAAATCCTATTTAACACCTCAGAAAATGATTACAGATCTACATCCATGAACCAGAGACAGCTCCCTTCATAACGTTTGATAATTAAATGGCCTTTCAGGGGATACTGGGGAAAGTTGCTGCAGAGATATAGAAACCTGTGGAGGGCAGGTGCCTGATCTTTAACATCAGGCATCATCCAAAAGTGACAAGTTCTGCATCAGTGGGATTTCTCCCCTCACCCCCAGATTCCAAGGCCAGAAGAGACCATTCTGATCATCTAGTCTGACCTCCTGTATAACACAGGCCATAAAACTTCCTCAAAGTAATCCCTAGAGCAGATTAAAAAAAAAAAGTTCCAATTTTAATTTAAAGTTAGTCAGTGATGGAGAAATCCACCACAGCCCTTGGTAAATCATTCCAATGGTTAATTAATTATTCTCACCAATTAAAAAAACATCAGAAACTGGACACAATATTCCAGCAGTGGTCACACCAGTGCCACATACAGAAGTAAAATAAACCTCTCTGTTCTTATCTGATTCCGGTTTATGCATCTCAACATCCCATTAGCAATTTTGGCCAGTGTCACCTTAGGACGTCAGGTTCGGCTGATTACCCATCATGACCCCCAAATCTTTTTCAGGATCACTGCTTCCCAGTAGAGAGTCACCCACATCCTGTAAGTATGGCCTACATTCTTTGTTCCAAGATTTATACATTAACATTTAGCCATATTAAAAATGCATATTGTTTGCTTGTGCCCAGTTAACTAAGCGATTCTGATCGTTCTGAATTAGTAATTTGTTCTCTTCATTATTTACCACTTTCCCAATTTTTGGGTCATCTGCAAACATTCAGTGATTTTATTTTTTCTTCCAGGTCATTGATAAAAATGTTAAAATGGCATAGAACCAAGAACGGGTACCTGTTTGACCCTGCTGGAAACACACCTGCTTAAAGACCATTCCCCATTTACAATTACATTGAGAGCCATCAGTTAGCTAGTTCTTAATCCATTTAACGTGTACTGTTCTGTTTTTTTAATCTTACTTGATACTGCATGACATTTAAACAGCCTTATGGAAATCTAAGTATATCACATCAACACTATTACCTTTACCAATCAAACCTGTAATCTCAAAAAATTAAGTGAGTTTGACAGGATCTATTTTCCATAAACCCACATTGATTTGCATTAGTTATTACCTGCCTTTAATTCTTTAAAAATAGATTCCCCTATCAGCCACCTCATCAGTCTGACAGGTCTGTAGTTACCGACGTCAGCCCATTTACCCTTTTAAAAATTGGCACAATATTCACGTTTTGCCATTTCTGGCACTTCCCCAGTGCCCTAAGACTTGTTGAGTTTTTTCAATAACAGACCAGCAAGCGCCGAAAAAAAAAAAACAAAAAACCTCTTGTTGCAGGTTATTTGGACCCACCAATTAAAAAATGTCCAACTTTAGAAGCAGAATGGCCAAGCTGGGTCAGACCAATGATCCATCTAGCCCATTCTCCTACCTTCTGACAGCAGCCAGTGCCAGATGCTTCAGAGGGAATCAACAGAACAGACCAGTTATCAAGTGATCCCAGCATCTGGCAGCCAGAGTCTTAAGGGCACCCAGAGCATGAGGTTGCAATCCTGACCATTTTGGCTAATAGCCACTGACAGACTTATCCTCCATGAATGAATCTAGTTCTTTTTTGAACACAGCTATACTTTTGGCTTTCACAACACCCTGGCAACATTGTACACCTCTACCCCGATATAACACGAATTCGAATACAACACGGTAAAGCAGTGCTCCGGGGGGGCCAGGCTGTGCACTCCAGCGGATCAAAGCAAGTTCAATATAACACGGTTTTACCTATAATGCAGTAAGATGTTTTGGCTCTGGAGGACAGTGTTAAATCAGGGTAGAGGTGTACTTCCTTTTCTTTGCTTTAAACTTGCTATTAATTTTGTTGGGTGACCCTTGACTCTTGGGGGGAGGGGCGGAGGGGGGGAGAACAGGGACATTTTCCTATTCGCTTTCTCCACACCATTCCTGATTTCATAGTCCTCGATGATATCCTCCCCCTCAGTTGTCATCTCTTTTCTAAGCTCACCAACCAGTCCCTTTTTAATCTTTTTTGGTATGGAAGCTGTCCTAAACCCCTAATCATTTGTACTGCCCTTCTCTGTACCTTCTCCAATTCGAACATTTTTGAGATGGGGCGCTCAGAACTCCATGCAGTACTTGAGGCATGGGCACACCACGGATCTATGTAGTGGTATTATGATATTTTCTGTCTTGTTATTTATTCCTTTCCCAATGGCTCCGAATATGCTGTCAATTAATCAGTTAACTCAAGGGATTAACACAAAACAAATGAATTAGATTTTAAAAGGTCATGATTAATCGCACTGTTAAACAATAGAATACCAATTTAAATTAGAAATATTTTTGGATTTTTCTCTACATTTCCAAATATATTATATTCTGTATTGCAATTGAAATCAGAGAGTGTACAGTGCTCATTTTATGAGACTGACTGCAGTCCTGTTACATTTCTCAGACTAGAGAGAAATAAGAACTCAAGTCACTGAACTGAGTGGAAGAGAGGAAAGATAATCCAGTGGCTAGGGTTAGATTGTGACTACAAAGACCTGGGTTGAATTCCCTGCTCTGCCACAGGCAAGTCAGTCTCTGTGCCTCATTTTCCCCCCGCCACGTGAAGTGGGAATACTACCACCTGAATGGGGCATTGTGAGGACAACTATATTTAAGATCGTGAGGCACTCCTACTATGGTAATGAGGGCTGTAAATATTTAAATTCGTGCTGCCAGATTGACACTAATAAGTCTGTGGGATAGTATCTGTTTAAAAGTCAGTAGCATTCAGGACCCAAAGTACTTTAATGTTGATGGCACATCTGATCAATCACTAGCTACTGATCTTCTACCAGCTACATCTCCCAACCAAATTAGACACTGCCTAATGCCTTAGCCAACAATTACAACTTTAAAAATCTCCAGACAGCTTGGCAAGTTACCATACAGATTTATGGGCTACACATCCCTTTAGCCAGCATTGTAGGGAAAAGGAACCATTCAGGAGATTTGGCATTATTTGCAAGAGCACCCCAACACAACTGGTACATAAATTTAATACAATTTTAAATTAGATAGTCACTCTGCAGTTTGCCTTTGATGACCTGCAACAAGGAAACACTAGAGTTTGTGTCCTTTTGTTTCTTTTCGACAAAGTATAAAAGGCCTAAAAGGTTTGGGTTTTTCCAAGAGTTTGCTTTTTTCCCTCAGAGAAATTCAGGTCTTGTCCAAACTGCTTTTCCCTGAAAAATAGCCTGATGTGCTAGTTGGTACAACATTGGATATGAAGTGAAGCAATTTAGATCCAGGCAGCTTAAAATTAACACTCATTTTACTAATACCTGACAAACAGCTGGAAGAAAAGCTAGCCAAACATGGCCTGGGGATTTCCGAGTTCTCCAAGGCTGATAGCAGGCCAGGGAAGGCAAGACTTCACATTCCTGATCCTTCTAAGGTAAAGGCAGGCAGATTTTTTTTAAACCCCTCCACCCTCCTATTTTGACATCTATACAACTGCAAGAAGCAGAAGAGGGAACAAATCCTGTTTTCCTGTCTCAGGCCATTTTTAAAGTGCAATCCTAACCTGAAAGGTAGGAAACCCATTAACCAAGGTTTCACTGCATTCTCTTTATTGGTAATTATGCCCTAACCAGGAAGGCTCTAATTAGCTTTTAGAGCCCATTTTGATTGAGCAGATTTGACCTGGAACAAACATAGAAAACCAAGATGCTCTGAAGAGTGACCGAAGGTGGGCAACAAAAATGTTTGCTCAGGAGTTAATGAGTCATGATCCCCATTGCAATGGGAGAAGAAATTCACAAGTGAGAAAGGCCATTACCTGTCAGCATATCTCAGGGTGTTTAAGGTGTACTCACACGAACTCATGCCTGGGGAAATCATTGCTATCTGAAAACAAAGGGAAGATAATAAGCATGCGTCAAGCTTTTGCTTACTGATAAATGCTTTGCCTGACACCTCAAACCGTTCAAAAGCTGGATTAAGACAAAGGCTCTATATTCCTAGAACACTGCACGAAGTTTTGACAGCTACAGACAGTCTTAAAACTGGAAACTTGGATTCTATTCCCAGCTCTGCCACTGCTTCACTTGGGCTTTTGAAAGGGCACTGATACATTCTGTACGAGCAAATTGCTGCATCAGCCAGCCAGCATTCAGTAGTAAGAGCAAATCTATTCAGCAATTTACTCTGGCCCTGCTCATGGCGCTTATTCAGAATCAGAGATTTGACTCAAGAAAGTTCACTAATTTTTATTCTTGTAAAGCTATGGGATGGGGAGTGGATTTCACTTTCTGGTTCATGTATTTATAAAGCAATATCTAAACTCTGAATGCACAGCCTTTCTGGCTCATCATCACCAGCCAAGAACCAGCTTTCTGATGCAAGGAAAAAAGGTAAACATCTTTTCACTCGTGAAATTATCCAATTTGGCCTGGAGTCACCAAGACAAATATCAGGTTTCAGAGTAGCAGCCATGTTAGTCTGTATCCACAAAAAGAACAGAACAAGAGTACTTGTGGCACCTTGGAGACTAACAAATTTATTTCAGCATGAGTTTTCATGAGCTACAGCTCACTTCTTCAGATGCACAGAATGGAACACACAGAAAGGAGATATTTATACATACAGAGAACATGAAAAGGTGGAAGTATGCATACCAATAGGGAGAGTCTAATCAACTGAGATGAGCTATCATCAAAAGTTTTTTTTTTCCCTCCTGCTGAAGTGATAATTAAGATGACCCACTGAAGGTTTGAGGAGAATTTAACATAGGAAAATAGACAAATATGAAACCACACAGTCACCTAGAAAGTCACTTGTCAGAGTTGGCCCACACTTTAAGTATTATGAACCTCAAAGATGATAGAGAATTAGAACATGCATTTTAAGGTGCCCATAAAACATTTATACTTACCATACAGGTCCTGGAGTTTGCCCCTATGAATGAGTCTCTCAGCACCTGGGTCAGCTTGCTTTCCCTGAAAGGTGTATGAGATTTGTTCTGACCAAGTGCTCGGATACATTCCTGGAGGGGCAAAATAGATCCCATTAATGTAATACCTACCATCTTGGTTGACAAGTCTCCACAGACTAGTTCCGGGGGGGACGGGGGAGGGCAGGGAGAACTTACTTACCTTTTGTAACTGTTGTTCAAGATGCGTTGCTCATGTCAATTCCATTCTAGGTGCGCGTGTGCAGCCGGAGTTTTTTGCCTTAGCAGTCTCCGTAGGGTTGGCTGTGGCGCCCTCGAGTGCCACGTTCATGCATCAATATATTAGGTTCCACCAGCCCTACACCCCCTCCATTCCTTCTTGCTGGCAACTCCGACAGAGGGGCAGGACAGGTAATGGAATGGACATGAGCAAAACATCTTGAAGAACAGTTACAAAAGGTAACCTTTTTTCTCTGAGTGCTTGCTCATGTCGATTTTATCCTAGGTGACCCACAAGCAATATCCCTGGAGGTGGGCTCAGAGTTCACAGTCATGCAGTTTGCAACACTGTTCTGCAAAAGCCAGCAGCGTCTCGGGCTTGCTGGGTAAATGCATAATGAGACAAACATGTGGATAGATGACCAGGTAGCGGCCCTGCAGATATCCTGAATTGGCACTTGGGCTAGGAAGGCTGCCGCCGAAGCCTGCATCCTCGTCTTGTGAGCAGTCACGGTCACTGATGGAGGCACTTGTGACAACGTATCTCATAATGCTTTATGGAAATATGACATAACTGGAATAAGTTTTGTGCTGCCTGTGCCATGTAACATCTCTCTGCAAAGGTTATGGTCTACTGAATCTATTCATCCTATTTGTACACATCATTTTTGTACCTGAAATTACAAACATTGGTTGTATACTTGCTTGATTTCTAAGTAAGCTTTGTAAGGCATTTGGTCAGCTTCTTTAGAAAGGAATTTGCAAAGTTAAGTGCCCAGTCAAGAAGCACTTAAGGAACAATGGATCTTGGAATGCTCCACTCCACATAAGAAGTCTACTTGAGGATGTTCAAGGTACACCTCTATCTTTTATAAACAACGCCACCTGATATAACACGATATCCGATAGAATGCAGTAAAGCAGTGCTCCGGGGGGGGGGGGGAAGATGCTCCAGCGGATCAATCAAGTTTGATATAACGCAGTTTCACCTATAACACAGTAAGATTTTTTGGCTCCCGAGAACACCCTTATCTTGAGGTAGAGGTGTACCATGTGAACAATGGCTGCTACCTGCAGTTCTGAGTTTTATACAGAGTAAAACAGATTTATTTGGGGTTTGGCCCCCATTGGGAGTTGGACACCTGAGTCCAAAAGACAGGACCACTTCTGCAAGTTGCTTTCAATTAAGCCAGCAGCTGTTAGGAGACGTGGTTCAGACCTGGGTCTGGGTTTGCAGCAGGCTAGCGAGTCTGGCTCAAACCAGGCAGAGCACTGAAGTCCCAGGCTGGCAGGGCAGGAAAGCAGGGGCAGAAGTAGTCTTGGCACATCAGGTGGCAACCCCCAGGGGGTTTCCATGATCCAACCCATCACAGCACTTTTGCCAGCTCGTAGCAGGAGCGGATGCAGGCCATGATCGAGGATGTAATCCTCTGAGCAGACGCTGGGCAACCTTTCATCCTGTCTGCCACTGCAACAAACACCTGCATTGACTTGAGAAACTGCTTAGCCCTGACGATGTAGAAAACAAGTGCCTCCTGACGTCCAGAGCATGCACTCCTGTTCCAATTTATGAGGGTTTTGGAAGAAGACAGGTAAGTATGTGTCCTGGCTAGTATGAAACTGAAACTACCTTGGGCAGGAACACTGAGTGCAGCCGCAGCTGGACTTTTCCCTGTATAACACCGTATAGGGCAGCTCCGAAGTAAGCACCCTGATCTCAGAGACCCAATGGGCAGATGTTATCACGACTAAGAAAGAAACTTTCCAGGAGAGGAGAAGGGAGCAGGAAGCTAGAGGCTTGAAGGGAGGACCCATGAGCCACAACAGCACAAGGTTCAGGTCCCAGGGAGGGATGGGATCCCTGATGTGCACGTAGAGGCACTCCAGACCTTTCAAAAACCAGGGGATTTATAGGAAGAGGTTAAGGGAGTTCCCTAGCTTGTGGTTTTTGTTTTTTTTTTTTTGTTAGATCATGATTCCTACAGATGACTGCTTGTTTACTTACCTGATCAGTAGTCGGGGGTTACCAGTGTGGTTAGGTAGGGTGTGGGTGGGTGGTCCCAGCTCTGTGCAGATAGCTAGCACGGCAGATCATGCGCAAACTGCCCAATGACCACAAAATCCCTTAAGGACAAAGGCATCAAGCCAGGTTTATTGTCAACAAAGCATGGTACTAGTATCCCGCAAACTCTACCGGACCACTAATACACGTATGCCCATAACAACTGACCAGCTCAGTGAACGGCGGGACTTTCCGTTTCTCCTTAAGGTCAGACAAAGATACTCCCTCTGAGATACATCTTTATACCCCAATACAAACAGGTTAGTTACTGCCCTTGACATCACTAGTTATCACCCATCATCCTGTATATGTTGTTTCGATCAAAACCTCTCCTTTACATACTGTCATCCTGGCCTTATCTTTTAGGAGGGGTCAGCGTGTTCCTGTTATCCTCAGATAATGTTTTTGTACCATCGTTGACATCAGGATGTTCTGGTACCACTTGATATTAGTTTGCGTGAATACTCTGACTAGCACGTCTTAGGAATGTGTATTTCTGCAATATCAGCCCTGTTTTCGCCGGATTGTGAGCAGGTCTTGCCTTGTACCAGGCCCTAATACAAGAGGTTATGTCTCAGGCTCTCTTCCTGCTACATCAGAGAGGGGACGATGGAGGCCAGGGAGACCATGCGAAACTTCAACTTCCTGAGAGACTTGAGGCATCGCAAGTCCGGAATGGATCTGAGGCCCCCTTTTGCTTTGGGGATTAGGAAGTAGCAGGAGTATAAATTCCAGTCCCTTCATGTCCCGAGGAACCTCCTCCACCGCCCCCAGGTGCAGGAGGTTCTCGACCTCTTGAACAAAGAGTTGCTCATGAGAAGGGTCCCTGTAGAGGGTGGGAGGGGCAGCCGAGAATTGCAGAGTATAGTCCTGAGATATTAGCTCTATCACCCAGCAGTCCGAGGTGACCCGTGACCTGGCCGAATGGTAGGGACAGAGATGGTTGAGGAAAGAACAGGGTGGCTCTGGGGAGTTGACGGGAATGTCACTCTCGAGCACACCTTCAAAATGAGTGCTTCTGGCCCCAGAATGCTTTTGCGGGCCAGGCTGCACGGGCTAGTGGGAGGAGGCAGGGAAGTGATGGCTAAAGCTCGTGTCTCTATACCTTCTCCTTGCAGACCCCTGTCAAGGCCTTGGTGGCAGCAGCCGTCCGGAACTGCTTCCTCAACAATGCAGCGTATGCAGATCCAGGGAGCAAAGGGCAGCCCAAGTGTCCTTCAGGCCATGCAACCATGAGTCAGTCTGCTCTGCGAAGAGGCCATTCTCATCAAATGGGAGATCTTGATTTGATGCCTGCATTTCTTGGGACAGGCCAGCCGTCTGAAGCCAGGAGCTGCACCTCATGAACACCACCAATGTGACCACCCTAGCCGCCAAGTCAGCTGCGTTCCACGCCCTTTGAAGGGAGCGCCTTCCTGCCACCAGACCCTCCCCCAACAGGGTGTCAAACTCCTGGGCCAAGTCCTGGGGCAGAGACTTATGGGACTTCCTTCAGAAGTTAAAATTGTATCTGCCCAAGAGATCCTGGTGGTTCGCCACCTGGAACTGGAGGCTGGCTATTGAATACATTTTCCTCCTTATTTTTGGGGGTTGAGCTCGTGGTCCTCTGCTTGTCCTTTTTGTTGCCCACTGAGACGACCAGCGAGCCTGGAAATGGGTGGGTATGTAGGTACTCAAACTCTTTGCCAGGGACGAAGTACTTTCTCTCCACCCTCTTGGATATGGGAGGAATAGCGGATACACAGTTTACCAGTGGGCCTTGGCATTTTTTAAGACCCCATCATGCACTGGCAATGCAACATGGGCAGGGGTAGACACTGGGAGCACACTGAACAGGGTGTCCACCTGCTCGGCCATCTCCTCTACCCCTAGGCCCAAGCTGTCAGCCACCCATCGAAGCAGGGCCTGGTGCTCTTCAAAATCATCTGGTGGGCTGGCCCTCCAAGACCCTGCCATCACCAGGGAGGACGGTGACGACAACTGTACTACTGGGGGAGGCCCCGGGGTATCTTCCCCCATGGGGGAAGAGGCCTTCGGGATGGGCACTTGCTCCTCTATCCTGAACACCAAATGCACTTCGTGTTCCAAACCCGGTGCTGTCAACTGTTGCTCTGAGGTGGTGGCCGATGAATGATGCAAAGGGAGAATCAACATCATAGGCATGCCCACCCACGCCAATAGGACCATGGCGTTGGCCACTGGCCATTTTGTTAAGGCGGCATCAGAGAGGTTGACAGCCTCCAGTGCCTAATTGCACCAGTGATGCCTCGTTGAGCAGCTGAACTCCCTCTGTGCCAGAGGAATCGCCTTCCGGTAACCACGGTGGGGCTGTTGACGCCTGCGTCCGTTGGCTAACCATCACCACTGGAGACCAGTGCTTGGAATTCTAAGACTGGTGCCGGAGGGACCGATACCGCGATGGAGAGTATTCCCACGATGCAGGGGATGGGGCTCTGCTGAGAAGACAACCAGTGGGAGAGTGAACAGTGCCAGTAAAACTGACCAGCGCAACCCCCTAGTGACCCATGTCCAGAGACTGCAATTGTGGTGCTGGTGATCTTGGGCGAACCGCCAAGGACCTGGGCAGTGAAGCTGGAGATCTGTGGCATGGAGTGGGAGAGCACTGCCTTGGTGTTGGGGATCAGCAGCACTCAACTGCCCTCTGGGGGGTCCTGATGGCTGGCTTGCCCTCGAAGGGAGCCTTTGCCACTTCCTGCAGCACAGGTAGTGCAGTCGGCACTGGTAGAGGCCTCTGCTCTTTAGGCACCAGTAGAGCCTGGGAAGGAGTCAGCCCTGCCACAAGTCTGGGTCCCCTGCCACTCCTGGGAGTCAGTGGTGGATCCCTTGAGGGGCTAAGGCCCCAATTGGGGAGGCATGTCCATGTGGCTCCAGTGTGGGTGCGCAGCCTGAACTGGGTCCTTTGCCTGATACCCCATGGTCTTTCTTGCCTGGGGCCGGGGAAACATGATTCTTGACCTTCTTTCTGGGCACCGGTGATGGAAAGTGGTGCTGGGCTGATCCCAGTGCCAGGGGTGCGCTGCACACGGAGACTGATGCACTAGGGGTAGAGTCTGGACAGGAAGGCTCGGAAGTCAGGCAAAGAGCAGCCTCCATGAGGAGAGCCCTCAGACGGATGACGTGCTCTTTCTTGGTCCTGGGCTGAAAGTTTTTGCAAAGGCAACACTTGTCCTTCACATGCGACTCCCCCATGCACTTCAGGCAGCTGCTCTGGGGGGTCACTAATAGGCTTAGGCCTGTTGCAGTCCAAGCAGAAATCCTCACTGGGACTCTAACTACTATAAACAAGTTATTTACAAGGCCCTAAGGCTCGAAGTCAGAGGTTTTTCTTCCCTTCTAGTCAAGGAAAAGGCACTCTGACTAGCCACCATGGGCAGTAAGAAGGAACTAAAGGGGTGTAGGGCCGGGGGCACCTAATATACTGATGCATGAGTGTGACACTCAGGAGGGTGCCACAGCTGACCCTAAGGCAAAAATCTCGACAGCTGTACACGTGGGCACATGCACACCTAGAATGGAATAGACATGAGCAAGCACTTGATGAACTAGTCAATAATAAGCTACTGTAGCAGCACCTAGAGGACTTAAGCAGGGTCAAAGCCGCATTCTGCGAGTGCTATACAGACACAAAGGAAGATACGGCCCCTGCCTCAGAGCTTCTCACTATTTGACTCTTACAGGAACACCTTATGAGTGTCTAACTGCTTGGATTTTTAAATACACTACTTGGGTAGAGCTTCAGCGAATTGTTATAGCTTAAACCTTGTCTGCCCAGGGACTGCTGTTAGACTCCTGACCAAAGGATTCTGAATGGAAAGACATACGGCATAACTTTCAATGGACAGAGCTGGGCTCCTTTGAGGACTGTCCATTTTTTAAAAAAATATAAAAGCATTCTATAAGGAACAGCCCTGCATTGCAAGAAAATGGATTAGATAATCCAATAGGTCATTTCCATCCAACCTTTGCTGATTAACATTTACATGGCTCTGAGTTATACTCTACCTTCAAAGCCAGAAGGCTCTTGTTTATTTCTGCCCCTTCCATGCGTGTCTGCCGATCAGCACTAGACGTATCTGCACCTCTCTCATTTCCAGCTAAATCTACCAAGGAAAATTTGCCATGTAATTTCCCTCTTCTGCGTAGGATGATTTGGAAGCAGGCATGTGACCGTGAGGAGCTAGAGTTTGCAAAGGTCTGTCCAGATGTCCTACAGTGGAGAGATGGATGAAGTTTATTACAGTTTTAGATGTCACAAAGCATCTTCCATGCCTAGGTCCCCAGCACTAAGCAAGAACATTCATAAGCTATTCACAAATGAAGTCAGTAAAAAGTCTAGTTTATCTGCTCGGTTTTAAACAACCAACAACAAAAACTTTCAGACATTAGTACAACTGAATTTAAAAAAAGTCGTTTCATTATTCCCACAGCTTGAGTTAAACAAGCCCTAATCCTTCCCTGCTATACTCCTTTGCAGATACTCCCATTATTGGCTGCACTTTAAGGGCTTGTCTACATCAGAAAGTTGCAGCGCTGGTGAGGGAGTTACAGCGCTGCAACTTTGAAGGTGTACACATCTGCAGGGCATCACCAGCGCTGCAACTCCCTGTTTGCAGCGCTGGCCGTACTCCCGTTTTGTCTGGGGTGTAGAGGATCCAGCGCTGGTGATCCAGCGCTGGTAATCCAATGTAAACACTTACCAGCGCTTTTCTTGACCTCCGTGGAAGGAGGAAGCCTCTGGTAATCAAGCTGATCTCCTTTCCCGGTTTGCTCTCTCGTTCCCGGAACCCCGAGCAAGCAGGTAAGGAGAACCGCTTGCTCGGCGGTTCGGGGAACGAGAGAGCAAACCGGGAAAGGAGACCAGCTTCGCCGCGGTTTGCTCTCTCGTTCCCGGAGCCACCCTGCAAACCGCAGGGAAGGAGACCTGCTTGCTCGGCGGTTCGGGGAACGAGAGAGCAAACCGGGAAAGGAGACCAGCTTCGCCGCGGTTTGCTCTCGCGTTCCCGGAGCCACCCTGCAAACCGCAGGGAAGGAGACCTGCTTGCTCGGGGTTCCGGGAACGAGAGAGCAAACCGCGGCGAAGCTGGTCTCCTTCCCCGGCTTGCTCTCTCGTTCCCCGAACCGCCGAGCAAGCAGGTCTCCTTCCCTGCGGTTTGCAGGGTGGCTCCGGGAACGAGAGAGCAAACCGCGGCGAAGCTGGTCTCCTTTCCCGGTTTGCTCTCTCGTTCCCCGAACCGCCGAGCAAGCCGGGGAAGGAGACCTGCTTGCTCGGGGTTCCGGGAACGAGAGAGCAAACCGCGGCGAAGCTGGTCTCCTTCCCCGGCTTGCTCTCTCGTTCCCGGAACCCCGAGCAAGCAGGTCTCCTTCCCTGCGGTTTGCTGGGTGGCTCTGGGAACGCGAGAGCAAACCGCGGCGAAGCTGGTCTCCTTCCCCGGTTTGCTCTCTCGTTCCCGGAACCCCGAGCAAGCAGGTAAGGAGAACCGCTTGCTCGGCGGTTCGGGGAACGAGAGAGCAAACCGGGAAAGGAGACCAGCTTTTCCCGGTTTGCTCTCTCGTTCCCCGAACCGCCGAGCAAGCGGTTCTCCTTCCCTGCGGTTTGCAGGGTGGCTCCGGGAACGCGAGAGCAAACCGCGGCGAAGCTGGTCTCCTTCCCCGGTTTGCTCTCGCGTTCCCGGAACCCCCCTTGAAGCCGCCCAACAGCGCTGCAGTGTGGCCACATCTAACACCACTTGCAGCGCTGGTTGCTGTAAGTGTGGCCACTCTGCAGCGCTGGCCCTATACAGCTGTACTAATACAGCTGTAACAACCAGCGCTGCAAAATTTTAGATGTAGACATGGCCTAAGACTCAAATCAAATATCTCTTGAAGAGACTTTGAAGCGTATATGGAGGTTGTAACTATTACTAAGGAACATTTTTCCAGACTGCATGGAGAAAAATGCTTCAGAAAGCAGTTTACCACCAATCCCAAGTAGTAACAGGAAATACATCAGCCTTGGTGCCTCAGAAGTCTGACCTTGATGTTTTGCAGTTTGAGTGTGCACTGCCAGCAATTAGAGATCTCAGGGTACAGAAACAGCTTTCCTAACTAGAATGCCTCTGACTGACTACACTCCGATTCCTTACAGGTATTTAATGCCTAGAATGATACCTGCCCTCTCTTGAAGCCTTATAACCCTCATTCAGTTTCCTTACCATTTATATCCTGGAATAGACTAGACACCATGCCATATCATGTTTACACTGCAAGATGAGACAAGTTCCTTATTTTGATACAGTTTACCCATTGTTTAGTACCATTTACACTTGGGTACCACACCCCAGCCAGCTATCCAGTCAAGTCAGTCCAGCAGTTAACTACTCCCAAAATGCTATCTGATGCACTGTAGATGCTCTCAAATCCTTAAAGATTTTTTAAAGTATATGTTAATTAATAACCCCTGGAGGGTTGACAGGTCCAGATTTGGTTTGCTGCATGGCAGCAATACATGTTTTCAGCAAGTATATGGTGTGATCAAGGAGGGAGGGATTTGAGCATTGGCCTGCTAAACCCAGGGTTGTGAGTTCAATCCTTCAGGGGGCCACTTAGGGATCTGGGGCAAAATCAGTACTTGGTCCTGCTAGTGAAGGCAGGACTCGACGACCCTTCAGGGGTCCCTTCCAGTTCTAGGGGATAGAATAAAAAAATTAATGGAGATATATCTCTTTTATCCTAAGAATCCCTCAATGCCAGCTGGCAAAGGGCTCTCTGTTCTGTCAGCAACTCCTATCAGGCCTGACAAACCCACTACACCTAACACTGCTTTCAAAGTATTTACTCATGAAGTGTCTTGTGCAGTATCAAAAGAAATCTGATGACACACTGGTTGTCACTATTGTTGTGACATGTATGCATTGACACTATATGATGAATTGTGTGTGCCTACTAATACTATGCTTTAAAGTCTGTAACTAAACACAGAAACAGATTCTCTTCCAGACAGGAGGGAAGGCAAGTCTCTGTACAATGTAAATTAAGCATGGTAAAGCTGACACAAAGGAAGTCCTATCTGCATGCAGAGTCAACATGAAAAACAGGTTGATGGGGAGGGGATGTGAACTCCACATAGTACTAGCATACTAGAGAACAAGCAACTGGGAAGAAGTCTGATTCGGGAGTGCATTTCAAAAGAACACATTTCAAAGATTTACTGGACTACTGAAGAAGGGAAAAGAATCCCTTTGTAGGACACAGGAGAATTCATGAAAATCTGGACCCTGATTATGGACTGAAAACCCAGCTCTGTCAAAGACTGAATTCTGGAGAGGACCTCTAGTTGATTGAATAGGAAAGGTAACCACTATTCAGGGTACACTTATGATTGCATTTGATATTTTTTTGTAACCTGATCTGAAGTGTTACTCAACTACTCATTTGAATCTGTTCTTTATTAATACAAAAAAGAATCCGTTTATAACTACATCTCAGTGTTGTGGTATTAAACAAAGTGTGAATCCTATGTTGAATCAAAACAGTTCCCTTTGGGAGACAGCAGACTTGGTAATTACTGTGCCTGGCCAGTGACAGGGACCGGACACTACAGGCTGATACTGCTCAGGTGCACCTAATAGCCTGCAAAGCAAAAACAGGACTGGCAGAGTCCTGAAGAGAGCGTGAGTGGCTGAAAGGCTGGTTGTGTACAAGAGCTGACACCCAGCTACCACAAGATAAACTCCCTCATGTCAGAGGCTGGGGGTAAAAAGGTGACATACAATCCTGGGCACGTTGAGACAGGATCACATTTGGGTGTGGACATTTAGCATGATGGTAGATAAGCTACCTTCATAATCCCACCCTCCCCTGACTTCCATTACCATCTACACTCTGAAAAGGCTGGTAAGTTCCCCTCCCACCTTTAGGGAGACAAAGGGCTTGGTTACACTTGAGAGTTAGGGTATGTCTACATCTACAATTTTGCAGCGCTGGTTGTTACAGCTGTATTAGTACAGCTGTATAGGGCCAGCGCTGCAGAGTGGCCACACTTACAGCAACCAGCGCTGCAAGTGGTGTTAGATGTTGCCACGCTGCAACGCTGTTGCACACCACGGGGAAGGAGACCTGCTTGGAGGGGGGCTCGGGGAACGCCAGAGCACACCGCGGGGAAGGAGACCTGCTTGGAGGGCAGTGGAGTTTGCTTAATTACCAGAGAGGCTTCCTCAGGTATGCTGGGATACCTGCTTATTCCATGGAGGTCAACAAAAACGCTGGTGAGTGTCTACACCTGATGAACAGCGCTGGTGATCCAGCGCTGGATCCTCTACACCCGAGGCACGACCGCGTGTACGGCCAGCGCTGCAAACAGGGAGTTGCAGCGCTGGTAATGCCCTGCAGGTGTGTACACACCCTAAGTTGCAGCGCTGTAACTGTGACGAACTGGGAATGTTCCTAATGTTTTCTCTGAATACTGTGTTGGTGCCTCAGTGTCCCCATGGCAGTTCTTAAGTATCTGGCAGAGCCAAGGGCCAGTGCACCTAAATGCCTGACACTGTCTCCTAGCAACTGATGGCCTGGGCCCCTCCTCTGCAAAGATGCCAGCTGAAGGTGTTGGAGACAAAGGGATCAGGTGACCTCCTGGCCCAGGAAAGGAGCTGAGCAGAGAGGAGGGGCTGAGGGAGGGGTTGTTAGTCTGGAGCGGGCTGAGGGCAGACGAGGGGGTCTGGCTCACTGCCCCCCAGAATGGACCCAGCCGAGGGGTCCGGTTTGCTGTATCTACAAGCTCTGTTTTAGACCCTGTTCCCGTCATAGAATAAACCTCTGTTTTACTGGCTGGCTGAGAGTCACATCTGACTGCAAAGTGGGGGTGCAGAACCCGGAGGCTTCCCCAGGACCCCGCTGGGGTGGACTCGCTGTGGGAAGTGCACGGAGGGGCAAAGGATGCTAAATGCTCCAAGGAGAGACCCAGGAGGTGAAGACGTGTGAGCTTCTTGCCCTGAACAAGTCTGCTCCAAGGGAGAGGAGGCTCCCCAAAGTCCTGCCTGGCTTGGTGGGGAGCAGTTCCAGAGCATCGCCCGGTGACTCCGTGACAGTAACCCCCTCACCAGCGCTGCAACTTTGTAGTCAAGTATCAGAAGGTAGCCGTGTTAGTCTGGATCTGTAAAAGCAGCAAAGAATCCTGTGGCACCTTATAGACTAACAGACGTTTTGGAGCATGAGCTTTCGTGGGCGAATACCCACTTCCTCAGATGCATGTAATGGAAATATCCAGGGGCAGGTATATATATGTGTGCTAGCAAGCAGGCTAGAGATAACGAGGTCAGTTCAATCGGGGAGGATGAGGCCCTGTTCTAGCAGTTGAGGTGTGAAAACCAAGAGAGGAGAAACTGGTTCTGTAATTGGCAATTGTGAATGGCTTGCCAATTACAGAACCAGTTTCTCCTCTCTTGGTTTTCACACCTCAACTGCTAGAAAAGGGCCTCATCCTCCCCGATTGAACTGACCTCGTTATCTCTAGCCTGCTTGCTAGCACACATATATATACCTGCCCCTGGATATTTCCATTACATGCATCTGAGGAAGTGGGTATTCGCCCACGAAAGCTCATGCTCCAAAACGTCTGTTAGTCTATAAGGTGCCACAGGATTCTTTGCTGCTTTTACAACTTTGTAGTGTAGACAAGGCCTTACAGTGCTGGTAGTGGCTTTACAGCGCTGTAACTTACTCCCCATCCACACTGGCAAGGCACATGCAGCACTGTAGCCAGGGAGATACAGCGCTGTATGTACTCCACCTCGACGAGAGGAATAAGAGAACAGCGCTGGTGCTGCAGCACTGGGGTGCCAGTGTAAACAGTGATTAATCTTACTACGCTGTAATTGACCTCTGGAACCTTCCCATAATGCTTTTTAAGTAAAGATAACACTCTGGTTTTTAGATGAGCAGCTCCAGGAGCCCCGAGTTCACAACAAAACAAAGAGGCATCACAACAAAACAAACACAGCTACTGTTTGCTCAAGCAGAGGCAAGCAGGGGGATGAATGTCCACAGCTAGTGTTTGCTTGAGGAGAGAAGCAGCGAGGCTTGCAGGGGGAGGGAGGGTCCGTTTTGGAGCAGCTGCTTATCTGGTCTGAGAGGTAAGAAACAGAAAGAGGGCAGCTGCTTATCTGGTCTGAGAGGTAAGAAACAAAAAGAGGGCTATTTGCATTTAGTGAATGAGGGGTGGGGGAAGGGGTCAGAACTTGCAAGGCAGGGAGCTGACAGCGTCAGCTCCAAAAAATCCACTCTGTCTCGCCCACGCTCCTTGTCACACTCCACCCCACCCCACTCTTTGGAAAAGCACGTTGTTGCCACTTGAACGCTGGGATAGCTGCCCATAATGCACCACTCCCAACACCACTGCAAATGTGGCCACACTGCAGCGCTGGTAGCTGTCAGTGGGGCCACACTGCAGCGCTTTCCCTACACAGCTGTACAAAGACAGGTTTAACTCCCAGCGCTGTACAGCTGCAAGTGTAGCCAAACCCAAAGAAACTCTTAATAACATATTGTTGTGGGAAGTATTTGAGTTTGGAAATGTTTTTAAAAAAAATCCAATTGTCAACTTAAGTTGAATGTGCTTAGGAAGTTCTAGACCAGAGGTCTCAAACATGTGGCCCGCAAGCCACATGCGGCCCTTGGGGTGATTTTCTGCAGCCCGCGAGCTCCTCACAGCCCCCTGCCCCACTCTCCTCCATCATTTACATAGAGCTGCTCCGGCCTGATGCAGACCAGGCGAGGAGCCTGCCCTGCCTCCGGTGCACGCCAGGCCAGAGCTTGCCCCCCGAACCCCTCCTGCACCCTGACCTCCTGCCACATCCTGCACCCAACCCCCTTCCCTGAACCACCTACTGCACCCCACACCCCTCCTGCACCCCAACCCACTGCCCTGAGCCCCCTGCCGCACTGATCCCCATTGCACCCAACCCTCCTGCACCCCAACCCCCTGCTGCACCCCACACCCCTCTTGCACCCCAACCCACTGCCCAGAGCCCCCTGCTGCACCCCGCATACCAACCCCCTGCCCTGAACCCCTTGACGCACCCTGCACCCCAACCCACTGCCCTGAGCCCCCTGCTGTACCCCACACCCCTCCTGCACCCTGACCTGAGCCCCCTGCTGCACGCCCAACCCTCCTGCACCCCAACCCCCTGCCCACCTTGAACCCTGACCTCCTGCCACATCCCACACCCCTCCTGCACCCCCTGGGTCTAGAGAGCAGGTGGAGCTGGGTTGGGGATTTCAGGGAAGGGGTTGGAATGGAGGCAGAGAAAGGATGGGAAGAGGCAGGGCAGGGCCTCATGGAAGGGGTGGAGCAGGGGCAGGTGTCAGTAATGCGCCCTCAGGCCAAATGTACTCGTGCTCATATGGCCCTTGTGATCATTTGAGTTTGAAACCCCTGTTCTAGACTGAGAACAAAGTTAGGGTAGATCAAGGCAGATATTCAGTGTGATACACAAGGCCTGCTCTAAACTATGTTCTGTATTGCACTTCCAGCCTCTTCAGAGTCAGGACAAGATTGCTTGCTACTGAACCCTTATAAGCTGGAGGAAAAGCTTCTCTAAAAACTCAACTAGCTACCAGAGGGGAGCTTCACAGAGAAGCCACCACGTTGTGTGGAATCAGCAGCGCACAGCCATGCTGTCACCACTGTTTTTTCAACCCTAGTACAGGAAGAGCCTTCAAGAGTTCTGATTTGTTCCGTGACCAGCAATTAGCGTCAGACAGTCCTTGCCTCCCACTTAGAACCCTGCCTGCAGATAACAGTACCATGGTACTGTTACCAGACAGTTACTTTGATAGGTTTTGATTATTATGCATGAGCTAGTCATGTTTAAAACCTATTGCAAGACACTCATATCCATGCTTTCCTAACTCTGGGATAGGGTCCACTGGCTGATTTTCTTCCTCTCCCTTAGATTCAAGGTGCTGAGTCACGTGCTTGTTATTGGGGCACAATGTTCATTACCCCTTTTTTTAAGCCTGGCTATAGATACCCTATAAAAACTTTTAATAGGAAATAAAGGCGACAAAGCTAACATTAAGGAAGCAGAAGCCCATGGAGACAAACCTGCAGGCACTGCCCATCTCGATCATTCTGATCACATCATCTGCACAACTGACTTGTCTTTCTTGGAGGCCAACTACTTGGACCTGCTGCTTTCCATCCTCAAGCACTCGGAGTTTTGCCTTCTTATTCAAGAGATCAAACACCTATGTTTGAGCAAGGAGATAGAGATGCACATGTAAAGAATCTATTTCACAGTTTCCTCATTTAAAAGGACAGGTACATAGCATGGAATTATGCATACGAGAAATGCATACCCCAGACTTTCCAATTCAATACCAGAGACGCAAAGGGCCCGTGATCCAGCAATGACATGCAGATAGCTAAATAAAATCATACCATGTATCAAATGCATAGTCAAAAAACTCAGGCTAAAAATTAAGACACAAGATCTCACCTTTCCATTATATATTTCAAAGAATGTCACATAGACCTCCAGGTCTTGATTCCTGTACCTGGGTTGGCTTTGAAGGACGAAGACATCGCGTGCTGATGGGGAAAAAAGAGGAAAAAACATGACCTAACCAGATTTTAGAACAACAATTTCAGCTGCCTCTGGGACTCTGGCCCTTCCAAAATGCTTCACAGCAAGGCAGTTACAGTATCTAGTAGCTGGAATGACAAATGCCCCAGCCAGAGTAGTAGAGTTATCTGAACAATAAGACACCTCCAAGTGAATCTGATTTCAGCTGTGTCCTCATAAGACTGAAAAAAAGAAAGGGATTATGGGAGCTGCTACTTCTGAAGTTATCAGTGAGCAGTGATTTTATTTTCTGGCTTAGTTAATACAGACAAGTTTTAAAGTTGGCATAACATTACAATCCTTTATAGCTTTGAATCACTTGTTTAAAGTGTTATTAGTTGAGATTCCTAGACAAGGAGACTTGCAGGTAGAGTTCAAACTAGGATCTTCCTCTATTTTCTGAAGGGGACAGTTCAAAAGTAAATCCAACTCCTTTCACCATTCCCTTCTGCCCCTCCCAACCCCCACCCCCCAAACAAACAAAAAAAAAAAAAAAAACACACAAACCACACCACACACCAAAAACTCTTTCAGGGCCAAGCTACTACCACTAAATTTGTTAGGAACCAGCAATACCCTATGCACGCACGCACACACAAACAAACATACATTAAGCAAAAAACATAGGTCTCTGCCTCAGAATTTTTTTTTGCTTTAATAAAAAAAGATACTGTTAATACCATTATATCCAGAAGCTATATATTGGGTAATATCTATAGTTGGTGATTTACATAAATATTGCAACTAAATTTATCACTGCTTATTGGGGACAACATATGATAATCAGGGTTTATGAATAAATGTTTAAAGAATTCCTATAAAGAACTTCACCTAAGTCCATAAGGCCTTTATTTTACATAAATGTGTGAGAAGTTATTGAAGTATTTTATGAAGGAAAAATACTATACACAATTTGGATTTGAAAACAATGAAGAGTTGGCTTACATGCAAAAGCATATATCCCCTTTGAGACATTCTGAGTTTTCCCAGAGAAGTCGCCTCCCATAGTCTATGGAAAAAAAAGCCATTATAGAAGTGCAGTCCAAGCAGGTTAAGCTATCACTCAACTGTAGTTCCAACAATATTCTAGGAGAAGGGTCTACATGAACAGCCTGTGATCTCAATGAACTATCTAGACATGATGCTACGCAATGTAAATCAGGATAAGACTACAGCTTGATGTAGTTGTGTTAACTCATTTTGAATGTTTGGAACTAGTCAGTGTGACAACCACTTTTTCCCAGCACCTAGGACAGTAGTTTCCAAACTGCGGCATGTGACCCCAAATTAGGATTATCTTTCAGGTTCCCAAAAAGAGGACACTGCAGAGGGGATGCCTGTGGCCTCAAACTCGAGGTGGGGGGCAATGTCGCTCGTGGTCACAGTGGCTGGTGCAGGCCTGGGATGCAGTGACAGCTGTCCGTCAGTGCCTCCCTGCATCTCCCCCTTCCCAGGGCTGGGAGTCAGAGCCAGGATGGGTAGGATCCAGCAGCTGTGGACACAGCAGGAGAAATCATTCGGGATGCAGAGCCAGCTCTTTCTGAGCTGCAACCTCTGCTGTGGAAAAATCCTGGCTGCTTCTCCTCTTATTTCAGGGGAAAAAAAAAAATAAATCTGCAGACAAAAGAGGAAATGTCGGGGAAATCCAGACATATGCACTGGATGGAAAGGATTGAACCCTCCGCAAGTTTGCAGATGACACTAAACTGGGAGGAGTGGTTGATATGCTGGAGGGTAGGGACAGGATACAGAGGGACCTAGACAAATTAGAGGATTAGGCCAAAAGAAATCTGATGAGATTCAACAAGGACAAGTGCAGAGTCCTGCACTTAGGACGGAAGAATCCCATGCACTGCTCCAGACTAGGGACCAAATGGCTAGGCCGCAGTTCTGCAGAAAAGGACCTAGGGGTTACAGTAGATGAGAAGCTGGATATGAGCCAATGTGCCCTTGATGCCAAGCCGGCTAACGGCATTTTGAGCTGCATAAGTAGAATTGCCAACAGATAGAGGGACGTGATCATTCCCCTCTATTTGGCATTGGTGAGGCCTCATCTGGAGGACTGCGTCCAGTTTTGGGCCCCACACTACAAGAAGGATGTGGACAAATTGGAGAGAGTCCAGCGAAGGGCAACAAAAATGATTAGGGGGCTGAAGTACATGACTTATGAGGAGAGACTGAGGGAACTGGGATTGTTTAGTCTGCAGAAGAGAAGAATGAGGGGGGGATTTGATAGCTGCTTTCAACTACCTGAAAGGGAGTTCCAAAGAGGATGGAGCTCAGCTGTTCTCAGTGGTAGCAGATGACAGAACAAGGAGTAATGGTCTCAAGTTGCAGGGGGGAGATTTAGGTTGTATATTAGGAAAAGTTTTTTCACTAGGAGGGTGGTGAAGCATTGGAATGGGTTACCTAGGGAGGTGGTGCAATATCCATCCTTAGAGGTTCTTAAGGTCAGGCGTTATAAAGGCCTCGTCCAGACTAGGGGAGGAAAATTGATCTTAGATACGCAATTTCAGCTACGTGAATAACGTAGCTGAAGTCGAATATCTAAGATCGAATTACTCACCCATCCAGAAGGCGCGGAATTGATGTCCGCGGCTCTCCGTGTCAATTCCGGAACTCCGTTCGGGTTGATGGAGTTCCGGAATCGATGTAAGCGCGCTCAGGGATCGATATATCACGTCTAGTCTAGACGCGATATATCGATCCCCGAGCAATCGATTTTAACCTGCCGATACGGCGGGGTAGTCTGGACGTGGGCAAAGTCCTGGCTAGGATGATTTAGTTGGGGATTGATCCTGCTTTGAGCAGGGGGTTGGACTAGATCAGTGGTTCCCAAACTGCAGGTTTGGAACCCCTGAGGGTTCGGGAAATGTTACAGGGGATTCTCGGGGGAAAAAAATCCCTAATGGCAGACAGAGTTGTCCATAGGGACCCCATAGAGTCAGCAACCCAGAGCCCTTGGACTTCCAAGAGCTAAGCAGATCAAAGCAAGAATATCTAACACTGAGGAAATTTAAACTTCAAGACTCCTTATAAGAAATGGAAAGGGAAGTGGATATTTTTTTGCTATTTTCAAAATTAAAAACAGGCAGCTAGTGTTCTTCATAATATTAAAAATAGCAAGTTTAGGCTTTGTTGTAACATGTGTTGTTTGCATGGACTGCTCAAGACCTGAATGCTTGTGTAGGAGGAACTTTGAGTTGGCTTCTTAAATACTTTCATGTTATTTCACATCTAATACTCCTTGATGAAACATAGGAGCCTTGTCTTATACCAAGCTTATTCGAAGTGATACAAGCTACGAAAGTGAGATCTTGGAAGAGAGTGTTGCCGTTTTCATAATGTAATAAAATACTGCAATGGCGAATAATAAATAGTGTGTAATAAGCATGTCAAAAAATTGTATTTCCAAGATCACTGCTTTTATAATTTATACTTGGGTAAAGAAGAAAATCCCTGGAAATATTCATTTTTAGAAGGGGATTCACGAGACCTGACATTTTAGTGAAAGGGGTTCATAGGCTGTTAAAGTTTGGGAACCACTGGACTAGATGACCTCCTGAGGTCCCTTCAAACCCTGATATTCTAGGATATGGTAACCCTACTCCAAGTGCAATCATGCCATTGGCACACGGGGTCATAACAATCCCTAATGTGTGGAGGACACTATTTGCTCTGCACAAAGTCACTTCACATGTACAGTGTGTGTGAGGTCACACTGTGCAGAGGACACCATTTTGGAGAGCATGTATGTAGTGCATATATATATATGATGCATGAGAGGTCGCACTGTGTTGAAGGCACCATTTTGCTCTGCGAAATGGTGTCCTCCATGCCGTCTGGGGTCCTGGGAAGAAATAATTCATTAAAATGGGGTCATACCAGCAAGAAGTTTGGGAACCCCTGACCTGGGACAAAGGGACCCTCTATGTGCTATGAAATGTAAGGGGAAGTCACATGAGTTCCAGCCAACTATCTATCTACAAGGAAGAATTTGGATTTTAGCAATGTAACCTGACTTTCTCTATTCAGATAGCCAAAACAAAAAACAAAAACACAAAATTGCACTCCAAGATAGCAAAATTTTTCATGTGGCATTGAAAAGGCAGAATTCACTTTGTTTCCAAACCCAGCAGAACCTTATGTTAGTCTCACCGTGACTACCATCTTGCTCATTCATCCACGATAGTTTCAGTTCCAACAAAACTAAGGTAGCTGCTGAAGTTAATTGCTGTAACAGTTATTAACACTACACCCTCTAAAGCCTGGAACTGAAGTTATTTAATATAAACCATTAGCCTAACAAGATCCAGTATCTTGGTCTGCCAGGGTTCAATGTACAGTACAAGTCCTTCCACAAGCAGCCATTTTTTTCCAGCACTAGTTCTGATCCTGGATCAGTGATCAAAAATGGAAAAAAAAATGTAGTTTTTTTACCTATAGTTTGTATCTAGATCTCCTAGTAGAATATACTTAGCTGAACATCACTGCTGAGACAGACCTGCCCATTCCACGCTAATTGAAGTGACCTAAGCTCTTTGCCCGTGAAATCAGATTCTGCCACTGGACCGTAGCAGCACCAAACTGATGACCAGGAAGTTTTTAGATGAAGCTAAATAAACCTCATTTTATAGGTGTAAACATTTATGAGCCCACTGAAAATCAATAAATAAGGTATTTAGGGAGTGGCCACAACCAGGGATCACCCCCATTATGAGAAATAAAAAAAGTTGCAAAAGCAGTTGTTTTCTTTGTATGTCTGGGTAACACCAATGGGAAGTAACAAGCCACAAGACAATTCCTAGGCTATTTTTTGGACCTTTATCTTCCTTAGCATCAATCTTTTATACCAGGATTAGTCATGTGTCTAATCAACTAATACTAATCAATTAGAGGTTTGAGTTAGATGACTCTGCTACATGACCTGGGGAAAGTCATTACCAAAAAAAACCCATACAAGCCAGTGTATTAGGCTACTCTGACAGGTGACCTGAGGGGAAAGAAATTCAGATTTAACTTCTAATAACTGGAAAGCTACAGGGGAAGGAAACAGGTTCCAGTTACTGAAAGTCTAGTGTTGAGTATCCTGTAGGCAAAAAAAGTGTCCACACTAGCAAGGGATCCCCAACCTAAAAGCTGGTGTGATGGAGGCAGTGAACCAGGACCACAGTGTGATGCCACAGAACATCTGCAGAAAGTCTGAAGTGAAAGAGAAAAGCTTAAGATACCTAACTCACAGCAATGAAGATCTGCCCACTCCACAAGTAATATCCAGATCAGGGGGTATCCATGTATGAGAAAAGGCTTATTTTCAAGTATTTCTGGAAGAGCTGAGAGAGCCTTTAAAGTGTACATCTTCAAAATATGATACAAACCAACAATTCTTACACCTTTTGAGTAGGCTAGTACCCCATTTCACAGGATGGGGAATGGAGACAGACAGAGACTTGCCTGAGGTTAGTGACAGAGCCAGGATTACAAGTCAGCAGTGCCTGGTCCTGGTCTTCAGCCACTAAATAACATTGCCAGAGTCAGCCTCATTACTTTCTCTGCAATATGAAAGGAAGCAGCTATTCGCTTGCTGACGTTTTAATGGTTACTAACTCACCTCTTGGTAAGGTAAGTGACCTCTCTCCATTATCATTTCAAAAGGACGATCAAAAACCAAGATCCAAATGCTGGATGAAAGGCTATTTACCTTAAATATCCAAAAGTGCTTTAATCAGTTTATCTAAACTGAGATATCTGAGACCTTTAGAAGACAGCCAGTCAGTCACTTACATGTGTTTTGCCGCTGCCAGTTTGGCCGTACGCAAAACACGTAGCCTTTCCGCCCTCAAAGATGGTCTGTACAAGAGGCCTAGCGGTGAACCTAGGAATTCAAAAGTATAAAAAGAATAAGGCTCAAAGAAAGGAGGTAGACTCCTGATTAGCCCATACTTGGCTTCAGCAATCACTATACTTCTAGAATCTTCAAATTCCCAGGAATCCCAACAAATGGATGCGGATCCAGTAGTAAACATTAAGATCAGACAGAAACTAAGCTAATGGCTTCTGTTAGATGTTTCACAGTTCACTGGTCTATCAAAACCAATATGGTTAGCTGTATTGTAAAATATCAATTCCTTTAACCTAAGACAATCTGAGGCAGTAACCCTTTACGTTTTCATTCTGACCATGCTAATCCTGTGCTGCTCATACCTAGTATGTAAGATGCATTACCTATAAACAACTTCATTGGAAGCAGTTTCATCAAATGAAAAATCAAATCTAAATGCCTGGGTCTCGAGATATTTTGTTAGGTCCACTTTCAACTTCGGCTCATGCACCAGCAGGACACACTTGCTGGGAACTGTAATCACATCACATTCCTTCTTGTGAAGTTCTGTTGATGGAAAAGATATTTGTAACATGAATGAGTAATGTCAAACTGGTGTCAGAGTCCGGACTAAATTTTGCCAATACAGATACACACTTACCTTGTTTATTTAAAGGGCGCTTCCTTACACAAACACAGATCCTGCGTTCTTCTATCTTTAAGAGAAGGAAAGGTTACAGAAAGACTGAATACAGAGTATCACTATTCCCCCCAGCCACACCTGTACTGAATCAGTGTTGCAGTGGAGGCGGAAAGGATACAAGGGGCTGGTCGACACTACAGTGTTAGGTTGACATAAGGCCGCTTTCATTGACCTAATTAGGCTGTATTGTGTACATTGACATTTCTCCTGCCAATGTAAGAGCCCTGCTACACCGACACAAAGGTGCAGAGCTTATGTGAGTGTAGTTCGGGTGACAGTGTCCCTGTAAAAACTAGGTTACTTGCATCTATTGGCTGTCATTCCTGTCAATTTCATGGCTCTATACTCTGCAGCCAGGCTGCTGCCTGGTTCTGTTCCAAGCTCGGCTGCCGCCTGGGCTCCCCACAGGGAGCCCTACTGCCAAAGCAGGCTTCCCGGCTCCCTGCTGGGAATGGGGCCACCAACTGGACACCCGTGCAGATCTCCCCATTGGAGCCTGGCTGCCCTCTCGGGTTTTGGCCCCTGCTCCCCACCAGGAGCACAGCTGTGTCTAGCAAGAAGCTCTGCACCTAGTGTCAAGTTAGCTGCCATGCCCCTGGCAGGGAGCTGAGAGGCCTGGTACAACTGCCCCCATTCCTGACGTGGAGTCAGGGGGAAGAGGAAAGGGGCAACCTGGCAGGGAGCTGGCTCTCAGCCCCCTACATTGTCCCCTTAAGTCAGTGGCAGTGCTCAAGGTGACAACACACACCACAGACAGAAGGAAGATCATGTGAACATGAACCACCACAGTAATTCCTGCTATGGCTATAAGTCGACCTAATGTAGGTCAGCTTAAGTCAATAGCGTAGAAATGGCCAAATGTCACCAACCTTTCCTCCCATCACTATTCTGTGAATATCACCAGAGTTTATTCTAATACTACTGATCAGAGCAGAGCAATTGGTGGCAGGTTATCTAAGACCATATCCTATTATTGCAGAAAGCTCACTCTGCTCCAAATATCGTAAGATTTATACATAGTGTACTGGGCTAATACAGCCTGGTCCAAAACAGATTAAAAATTCAAACAGACATGATATTTTGCAATGTTTGTAATCAATGTGCCAAATTCAGCCCTCCGGTAGCTCCCTTGATTTCAGTGGGACGCTAAGGTTGAATTTGGCTGCATTAGTCTGTAATCACCAGATTTGCATATTGCAAAGTTTACTACATAGTGACCTCACTAGATCTGAGCTCTTCATTAACACTGCAGCAAGTTTAGGAATTGCTGAAGTCCAGCTATAGGATCATTTTGTTTGGGAAAAACCACATTCTGCATATGTCAGTGGCTGAGCTGAGCCAGAAGAGGTATTAAAGAATTTGTGGACTGACCAAATCCCTGTTCTGTAGTTTGGTGGCATTTACATCACCACTTTGTTTTCAGCCTCCTCATGTTAGAGGCACTTGACCAACATATCAAGAGTTTGGAACACGGGCTGACAGCTAGCAAGCTACATTTTACTTCTCCTGACTCAAGTTTTGTCACCAGCAGATCAGAGTAATATTTTTCTGAGGGTAGAATGATACTTCAATTATTCTAGCATTTAATGTAGTCTTAACTCTAGTGGTGGCAGTTTCCTCCACTACATTCACAGCTTGCTCTGCTGATCTACTTTGAAGTTACTCCTAATATTTAACTTGCATTTTCCATGTTGCAGTGTGAACTCAATACTAAGCCATGATGTAGCGCTGTTCCTGCTTATCCATACCTAAGGTATTTCTGGTTATGTCTTCAATAGTGACTACCTAAGCACTAGTGTTCAATGAGGGGGCGAGGGGGAGAAATCACAGGCAATATTGGTATGTTGCAGTCAAGGATTCCAATATTTACTTACTGGGTCATTCATAGATATTGGCTGGCAGTCTAAAGTAGCTCTGAATTCCTTGATCATCCGTGCAAACTCCCAGTTTGGACAGCTGCTATCAAATTCCTGCAGGGCAAAGACAGGCATTAGTGTACTTTATCTGATGCAGCTAAAGAGCTCAGTATATTGTTACTCTGTCCTCATGCGGCAAAGACACGTGAAAGACTCTGGATCTAGTAATAACCTGATGGAATGATTAGGACTCCAACCTCATTTTGCTTGGAAGGGGAAATCTTCCTATATGGCAGGAGGGACAGAGCTGAAGGAGTTTTCAGTACTCATTTTAACTGCTGATAAGCACACCTCCTCTCTACCCAGCCATTGCCTTCTCCCACCAAAAACAAAACAAAACACATTGTTAAACAGATAGTTAAGGGTTAATAGAACAGGAGTACTTCATGTCTCTTTTGACTGTAAAGGGTTAACAAGTTCAGTGAGCCTGGCTGTCACCTGACCAGAGGACCAATCAGGGGACTTTCAAATCTTGAGGGAGGAAAGTTTGTGTGTGTGCTGTTAGTGTTTGGTGGTTGTTCTCTCTGGGTTCTGAGAGTGACCAGACGTGCAACCAGGTTTCTCTCCAATCTCTCTGATACAGTCTCTTATATGTCCAGAACAGTAAGTACTAGGTGACAAGGCGAGTTAGGCTTATGGTGGTTTTCTTTATTTGCAAATGTGTATTTGGCTGGAAGGAGTTCAAATTTGTATTTTGCTGAAAGGATTTTAATTTGTACTTGTATAGTTAGGTTGGGAGGGTATTCCCAGTGTCTATAGCTGAAAGACCCTGTAACATATTCCATCTTAAATTTACAAAGAAAGAAAAACAGTAAAACTTTTCTTTAATTAAAAGCTTTTCTTGTTTAAGAACCTGATTGGTTTTTTCTTCTGGTGAGACCCCAGGGGACTGGGTCTGGATTCACCAGGAAATTAGTGGGGAGAAAGGAGGGAAGGGGGAGAGAAAGGTTAATTTTCTCTCTGTGTTAGGATTACTTACTCTCTCAGGGACAGTCTGGGAGGGGGAAGAGAGAAGGAGGGGGGGAAGGTGGATTTTCCTCTCTGTTTTAAGATTCAAGGAGTTTGAATCACAGGGATCTTCCAGGGTAACCCAGGGAGGGGAAGCCTGGGAGAGGCAAAGGTGAGGGAAAGGTTTTACTTTCCTTGTGTTAAGATCCAGAGGGACTGGATCTTGGGGGTCCCCGGGCAAGGTTTTGGGGGGACCAGAGTGTACCAGGCACTGGAATTCCTGGTTGGTGGCAGCGCTACAGGTTCTAAGCTGGTAATTGAGCTTAGAGGAATTCATGCTGGTACCCCATCTTTTGGACGCTAAGGTTCAGAGTGGGGAATTATACCATGACATGAATTTCTCCATTTGTACCCCAATTTTACTCTCCACAGTACCAAATCTGTGTGCTGTGTCTGCACTGCAGCACCTCAGTCACGCTGGGAAGTTTACACTGACTGCCATACCGATGAGTTTCAAGACTTGATAATGCAGAACTGTAAGAAGAGCATTAAGTTTTAAGCATGGTAAATTCCTCTGGGAGCAATGTGGAGCCAGGACAAGCAGGGAGCATGCCTTAACCCTGCCACATTTTTAGTACCTAAAACCTCCCTGTTTGCCTTCAGTATCCGGGAGATAGAGCCTGATTCCAGGAGACTCCTGGCGAAACCAGAAGGGTTGAACCCTAGCTGATCAGCAGGGCCAGCAGCCCTGGACATGATTCTGCTCCCTCCCCCAAGCACATCCCGTATCTGCTCCTCCCCCTCCCTCCCAGCATCGCCTGCACACCAGGGAACAGTTGTTCCCCGGTGTGTAGGAGGTGCTGGGAGAGAGGGGAAGGAGTTGATCAGTGGAGCCAGCAGAACCTTTGAAGTACCCTCAGGGACCCCCAGGGCTCCACAGGCCCCAGTTTGAAAAATGCCAGTCTGGATAATACTTGGTTCTGTCTCAGTGCAGGGAGCTGGACTAGACGACCTACCAAGGTCCGCCTCCAGTTCTGTGATTCAGAAATGCCACCTGCAACTGAAAGAGCAAGTCTGGGGTTTAAAAGCCTTCAACTGCAGGAACAGCTACCCAGGAGACCCCTAAACAAATTCAGCCTAGAGAGGTCAGACAGGTTCTGTTTACATCCTCATGCATGACACTTTAAAACAAAATCCACACGGAGTGTAAACTGAAACCAAACACTGGGCACACGAGTCCAGAATGTGTTTTAGTTTGACCACTATAACACACTATCCTATAGTGTTCTTTCTTATCCAAGTTTATTCTGCAGAACCAAGAATTATTCCTTGATCAAATACTGCACCTGTGCCCGTTTTGTTCTGATCTCACTTATCTGGGCTTTCTTCTCTTCCCTCTTGCTTTTCATTTTCTCCATCTCTTTCACAATATTAGATTTCCTCCGAACTGGAAAGACAGACATTTACATCACTTTTATGTGAAGTTGTTACCACAAACACGTCTCTTTTAAGCAGAATAATTTATCTACACCCTCTCCCTGCCCACAGACATACAAAACCCTCTTCTGTACAAACTGGGATACCATGACCTAGAGTCTGGTTCCGGAGAGGAGCGTTCTTAATTAGCTGTGTCCAGGGGTTGTGACAATCCAGGTACAGACACCACAACAGTCTGAATCCCAAGGAGTTAGCAACTGAATCATCTGGTTTTGTATACAAGGTTGTTAATAAATATATCAAGTAAGGTCTCATGAAAGCTTGTAGTGTTCTGAACTTGACGGTCATTAGGCGATGTTTATACAGATTGTGGTTATGAATCTATATACACAGAGTATTGTGCTCATACACTGTACCACAATGTCAAATACACTTCACAGCAGGCAAGGGCTCCTATCAAGCCAGGTGTTTACACAAAACCAAACAAAAGTGATGATCCATAATAAAGCCCAGGAAGAGACACACAGAACCATTACAGTTAATGGGAAGACACTGAGGTGCCCCAGCTATCAAGCAGAGAGGGAATTCCCCATACTCTGAATAACCACAATCTGGGAGAAAGAAAAAAGGCTGTAAACCCTTTTAAAAAGGGAAGGGATTTGAGGACAAAGGCTTCAGAAACTGAGGGGCAGTCCATGAAACACTGGATCCCCTCTGCAACAGGGAGTATGATGGAAAACTGCTAATACAGTTACCCATTGCATCAGAACAAAGGGAATTTATCCAATATAGATGTGTAAAGCCTGAAGTTGTGTCTATGTTTATTTTGCGTAACTTGTGTTTGCCTTTCCTTATTAGTTCATCTGTGATTTTTCTATTAAAATGAACTTTATTTTTACCTCAAGCATGTCTCTGCTGTGCAATCTGTGTGAAGTGTGCATGCCAAAGTGAACTGATGACTGGGGGCTGTTCACACCTCTAGGGGGGCGGTGACAAGCAGAGGGGAAGTCAGAGTGCCCGGCATTTACAGAACTGACAGTAGACTTGAGACTGGAAGGGCTGTTGGGGTCACCCAACAATGAGTAACTAGGCTGGTGGAAGCCAGGGGAGAACTTTATGCTTGTGGGCTGGCTACTAGTGTCAGGGCTCCAAGCCATAGCAGCACAGCATTAAGGCACCGACAGCTAAAAGGTAGGAAGTCACCTTACTGGTATTGGTGATTCCCCCACAATAAAAATTACAGTGACCAGTGGTGTCTTCACAGAGCATAGCTACCAGCTACTGAAACTAGTTGGAAAGCCATTGTATTGCTACTCTGTGGTTGAGCCAGTCCTTCCAAGCAGATTTATTTGTATACCAAAACTGTACTGTATTTAAATTTAAAGTCATCAGGATGTTTGCTTTGCCTGCTAAGCCACATTCCAGGAAATCATATCAAACCTATGAACATATAGGAAAACAATCTTAACCGACATTGCTTAGAGATGCAATGCTGGTTAATGAGCCAGCCAGTCCTCAGACAAGAGTCCTTATTTACCTGGATTTGCTGAAGAGCTGCTTCTGATAGATGGATGTTCTTCTAGAACTTCATGTACATTTGTCAGTAAGGGTTCTGTAGCACAATGTGGCCTGGAAGTTCGGGCTCGGCCAGCTGTTGAAAGGAAGCAGGTCAATGGAAGAGTATCTGTTAGACCTCAGAAGTGAGAGAGAACAGCCTTCTGATCTGTAGGGCCCCAAGACAACAATAGAGGATGGGGAGGGAGAGAAATCAAGCCATGAGTTGCCCTGCTCTTCAGTTCTATGGTAAGTGAGGGAGACAAGGCTAACCCATGAGGTACAGCACTTGCATGGGATGCAGGCACCCACTGGCCACTTCACAGTAAATTTAGTATAAAAAACTGCCAATCCAATAATAGTTCACAATTTGTAAGTGTTTCCTTTAATAAGCCAACATATAACACTATTAGGATATTGCAGAACTTAATTCTCATTTGTGTGCACTAACGCCAATTATATGATCACATCTTTGCATGTATTTGATTCAAGATAAAGTTACTGAAATACTTGACTAGGGAACTGAAGATTACTGCAGTGAAGATATCTATGCACTGTACCTTATCTTCTGCATTTCCTATCTTGATTACTTACCTGTACAGCCCTAACATTGTATTCAGATAGATTTTTTGCACTATTTTCTTAAAGTCAAGGTTTGCCCAGTGTCAGAATTGCAGGCCAAGTACATATTTCCACATAAGGTTATTTAAACGCATAAAGTGTGCAAGGGTTTGTTTTGGGGTTTTTGTTTGTTTTTTTTTTTAAGTGAGGCACAAGTGCTTCTCACCCCATACCAACCTCTCCTCTACCAGAAAGAGGTCTTTAAGAGATTTAAGCAGCATAAACTCATGTAAAGGATTAAATATGAGACACAAAATGGGTGAGGTAATATCTTTTAATGGACCAACTTCTGTCGGCAAAAGAGACATTGCCTCACCCACCATGTCTCTCTCAAGTCTTAAAGTAACTTATGGATGCTTGAGTAGCCCTAGGACCTGATCTTGCTCCCACTGAAGTAGATGAGGACACTTTGCCATTTATTTCAATGAGAATAGAGTAGGACCTTTAAATTCTCTCTTAAAAAGAAGATTTTGGGAAGATACAAAAAAGTGCTGGCTAGGGGGAAAAGTGTCTATTAAGAGGAAACTGGCAAGAGCTGTAGGCTCAAGACTCCCTCAGTTACGCACACCACAGTTTAGGATGAGTTGTCTTGATTTAAAATGTGAATAACTTTAGCAGTTTTATTAATTTTCTCCCCTCAAGCTTGACTCATACTAGAGGTCTGAGATTTAAATGAAATCAAGTTTCAAGATCTATGCAGTATCTTCAGCCTTGGCTAAGTTTTTTCAATTTATAGATCTCATTGATACAAGTCTGAAGAGTAGGGCATTTGCCTACTATAAGCAGTGTAACTTTAAAGCAAACTAGTTGAGAACTGTGCTTAAGAAAATGCTTTGCAGCTGCATAACGATGCAAGTCTAGCCTTAAAGTTAATTATACATGCTGTTTCAGAGCCACAGGATCTGTGCTATGCCCCAGCTTTTTTACGCAGTCCCTTGGAGGAACCCCTTCAATGTACCAGACCAGCAAGGGGTCCAATGCTTCCACAACTGAGCCTCTGGGCTCCAGCACTCTTGTTTCACAACATGAACTCTGCCCAGGGAGTCTAACTGGGGAAGACTCCTGTTCGGAGACTTTTTGCTCTCTTCAGGGATCAATGAACCTCGGCATGTATTTGCAGTGACACCAAAGCAGAGTAGGGTTTATTAGTCAACTGGAACACAGCATTGGGAAGTCCTTTGGTTACCATACAGAAGCAAAGGTTAAGACAGTCCATACTGGCCAAGCCAGAGCTCCCATACTGGTTTCCTCTCTCTGGTTATGCCTACAGTACAAGCGCTACAGCAGCACAGCTGCAGCTACACTGCTGTAGTGCAGACACTTACTGCTGTGATTGCAGGGTTTTTTCCTGTGCTGCAGTAAATCCACTACGCCTCCCCACCCCAAGAAGCAGTAACTAGGTTGACCAAAAATTTTTTTCGTTGACCAAGCTGTGTCTACAGTGGTCGGTAGGTTGACCTAATACAGAGCACAGGGTGCAAAATTTCACAGCCCTGAGCAACATAGTTATATCAGCGTAAGTTTTAGATGTAGAACATTAGCCTATTAAACCCAGGTTGTGAGTTCAATCCTTGAGGGAGCCATTTAGGGATCTGGGGCAAAAATTGGGGATCGGTCCTGCTTTGAGCAGGGGGTTGGGCTAGATATCTCCTAAGGTCCCTTCCAACCCTGATATTCTGGGATTCTATCCCAGGTGAGCTCCTGGGTCTCTTCAAAGGCCAACCCTTACTCTAGCCTCCTGTCATCACAGGACACTGCCTTGTTCCTGTAGACTCATGCTGAGTTCACATGTTCTGCCTGCCAGAGTTTCCTGTGGACAGTTGTCAATTGTTCAGTTGTTGGGGTTCTCACTGCCCTTCTGGATCCTCCACTGATTGAGTTGTTTCAGTCAGACCTTTAACCACTCATTCATTTCACTCCAGACTTGTGTGATACAATGCACCTCATGTTACCTGCTCTGCCTCAAGTGCAGATTTAACCTTTCAGTGTCTGTGCATAGCAATGCAAAGCACACAGAGGGGAACTGAGGCACATATAGGACTCCAATTACTAGGTCCCATATTTGTCACACATGTGTAACAGGCAATTTACAAAAATAAAATTTTTTAACAAATTTAAAAAAAAAAAAATCAATTTTTACACTTAGACTACTTTTTCAACGCCACAGTCCAAAGTCTGCATGGAACAGACTGAGTTTTAATAAACCTCTCTAAAGTTCAGGGCCCATCATGAAAGCCAATATGGAACATGCATCACACACACTTTTGCTGTATGGTGTAGGAAAATTAACAGTAGTAGCTACCAATAAAGCATTAAGTCTGCATTTCCAAAAGAACAATGCAGGACTCAAATTCTTTCCTTACCCAATAGGTGTAAATAAATGTGACTGTACCTGTAACCAATACTGATGCAGAATTTGAAGTACTTTAGTTACATTCAAATACATCCATATCCCCAATTAATGGAATCTGTCAACCTAGTACAGCTCAGAGGCAATCCAGCTTTTTTTGTCCCCAAATATGATCCCTATCATAAGTTATCCTTGCTAAGCCTTTGAGATGATATAAAATGCACTATTAACAGCTCTTTTAGCAAGAGTAGGGCCATTAACCCTGTCATTCAAACCATATTGCCGTGTGGGTAAAAATACACTTTGCACTTCCAAGAGAGCAGATATTTCACTTACCATCCTAGCCTTACGTATGCTATTGTGCGCTGTTAAACAGATATGAGATTCACCCAAGACATACATGTGGCGGATTAAGTGATTTTTTCAACATCAGCAGAATTTCTAAAGTGATTTGAGATCCCTCTTAATTAGAAGCTTTATGTAAAATGCACAATCACCGACCTATTGTGCTCTCTTCCCTTCTCTGTTTAAAAGGGGAAGAGATTTTGGTCAGCTCTTTCTGCTTCTATAGTTTGCACACCCATGAGATAAGCATTTTGAAACACATAAGACGTTCAGTTTAATCACGTTTTACTGGGCTTGTCGCCACTCACCAGGCACTGTTGAATGGTTTCTTGTTTGTGTAGATGTGGAGGGATCCACCTCCATCTCATTATCTTGGAGGCTGCCCTGGGATTCTGTGATGACAGACATCTTGGTAGAACGGCTACGTAATACTTAGGAAACAAAGAATTCAAGGTCAGTATTGAGCACTGACAACAGCAGATGAGATTCTTCAAAAAAAAGGTCAGTGTGCTCATGAAAGTACAGAACAGTAAGGAGAGCAGCCTGTTTTAAAAGATACCATTCACAGCAGGCGCTCAGAACCTTCAGAGACGTTTAGAGTGAGGCAGGGTGCTAGAAAGGTATCAGTTTGGTGAAGAATGTCCTTGAAAAATGCCCCTAGTGCAAGATAAATAGTGCAACTGCAAATCTGGAGTGAAATGGATTCCTTTTCCTACTCCACTTTAATTAAAAAGAAAATTAGGATTCATTAATTTATGCTGAGGTTCCTGAACTACCATTCTTGAAAGGGACCAGAAGGCTCATATTCATGCTCCTGGTTACTGGATCAACTCATCTTGACGAAGGTATTGTAAATCCAGTGACTATTTGACAGGAAGGTCAGTCTCAGTCCACACATCACAAAACTGGCACCTTGATTAAAGTCTCTGTGGAGACTTCCAAAGACAGCATAAGCGTGGAGACAGCTTCTTTGTCATCACTGTCTCTCCAGGTGAGGGTTGAGGAGGTATCATGCCCATCACCACGGCACCTAAGAACAGTTAGAGCCAGTTTGGAAACTTCCACCAATGCTAAATTCACTTAAAAGCTATGATTACAGCATGTGTCTAATAAAAGCTGCACTCTCAAGGTTTACCATGCAAGCTGCAAGGGAATTAATCTCTTAGCAGTCACACATTTAGGTATCTATTACTTGAAGATAGTGGCCAGCTTCTTACAGCCTTGGAAATTCTTTTAGAGCTTTTATGCCAAGTATCACCCATTCAAATAGTTTAAAATAGGCCTTTTTGTGTGAAGAAAGCAAGTCTCGCACGAAAAATTTGGAGTGCAATATAAAAATTAGATCTATCACCACCTCTAGCAATGGTAGGAATTTATCCGGAATACAGCAATGAGCACTGTCATGTGAAGACAAGATTTCCATTGCACACCAAATGTTTTAGAATTGTGGATAAACCCTGTGCACAGGAGTTGTAATTGTGCCCATGGAGCTCAGGGCAGATCACACCAGAATTCTTTACCTGGTTGCTGCTGCTCAGGCGCAGACACATTAGGTGTCACCGTTGCCACTTTAGGGAAAAAAAGAATTGTCCTTTCATTATGCTTGGAGATGGAATTAAATGCTATGTCCTCTGTGAAGTGTAACAATTTCCAAACCTGAGCTCAACAGAAACACCCTCAGTGCCTCCAGCACTCTGATCACTTCATTACGGAAAGAAGTGGCATGCAGTATGTTGACACCACTGCTCCCTAACAGGACAGAATACCATACTTCAGAAGACTAGCAAGATTAATTTAGGCAGAGCCGGTTTTACAATTAACTTTGAAAAAGTTGCCATTTATTTTTGCTTCCCTCAGGTGCAGATACAATAGTACACATTACATACTGATGGAGACTTTCCACTTCCTTTCATGTGCTCAGCCTAAGAGGTTTGCAGGACCTGAAAATGTTGAACTTTCTAACCAATGTAATGCAGAACTCAGAATACGAGGATATTGTTCCCTGCTGCTGTAGCATAGATGTTTAGTAAAAGGGAACACAGATTACTTTGCTTTCCTGCTGGATTCGGAGCTGGTCTCTCTTTATGCACAAAGACAGTGGTTCTCAATCTTTCCAGACTACTGTACCCTCTTCCAGGAGCCTGATTTGTCATGCATTTCCCCCCCCCCCCCCCAAGTTTCACCTCACTTAAACTACTTACTTACAATTTGAGCAAAAAATTGCTTGTTCTCATTTTTATCAGATATTTATAAAATAAATCAAATTAAATATAAATATATTTACATTTCAGTGTCTAGTATATAAAGCAGGGGTCAGCAACTTTTGGAAAGTGGTGCCAAATCTTCATTAATTTAAGGTTTCGCGAGCCAAACCGGCAGCCAGAACCCCAGACTGGCAGCAGGTTGAGCTGCTCAGCCTGATGCTATCCCAGGTTCCATCCAACCAGCCCGGCAGCGGGCTGAGCAGGGCTGGCAGCCAGGACCCCAGCTGGCAAGGTGCCGATGACTGGGACCCCAGACTCGCAGCAAGCTGAGCGGCTCATCCCGCTGCTGGTCTGGGGTTCCGTAATCCAGGCCAGCAGTGAGCTGAGCGGGGCCGGCAGCCAGGATCCCAGCTGGCAGCAGCATGCCACTAAAAATCAGCCCGCATGCCGCCTTTGGCATGCATGTCGTAGACTGCCCATCCCTGATGTAGAGCAATATAAACAGTCATTGTCTGTATGAAATTTTAAATTTATACTGACTTCCCTAGTGCTTTTTAATGCAGTCTGTTGTAAAACTAGGCAAATGTCTAGATGAGTTGATGTACCCCCTGGAAGACCTCTAAGTACCTGGTTAGAACTATTGCACTAAAACCCTGGGACAATAGCCAGGCAACATGCACTGCAGATTCAGTTACATTGTATGCTTCAGAATTACAACAGTGACCTCAAGGGAGTGCTTTGCTCATCTGGCAGTGACTGGCTGGTTAAGAACACTTGATTGGTCAGCTAGCCATTCACTACCAGGGAGTGACCAGCCCAGAGACAATCACTACTTAACTCCTAGTACAATTTCCAGTCTACCAGTTTTATGGAAAGTTCCCTGGATTAGTGACAGGGATGTGCATTTGTCAGTTCGGGATGCCTGGGCTGTTGCCATCAGCTCTGCCACTCCCTGCAAAAAGGTTTGTATTGCCTTCCATCTCCAGCATCACACAGAGAACCAAGAGAGGAAGAGAGTTCAGAAAGCCAGTTGCAGCTGGGGTGGAAGCCTCCGGTTCCAGAACTTAGCACTACTGTAATGGACAGGACAAATGGTAGCAAGCAGGAAGCTTGCTGCACTTCTGGAGGGAAGGAAGGCAGAGCCAATGTGGCAGGGGGCAAGGAGAAAATAGCACATGATGCTAATAAATTCTATGGAGAGCTAGTCACATTTGCGACCATTAGCATTGACATGGCAAACTGCACACGCTTTAATAATCTTTTTTCATCAAACTAACAAAAAGTCCCAAGGAATAAATTAGTCAACTACAGTCTGAAAGTGGCAGTTAGATATGGGGAGGGAACTATTTCCCAGCTAGCCCCATACCTGCCAGCCCAGGGAGAATAATCTCTTATGGACCCCACCTTCCCTTGCAACACACCAATCCTCAACTAGCTTTGTTCAAAACCTTTTATTCTGTTGATACAAGAACCATTGACCCTATTCTGGAGCCTCTCTATGCACTCACTTTCCATTGGATTATGAAATTTGCAAAGTGGAATTTACTAGCATTAGTTGTAGTAAGAATTCCCCTGAAGCCTGTAGGACTATACAATTTAGAAGAGAAAACAAAACAAAACACTGTTATAACCAACTTGCCAGCTCAAACACACAAAAGCAGCCTGCTGGCAGTAGGCCTGTATTAGGGTACCCAAGGAAGGAACCCTCCAAGACATAGAAAAACCTCAGAATGCCTTATAACTATGATTTAAGACTCAAATTTCAATAAGGAACCAGCATAAAGTACAGTTGCTTAATTAGTACATTTTGTAGCAATATGTTGCGTAAATTAGAGTAAATCTCCAGCATAATTCATTTTTATCTTATGACTACAGACAAGAATTAAGAGTTATTTTTACCTTCTCGTGGAGCAGGAATTTTTGAAAGGGTTGTTCTACGTTTTTGTTTCTGCAAAAAGTTAAAAAGTCATTGCAGTAAGTATCTGAAGCATCTACCATGCTCTTTGCATTATATAATTAAGATATGGTAATAAATACAAGAATGTGCCTGTTTTTATAAAAACAGCACAGGAAGCCCCCAAAAATCCAAATGGAACAAAACATGCGTACCCAGAGACCTCAAAGTTTAAAATAAAGATAAATGAAAGAATCAGAGCAGTTTTAAAAAAATTAATTATTTTGCAATGTTATTTATGATCCGACATGCTGCTGTTTGAATTTTAGTACCATTACAAGAGAGTCTTAAGAGTTTAAAGATTACATACCTGTACAGTTACATTCTCCTGCAGAGGCAGGTTCTCTTTCGCATCAGAAGCAGACGGAATTTCTTCTAAAATCTCTGGATTTATTGTTATCACATCTTCAATCTCAATCTACAAAGGCAAAGACAAGATTTAGATAGACAATTTCTGTTCTAACTTCAATGGAAGACAATAGCTTGACATAAACCTTAAATAAAGACAACCAACTATAAGCCATTAATTTGTTTGATGTGGAAAATTGGGGTTGCCTTGATTAGTAATTTAGTATTTTAAATTCCACTTGAGCAGTCTAATCTGACTATAATAGAAATCTGCTAGTTAGACCATCTACCAGTGTCTGCCAACCACCACTCAGTTCCACAGGAGCCATTGCTAATGTTTTCAGAAGCACCAGAAGCACATTTGCCACTGTTTTAATCTCTTGTGGCTAATCTTAGTAAAGCTCTCAATCACTCTATGATTTCTGCTCTAGGAGAGCATTAAGAGTTTACAATATAGTCGTGCTTATTGAAATAATTTTTAAAAAACGACTCACATTGAGGTAAATGAAGCTTTCTGCATTTAAACCAAAACAATTAAATTCATCTGCATTTTCCCCATATTCACCCTCCTGCTATTTGCAAGTGGGAGTAAATAAGTGATTTTACCTCAACCTCCAAACTCCTGGTTTACCCTGTAGTGAAATCATAATCCTTTATCTACAACATTCTGCAGCTCTGGGAAAGTGTGATGTCACAAATGTGTTGGGGGGGGCACACGCGGTAGTGAGGAGTAGGGCTGTGAAGGAGAAAACAGGCACAAACTGAGCCTCTCCCCCTTATTTTTACTGTGTAAAGATAAACCTATAAAACAGTTTGTATGCCACAGAGTTGTGTAATTATCACTTCATCCTCCACTGAAACTAAGGTGCCTTTGATATTGAAATAACTTTCTTGTGCAGAATAGGTGCTAAGTTTTATATATAAAATATTAACCTTTTAGTGGGTTTAGTAAAAACAACGTTATTTAATCCTCTGTAAAATGAGCAAAAATACAATATTAACTGTTCTCATACAAAAGAGTTAAAGTATTCACCAGATTTTTAAAATAGATTTATAGGATACGTGAATATCTCTCCAAGTATTATGGAAATCCAAGACAATCATCATCCAGTTTACTCACTTCTGAGTAAGATCTTGTTAAATGACAGTCCCTCAAATTCACTTGGGCTTTGACAGTCATGGTTTCTTCCTGTTACGATAGATCACTTTGGAGGTTCCACAAGTAAAAAACCTAGGCCCCCCACGATACTTGTGCAACCTCACTGATCTTATGCTCATGGGTTTGCACAGGTAGAGCTCAAAGTAATTTGCCTACAAAACCTTGATCAATGGTGATTATGCATGACATAGCATACCCAGCTTCAATGTCAGAGCACCACCTCATCTTTCAGATCTACCTCTAGCTGCCAGTACATATTCAGACTTCAGACTAGCATAGATCTGATAAGAGTTTTAAATCTCAGAAAATGCAATTAGTAGTTGGACTCTGGCCCAAAGCTCATGGCTAATTCCCCATCTGTTGCAAAGACATCTGGGATCTTGTGAGCAAACTCCTCACTATAAACATACACTAAGTTTCAGAGAAAGCAAAAGTTTCCCTGAGTGTAAATAAAATAAGCAGAACTAAAGAAAGGAATGTGGCAAATTGTGCGAGCTGGGAGGAGACTTACAAAATCAGATTCCAAAACAATGGGAAACAAGGGAAAACCCTTTTCTACAGCCAACAGAGTGGGAAGATGTCCAGCAGAATATTAGAAATACCTCCAGTTCTTTCTCAGCTTGTCTTTCAAAGACAATGGAGATATTTTATTGGATCACCAAGTTTAAGTATGGTTTTAATGCATAACTGGGTAGGGGATGCCCAAAGTATCCAACTAATCTCACATTTTCCCATATGTTAGGGAATTCTTCCAGAAAAGTTTTAAGAGATCATTAAAGGTGCTGAATACCAATTTAGAGCTGCCAAGGTTGTGTAAGCCTGGGCTTTGTTAAAAGCATGACAATATAGTACTAATGAAGAAGTCATAACTCATCAACTTATGAGTCATAAAACAAGGTTATGCATATAAATACAGAAGCATTTAGTTTTATTCTGAATCAACTATTCTTACCAGAAAAAAACAATGCCATCAGAGGCACTGTGTGTCAGCAATACTATTGTAATAATTATTTGTGATTAGTTGGATTATAGGGGTCCAGTTTACAGCAATGAGGGGTTTTCACAGCTTTCCCACTCTCAAACTAAAGAGCCAAAGACAAACAGGCCCAAAATAAAGGATTTGTAAAAACAGACTTAGTTTTTGTAAGGCCAATAAAATCTTAATTTTCATGGGAACGTAATACAACAGATAAACCTTCATCTGCAGCATTTCCAAACCAAATATTACAACTTTTATGCATTTGAATCTGAAGAGTTGGAAGAGGTTTAAAAAAATTAAAATGTTAAGAAAAAGTGAATGGTACAGAGTTAAGCATTGAAGTTTCTGGTTATCAGGAAATAACATACAGATTATTGAGGGTGCAAAATTTGGTTTAAGATCGGGTGGCATAAGGAATACATAATCTGCAATATCCCCGAATGGAGGTAAGAGGTTGATGGGTCGAAGTACAGACATTGAGATACGAGGGTATGAAGTTCATACAGTGGCTATGTTCGGGTGTGGAGTATAACAAGTGGATAGGATGATGAGGATGGATTGACCCTCATTTGTACTACAAGCAAAAAGTGAACTGCCCAAGCTGACCTTGTCCTAGGTGACAGAAATACTAAGATTATATTTTTAACCCTCAGTTTAATGAGCCACAGAATTCTATGAAACATGTAAGAAAACTGGCTTTAAGCCCAGAGGATCTTTATTTAATAGAGTCATGGATTTCAGCCCCATGCTTTATAACTATGCAATCAAAGTTGCTGCTTTACTCCAGATTGAGTGAGCATGGGGACACCTCTCACACTTACCTCTTTTCCTTTGGTTGATTCCCCTTCTGACCATTCTACCGAGACAGATAGCCTTTCAACGTTTACAGTCTTTATAACTGCACTGTGAATTAAGCCTAAGGATTAAAGATAAATTCACATTTCATCAGGTCATTCAACACAACATGCTTAACTTTTGCTGAAGAGAACAAGTCCCCATTCAGTTCTGTAATACCAATTCAAGATTGGAAAGCTAGTTTTTCAGAGAGGAATTTGCCAGTATTCTGCATCCAAAACTATGAACCATTGTTAAAATCTGGGAACGGCCTTCATACTATAATTATTGGACAAACATTCAAGACACACAAAAAAAAGCAATGAAGCTATTAACTCTGCTGTCAGCCAGCAATTTCCTCAGAGTACCAATACCCTTGAGGACACAGCTGCCCAAAGGAAATTAAGCTATTATTGTCCCTTTGCTGTGGCACTAAAGACAACACCTTTTCTGGCAGGGATGTGATGTGCTATTTTTACAGCCCAAACACTGAAAGACTTCTGACTTACTTAGCTTATTTTGGCAGCACTTTGTATATGTTTTCCCATTTATATGGGTTTTCCTATACAGCAACCAAGGAAGATGAAAAAAATTTTAGAAGTGGAAAAAACAGTCCCATCAAAAAGAAAACCACACACAAAGATTGCCTGGGGGGAGTTCAAGGGTCTGTTTAGGACCCAAAACCACTTTTTAAATTGCACTGAAATCTGCTACACTCCATGTTTATAGTATTCCCTCATTTTCAATCTCCTTTGGAAAGGACAGTCTCATATGCCTTGTGTCACTGGAAAGATTTCATCAACAATGGAAAGGAAAAAAGCCACGTCTGTAACAAGACCAGTCCCCTAGAGGGCATCACAAGCAGCAAGTCCCACGGAGGCAACCAAAGGCAAGAGTGAGCATATAAGAATGGCCATACTGGGTCAGACTAATGGCCCATGTCACCCAGTATTCTGTTTCCAATACTGGCCAGTACCAGATGCTTCAGAGGCAAAAAGCACACATTGGGGGAGGGGAGCATGCACAGACCCATAGTGAATATGACAGACCTATTTCAACATAGAGCTCCGACAACCCCACTGCATATCCAGTGATGACAGGGCAGGGGAGAAAGGGACTTGTCCCCACTGCAGCCCAGAGTGGATGGGGGCTCTCCTCCTTCCCCCTCACCCCCAATAGAGAGGCTGCTTCCCAAAGGTGGGGCATGCTAAGGAATGGTAGAAGGAGAAATAGCAGAATAAAGATAATGGACTTCAAGAAGGCAGACTTTAGCAAACTCTGAGAACTTGTACATAGGATCATATGGGAAGAGAGTCTTAGGAGAAAAAAAAAAAAGGGTTCAAGAGTTGGCAGTTTTAAATAGAACCATTATTAAGGGCACAAAAGCAAACTATTTGAATGCACAGGAAAGATAGGAAGTACGAGAAGAGACCATCCTGGCTTAACCAGGAGGAGATTTTTTTTTAATGGCCTGAAACTCAAAGTGTCAAAGGTAGAAGAAAGTAGGAGGGATGTAAATACTGGTTAGAAAGTTAAAGTTACTTTGTTTAACTAGTTAACTGTTAACCAAGGTAGCTGGGGGAACATGCTGGGGGCTGGGGCCAATCCAGTCAGGACTGAGATCCAGCCGACTCAGCAGCCAACACCTGGCAGGGGTCTCGCTGGCATGGGGGCTGGGGCTGCTCCCGCTGGGCCGAGGCGGGGCCACCGGGGTTAATGGTTAACCTTTTACAGCCCTGAAGAGTAGATCAAATTACAAAGGATGAATATAAAACAAAAACCACAAGCATGTAGGGGCAAAGTTAGAAAAGACAGCGCACAAAATAGATTAAACTAGCTAGGGACATACAGGGTGACAAGAAAACATTTTACAAATACACTAGAAGCAAGAGAAATACCCAAGCCAGAGTAGGCCTGTTACGCAATAAGGATGGAAAGACAACAGAAAATGCAGCAATGGCCAAATTATTAAATGTCTTTTTTGTTTCAGTCTTCACCAGAAAGATTAGAAGTGATCGGACGACTAACATAGTTAACATTAGTGTACGTGGATTAGGAGCAGAGGTTAAAACAGGTGAAGAACAAGTTAAGAATTAAGGTATGTCTGCACTTAAAATACTACAGTATAGATGCTACCTATGGAAATGAGGGGAATCTCCTGTTGACATACGTAATCCACATCTCTGAGAGGCATTAGCTAGGGCAAAAGAAAAATTTTTCAGTTGACCTAGCACCCTCTACACCAGGAACTATGCTGCTCAGGGGTGTGGATTTTTCACACCCCTGAGACGTCATTACACAGTCCTAATTTCCTATTCTAGACCACACCTTACTTAGGCAAGTTAGATGTCTGAGTCAGCAGGCCTTGACAGAATACACCCTAGAACAGGGGTCCCCAACGCAGTGCCCGCGGGCACCATGGGGGGCATCTTAAGTGCACCTGCGTCCTGGCAGGCGGTCGAGCAGCCCCCAAAATGCCACCCAGTTTTGGTGGTGACGCCTCTCGATGACGCCACTTGCTGCTGACAAGCAGCGTCATTGAGAGGCGTCACCACCAAAATTCAGCGGCATTTCGGCGGATGCTTGACCGCCGCCACGGTCCTTCATCTGGCGCCCGCCAGACGAAAAGGTTGGGGACCATTGCCCTAGAATATTTTAAGGAACTGGCTGAAGAGATCCCTGAGCCATTAACAATTATCTTTGAGAATTTGTGGAGGAAGAGAGATCCCAGGGCACTGGAAAAGGGCAAATATAGTACCCATCAATAAAAAGAGGACTAAGGATAACCCATGGAATTATAGACCAGTCATCTTAACTTCGGTACCTGGAAAAATAATGGCACAAACAACAAATTGTAAGCACCTAGAAGATAAGGTAATAAGTAATAGTCAATACAGATTTGGCAAGAAAACAAATCAAGTCAAACCAACCTAATACAGGAACTCCTCACTTAAAGTCCTCCTGGTTAATGTTGTTTCGATGCTAAATTCCTGATCAATTAGGGAACATGCTAGTTCAAGTTGTGAAATGCTCCCTTCTAACATTGTTTGCAGGAAGAGCAGCCCATTGCAGCTAGCTGGTGGGTGGTTGGAACTAGGGTGGACCAGCTCCTCCCTCCCCCAAGTTCGCTGTGCAGCATCTGTCCCTCCCCCCGCTGCCACATGCTGCTCCTGCCCTCTGCCTTGAAGCTACTCCCAGAGACTCCTGCTTGCTGTACAGGGGGGGAGGGGGAAAAGGGGGGCTAATGTCAGGGTGTCTTCCCTTCCCCCCTGCTCCTGCACCTCACTTACCCCATCTTCCATACAGCAGAGGGGACTCCCAATGGAGGGAGGGAGCTTCTAGGCAGTAGCTGCCATCTCAGTAAGCTGATTTAATAAACAAGGCAGTGTACTTAAGCCTGGGGTCAGCTACTTAACGGGGAAATGCGCATTTTCTCTCTCACACAGGATGTGTCTATCTGTCTGCCCTCTCTCCTTTTCTGCTGCCTTGTAGAGTGTTGAGGGAGTTAACCCCTGAGGGCTCAGTCAGTTGCTAGTTCATTTAGTGGTAAGGCATTCCCTGGGAAATATCCCACCCTCTGACTCCTCCACCTCAACCAAGCTTCACAACCATCATCACTGCGTACCAGTATTGTTTGTTGAAAACTTATACTGTATGTATACGTATATGTATATCTTGTCTGGTGAAAAAATTCCTTGGAACTTAACCCTCTCATTTACATTAATTTTTATAGGGCAATTGGATTCGCTTAGCATCATTTTGCCTTTTTCAGGAACATAACTAGCACATTAAGCGAGGCGTGCCTGTATCCTCCTTTAGGAGAGTAACAAGCCTTGTGGAGGCTATGAGGCAGCAGTAGATGTCATCTCTCTGAACTTTAGTAAGGCTTTTGATACTGTCTTATGTGACCCTCTCATAACCAAACAGATCCTAGATGAACCCGCTACCAGGTTGGAAAGCCATACTGAGAGGTAGTTATCAATGGCTCCCAGTCAGGCTGGAAGGGGATACTGAGTGAGGACCTGCGGGGATCCGGTTCTCTTTAAAACTTCCATAAACAGCTTGGGTAAGAGCCTAGAGCGACGTTTGTGTAAAGTCTGCAGTCGATACCAGGCTGGGAGGGGTTGCACCTGCTGTTTTGAGAGGAGGCCTGGAATCCGGAGCGATCTCGAAGTGTTCGGAGATAAAGAGGATGAACCTGGAAAGGAGCCATGCCAGGCAGCCCCTTAGGGAGAGCTCCGGCGCACTGCCCGGGGGGAGCGCCACCGACAGCAGCGGGGGTAAGCAGCGGAGAGTCAGGAATGTAACGGGGGGGGGGCCGCCCAAGCACACAGCCAGCCCACTCCCCGCGCAGCGGCAGCGCGACCCGAGCAAGCCCGGGGAGCAGCCCCCCCCCCCCCCCGCTCGGCGCTGACCCGCCCGAGCCCCGCGCGCTGCAGAACGGCCGGCGGGGAGCGCGGCCCGTCACAGACTCCGGCGGGGGAAGCGCGCTCCGAGCAGGGACCCGCTGCTCCCGTATCCCCTCAGGCCAGGACAAGCCGCGAAGGGGGGAGGGGGGGGGACAGGCCCGTCCAGCCCCGCGTGCCCAGGGCTCTGCCGGCAGGGGAGCTTAGGGCCCCCTCCCCCCGCCGAAGGGGCGGTACGGCAAGCGGCGGGGGTCAGTCCTGTCAGACACCCCCCCCCGCACTCACCGTTGCTCCGCTGAATCTTAATAAGCCGGCCGGGCTGGAGGCGGCTGCGGACCGCGGAGTCCATCGCGCTGGGAGGCGGGGGGGTCCTCGGGGCCGCTAGAAAAGGGGAGGCGTGAAGGGGTCTGTGGGCCCAGCGGTACCGCGTCCAATCAGCAGCTGGGAATGGCGGCCCCCCGCAACCGCCGCCGATTTAAACTCCGCGCGCCGGCGTGCCGCAGGGCCTACCGGGAAACGCGGCCTCGGAACCACAACGCCCAGCATGCTGCGCGTGCACAGGGAACTCCATCTCCCAGCATGCCGCGGGACTCCGGCCTGGCGCACCTACTGGGAACTACCACTCCCATCATGCCGCGGGCCCCTCTCTCAGAGCGAAGCGGGGCCTCTACGCGCGGTGCACGCTGGGAGATGTATTTCGTTTGGGGCGTCTACACGTGGTGCTGCCACGCCAGGCAGGGTTCCCCTTCTGTCGGGGCCCCGGGCCTGCAGGCGAGGGGCATCCGGGGCGGGGGGAAATGGAGGAGAAAAGGTAATTACTGTAAACAAGCAAAAAGAGAGAGCCTTCCCCAGCAGTTTTTAACTCTAAAAGAGGAGGCGCCACAGACGCCACAAAGTCCTCTTTGGAGAGCTGGCAGCATGTCCAGCCCCATCTGGATTTGAGTCACCAGAACAAACGCCTCTGCAGGACACTGCCAGAGGAATGACGGGGAGGGGACACTCATGGAGCTGGTCCCAGCATTGAGTCAGAGCAAAGGAACTCCAGCAGAAGTATCTGAACCTAGGCAACAAGAACAGGGTCTCTGGTAATGCTCCCACTACTTGCCCATGTGATGATGAATTGGGCTTCAGAGAGGGTTTTCTGATTCTTCCCTCCAGGCAGGTGGCGTAGCAATCAGGCAGCCTACTATAAGCCAGCTGTGTACCTGAGGCTGCCCAGAGACTGGCTCTCATGCCAACCTTGATTTGTGACACACTTGATTTCTTTTAGGACTGCCCATGCTTCCCTTCCCCCCACTGCACCAGCTGGCGGCATCCTCCTAGTAAATGCATGAAGACTAGGATTGGGGACAGTAAGGCCTTGTGTTTTTTCTGGTTTCCTTTAGCACCTGTAACGCCATGGCCTATGTGAAGAGGGAAGTTAGCACCTGCAGAGAGGCTGGAAAAAAAAGACGAGAGGAAATGTTCCAGGAACTAGTGACTGCATTCCAACAGAGGGCCTTGAAGGCAGAAGTTTGGAGGGAAGGTTTCCTGGTGCGACCACAAAGCATCAAAGTAGAGTGCATGGCCTTGGAAAGGGACATGATACAGACTCCAACAGCATAGTTGGAACACCTTTTGGGACAAAGGTCAAGCACTGCTCCCCAACCTTGCAATGCCCTGCAGACTATAGGGAACATACCAGACTGGGATCACCATTTCATTCAAGCTTTACAACTCCTTCCAGAACAAGCCACCTACCAGGATATGGAGAAGGAGAACCCCTTCAAACACATCACCTACAGGAGTTTTTGAGCCTTCAGTTTGGCCATGCCACATTTCCACTGTCCTCAGATTTGCACTGTGTTCTTAGTTCACTGTTTTTTTTTAATCAAGTAGTTATGTATTCCGTATGTTATTTGTTCATTCAATGAATTTTTGGGGGTAGAACTCAGCTGAAAAATGTCATTGAGATACAGACTAACCCACAAATTATGTAACATCAACCTGTAGTATCAATTCCTAATAAATCAGCAGACAAACGAACACATTTCATTCATTTCCTTGGCTGCAGCACATTCATTACCCACAACTATCCCCTGGGCACAGTGCATCTTTAACCCTAGTTCTTTGATCACTTGGGGCTAGATTCACAAAAGTACTTATGCACCTAATCATCACCTTAGGCATCTAAATCCCAGAATCAGGCCACACTGGGATTCCCAAAACCCCTACGCAGCTGCTGCTGAACTTTGTAGATATTTAATTTCACTCGGCAGCCACATTTTTGCAGAAGAAGTTCCTTAGGTGCCTATGTTGCTGCCTGTACATGACCGCACTGTAGCCCCACACCAGGCATCTAGACTCCTAACCCGCATTGTGATGCACAAACCAGGGTACACAGACATTCTTCCACCTCACACACCCACAAGGCCCAATCTGGTAGGCAAAGGTCTGTACACACTTACTAGAGTACGTACCTATAAGCAAGCTTCCACATACACAGCTGTGAGGGGGGAGGAGAAGGAGGCCCTCCCTAACAACTTTTAGACTAGTGGTTAGGATACACACCTGGGATGCAGGAAACCTCCTAGTTCAAGTCCCTCCCATTGAGTCCAGGATGGGCCAGGATTGTTGCCTGCAGGACATTTCCTATGGCTTTGTCCTGCTCAGGTTTAATGGGCCCATCTGACAGGGCTTCCTCTGATTTACGTGGTGTTCAGTCCTGAGCCACCTCAAGGCAGGAGAGCTCAGATTCAGATGGAGGCCCATGCCTAGCTCCTCATTCTGGGACACTGCTAGCCCTGCATGTCTCGCCACTTTTCCAACATCACCACGCAAAGGTGAGTCCAGACACGTCCTTCAGTGTTACTCCAGTTACACTAACGACGGACCTCAAGTCAGAAAAGAACCGTCCCCTCCCCCCAGACTTCCGACCTCAGGCCCCGCTGTGATTTGCACCAGTCGTCCCACCTCATTGGTACACATGGATAGTGCAAGTGCACACTGATACCCACTGCATGGAGTGAGGTCTTTGCGGGTGTTGGGCCAAAACCAAAGCAATTCATTTAACTGAGGACAGTGTGATGTGACCCCCGTGGGCTCTGGCGCAGGATCAGGAACTGGAGCTCCACTGCGGCTTTAGAGGAATGAAACCCAGTCCCCATTATCCCTGCAAAATGGCCCACGTTCCAGACCAGTAACAAGCCCTGGCAGGTAGAGAAGCCCATTTACCATAAAAAGCTGGAACAAAGTCTCTCCTGTTACCTTCCTCACATGCTCCTCCACAATGGGAAATGTCCGGACAAAATACTGCAACAAAACACCCCAATAAGTGCAAAAGGAGGGAGGGGGTGTCTGGCTCCACTGAAAAGCAGCATCCTCACAGGATGGGAAAGTCTCCAGTTCAGTGCTCCTTCCCACCTGGGATTTATCTGTCCATTGCCCCCATTCTGCTGTTCGCCTCTTTGAGCACCAGCACTGCTGGGGGCCGGGGTTCAATAGATGGGGAAAGGGTCAGTACAACACCCAAGCCCCACCCATACTGCGAGAGCAGCTGGATATTTCAGCTTCTGTGATCGGCAGGGGTCTACTTAACCATCGCACCACGGGGCTTTAGAGCTGATGCCCCCTCTGGACCGGAATGGACGACCTTCACTCTGGATTTCTCTAGGCTGCAGGCTTTGGGTTGGGTTTGAAGCATGGTCTTTATGTTGAATTTCCTGATTTTGTATTATTCAAAACTGTGACCCGTTCCGTGAAGGTTTCTTCTCAATTATTGACTGCCCTTAACTCCACCTCAGTGAAGGGATTTTGTTGGGGAATCATGACTGTTAAGCAGAAGGAGAATTGGGCTTGGGAAGGGATAAGCTTGTCCTCAAGCACTAACGGCAGAGGGGACACACAAACCGTAGGTACGTTGCTGTATCAATGACCGTTTTTTCCAGCCTTGCCCCAGTGTGATTGATCCCCTTTATCTGAATAACGCCCACTGCTCAGGAGCTTATGGGGAGGAATCCACATTAAAATCCATATTGCCCCCCACAGAGACACTCATCTCTAGAGAGATGCTGGCCTGTCTCTGGCAGGTGGTATGATCCTGGTTCCCCATAGCACACATAAGGCCATGCACCACTCTCAGCTGGATCATCTCTTCAGCCAGTTTGGTGGAGTCCTGGGCTAGGATGCTGCAAGGAAATCAGCACAGTCAGGCTCCAAGGCTCTTCTGCCTGGGAGAAGACTCCCACAACAACAGGAGCTTCCTGGGAATGAAAAGAAAGAGCCACATCTAGCAATTTGGAGGGACAGATTCTAGTCCTGTTGCCTTAGGTGTGGTGCTGATCCAAGTGCTAAGTGATGCCTCCATCTTTCCATGTTCACTAGCGAATGACTAACACCAATGAACAAGGACGGGGGCTATTCTTAAACTGAACAGGGAGCCCATGGCTGCATGTGAACTTTTTAACATCTATGTTTGGGGCTGTACAATTCTTTTAACGATTGACAATAAAAACACCTGATTTACATATTACATCCTAGGGAACCCACCATGTTACCCCATAGAATGCAGCATCCAGGGTGGAACAGTAAATTACATTATCTTATTATTGAGCACATCACTGGAGAAAGCAACATGGCCGGTGTTATTGTCGTCTTCTGCTTTTAAAGGGAGCAATTTAGCATCGGACCATCTTGTGGACTCTGCAGATCTCTAACAGGAGGTGAGCTACAGAGAAGCATGGAGACAGAGAGTTTCGGGATTCACTGGGTCAGACACTGACTTTGGTTCCATGCACTACGCTGTCGATGTAAAATTGTTAAGTCGAGGCATTTCACTACAAGAGACTCTCTCTCTCTCCTTTTCTGAGAATACAACAGGCTCTGTACTGTTATGTAGCATGGTTTGGTCCAGGTATGTGGCAAGGTGCTAATGCTGTCCCTGTCTATGCTGGCCTGGAAACAGAGGGAACATTCTGACTCTGTATTAATGGCCAGAGTAAAGGTTGATATTATATTTCACCTATAATGAAAGCTTTGAATAATTTCAGGTGTTGTTAGTAACAGGGGAGGGTCTGGATTTTGCTACCCAAGCGGAAGTGCTTCTCTCTGAGCTCCTGAGCAGTGTTGTGAATGGATGAAAGCTCCCAAAGTCTATATGGAGGAGTTGCAGAGCCCCAGGGAAATACTCAGACAGCAATGGTAGAGGGCTAAAGATTCCCTCTGAAGGATAACAACTGGCCTTTTCTCCATAAAGGAAGCAGCTTCTCTAAATCCTGTATAAATCTCCCTTTGTAGTGTGCTCTGAATGTTCTTACCCGATGGTTTTTGCTGCAGCGGCTTGCTGTACATACATCAACAAGGGCTCAGGAAGATGGAGTGTGGCGGGGTCTGAATGGGGGAACATTAAACAGGATGAAAACTAGGGCTGGAGCCATGCTGCTGCCAGAAAGCTTTAGTTATAACCTGGGGGGTTAGAGCAGTAGCACCTGAAGAAAAGAGGATTAGTGAGATTAGAGCAACATCCCCAAGGGAATCTCCACACAAATGTACTGTAGCCCAGTGCTTCACAAGGAGCTCTCACTGCTCAGCGACTGTGTCAGGCTAATGCAACAACTCAGACAGCCTTGGACCTTACAGTCTGTTTCATTGAGACAGGATGTGGAGTAGAAAACCAAGGGTTTCCTGACTCTTGAAAAGGTGTCCTGGGATCTTTAATTTTCTCTGGCCACATGCAGAAGGGAATTGACTTTAAGATCTCTGAAAGACAGCGCCGCATCCTCTGCTTTCCAGTAACTTTGCTGCATTAACTGAACGAATCCACACAGTTCACAAATAGCATCAACATTCCCATTCCTGCTCCGAGGGCTCCAACAAGCTGGATGTTTGTTGTTGCCTGGCAGTTCCCATTACCCAAAAACAGACAAAGCTGATCTCTGCAACTCGCCAGAGGGTCACTGGTGAACAGGACTCAGGAGCCTGCATCAAAGGAAGCAGCATCAGAGGAAGCTGTGACATCCATATGTGGTGGTACATCTGCAGTGGGGACAGGGGCGGGGATACGGAGGCCTGGAGAGTGCAGTGCCGGCCTCCAGCTGCCCTGTGGGCCCTGCTTGCCATCTCCTCTCACCTTGTCGCAGGAAAGGGGAAGGGAAAAGAGAGGGCGGCCGCAATCCCAGGAAGGACACTAGGGTTACCATATGTCCGTATTTTCTAGGACATGTCTGTTTTTTTGGTTCTTAAATCACTGTCTGGGAGGAATTTTTAAATATCTAAAAATGTCTGGGATTTTGCCATTATTTTTCCCCAAAGAAGAGTTGATCATTCAAGAAAGAGAGTGAATGTTGATCATTCAGGAAAGAAATTGAATGTTGATAATTCAAGAAAGTTGATCACTTGAGAGAGTGCCCACTTTCCCCCCCAACTCCCAGTGCTTGTGCTGCAAAACAGCCGTTTCGTGTGGCTAGGGGGAAGGAGGGTAAACGCAGCGCGCTCAGGGGAGAGGTGGGGCTGGGGCGGGGATTTGGGGTAGGGGTCCAATGGAGCAGGGAGGGGGTGGAGTTGGGGTGGGGACTTTGGGGAAGGGGTTGAAATGGGAGCGGGGAAAGGGTGGAGTTTTGGCAGGGGGGAAGTTGGCACCTAGCCTTATGGTTCCAGACAGGTACGATCATTTTTCCATAGTGGCGATAGTGCAACATCGACAATTTCAGTGTCTTTTCTGAGTTTGCACCATGCACGGTAGTGTTTCCTCAAGAGCTCTTTATTTGATATTTTATTTTACTACCCCCAAAAACCATGCCAAAACGAAAGTGTAACTTCACTGCAGAACTAAAGATGAAATTTCCGTGTTTTCGAAGTGGTAGAGAACAATGGGAAGCTGAATGCTTGGTATGTAGACCTGGTACTTAAGTCTCTGTGAAAAATAAAGGCGCTAATGATTTACAAACTCATGTGGACTCAGACAAGCACAAAAAAGCAGTTGGAGGAGAGAGCTCATCAACAAAATGGACAAATTATTTTGTAACACCAGGCAGTGAATCTGAGGGTGCTGTTACTGCAGCAGAGGGTGCTTTTGCATTTCACACTGTTAAGCATCATAATAGCTTTAAGTCAATGGACTGCACATCTGTCTTCTTGAAGAAGACATTCCCTGATTCTGAAGTAGAATGAACATTTTCAAGTGCTAGCACCAAGACAGAAGCAATTGTTATCTCTGTACTTGCACTGCATTCTGTTGATGTTGTTCTGAAAATGTTTGAAGAAAGTGACATAGCTTACTGTTGAGTTGCTACAAATGGAAGCAATCACGGTTCAGTGAAAATATTTCCAGTAATTATTCAGTATTTCGACTGGAAGAATGGTGGTTTGCAGTCAAAATTGATTGAGGTCAGAACACACCTAATGAGACTGCCGACACGATTGCTCATTACGTAAAGGAAACGCTTGGAAAAAATGGTTTGTTTGAGAAGTGTATTGCATTTACAGGTGACAACTGCAATCCACTGTTTGGAGGACTCCGGCGTGATGAAGATGGAAAGAATCTGTTTGCAAACTTAAAGAAGTTGCTGCAGAAGAGAACATTCATTGGGGTGGGCTGCCCAGCACACATTTTGAACAACTGTGTTCACCATGCAGCAGAAAGAATGAACGTTGACACTGAGAACATTATTTTTAAAATGTACCAGTACTTTCATATCTACGCTGACCAAACTGAGCAGCTGAAGGAGCACTGTGAGTTTGTTAATGTTGAATACAGAAAGCTGCTTTCTCATAGCAAGACACGATGGCTGTCATTATTTCCAGGCAATACAAGGCTGATACAGATGTTTCCGGCCTTAAAGTCATTCTTTCTGTCACAGGACAAACCACCCACAATGCTGAAGACATTTTCTGAGTATGAATTAAGTGAGATTTACCTCTGGCACATGCATTCACTCATGAGTGTATTCCAAACTTACATCCAAGAAATCGACAGGGAAAGCAATTCTGTCATGAAAAATTTGAACTTGGTTCGCACTATCCTTCTTGAACGCATGACTCACAACTTTATGTCCCTGAAAGTTAAGGGACTACTAGCACAAAAGCACATGGAAGGAATTGATGAAGAGTGTGACAAATTCTGTGCTGAAGTAGATAATATGTACAGCAGATGCTTAGAATATTTGGAGAAGTGGCTTAGACCCCTGGAAGACTTCTCTTGTTTCAGGTGGATTACCTGAGCGAGACACCGAATTGGAGTGATGTGGAGCCTTGTATCAAGTACCTGATCGATAAGGGGGTGCAAACTGATGACATGAAGTGTTTTGATCAGGTCAGCAACCTGAAGAAGTTTACAGAAAGTCACAAGAGTGATGCAGAGTTCAGTAATCATTTGCTAGCACACCAGAAGTGGACCAAATATTTTGAGAAATCCAAAAACATTGAGTGTCATTCAGAACTGTTAAAGATTGCACAGTTCTTCTTTGCTATTCCTTCTCACAGTGCAAATGTAGAGTGAATTTTTTCACTGATGCAAAGCCTGTGGACAAAGGAAAGGAACAACTTGAATGTTGAGTTGCTGAAAGGAATTCTACTTGTACAATACAACTGCAGACAAACTTCTTGTAAAGACTTTCATGCCTTCTTAAAGAGCAATCAACCACTGCTGAGAAAAAATGTGATCTATGTGCAGGCACATGAGGAGAAAGAAAACTGAAGAACTGGTGAAAGGAAAAGACTCACTACATATAAAGAAGTACAGTAAACTTTAAATGATTACACTTCACTTTTGAGGCCATATCACTTTTTCTTATATATACTCAATATAGACGACATGTAGCACACATCATATATAACAGTATAATAACACATTAATACAACATGAGTTGGTCGATACTGGTGCAAATACACCCCACCCTCACCCCCCGTGGAGTGCCCTCTTTTTTGAATGTTCAAATATTTCAAATATGGTAACCCTAAAGACACCCCACTTGCTGAGACTGCACCAACCTACCCATGGAGCTCAGCTGTCCTGGTGAAATGGGGAGAAGAAAAGAGGGAGATTCCCTTTTCCCTTGACCTCTTGCAAGGCAGAGCTTAAGGGACATGTGATTTCTAGGTCCTCCTGGGAAGGGGATGGGGATGGGGATGCCTCGCCCCTTGTTATGTTTCCTGTGGCGGTGGGTATCAGCCTCCCAGCAGGACCCAGCACCAGCCTGTTGTTCTCCTTCCGCCCCACCATAGCCTACCACTGCAGGTGACCTCACTGCCCCCTGGAGACGGGGTCCAGGCTGCAAGAGGAGCACACAGGGCCCACTGCAATGGGTACCATGCCCACTAGGAAGAGACTTCTGCATCTCTTCTTCTGAATAGCCGTCACCCTCTCAAATCAGCCAGAGGGTTGGCTGCAGCATCTGACCTCTGCCAAGGCAGCGCAGGGATGGATTAGCGAGGGCCAGTTCCACCAGTGGGTCGCAAACTTTTGTACTGGTGACCCCTTTCACACAGCAAGCTGCTGAGTGAGGCCCCCCTTATACATTAAAAACACTTTTTAAAATATTTAACACTGTTATAAATGCTGAAAGCAAAGCAGCTTTTGGGATGGAGGCTGGCAGCTCATGACCCCCCAGGTAATAACCTTGTGACCCCCAGAGGGGTCACGACCCCCAGTTTGCGAACCCCGGGGTTCCACCCAAGGAGACTGAGGTACCAAAGTCGCCCATCAGTGGCTGGTGAGTCACTGAGCAAGCAGAGAAAGAGCAACCCGCTTTGCAGCACTCTGCAGCCTCCAAGCAGACGTGTGACCTCTTACCTTCCAGGGCTTTGCCTTCAATTTAGCCGTCTCTTTCCCTGGCGGTTTAAGTAATTCAACCAGACCCTTCAGCAGCGCTGGCCGGACTTCATAGGCCATGAGATCCTTTATCAGCTGAATGGCTGAAGACAAGGAAAGAGGGCAAAGCGCCACCTTGGTGCTCTAACAAGGCTGCACAGCAATCCCAGCAGCAGGTGAAACATCAGAGACAATGGTCTGAACGCTGGCGTCTGAAAGAGCTGTATTTTCCTTCTGCCAGTTCAAAGTAAACCTCCTTGACTAGGGCTGGATTCTGCTCTGTTCCCGTCTGGAAGTTGCTCGGAAACAGAACAGGAGGCCAAGATATGCTCTGTGCATCTGAGAGCAGAAACACGTTCTCCTGGCTCGTAGATAATACCCCATGGGCTGGCCAGCTAGAGTATGTGGATGGCAAAGAGCCCAACCAAAACATGGCTGGCTTTCTATTACGGCACAGACCTCTGGTTGCATAGAACTCTCTGGGGCACAGCGGGAGGGTGCCGGGGTACTGGACATGTGAGGGTTACATACATTTTGCACATGTGCACCACTGACAGCAACGCTGCCCCACTGTGCTGCAGGCTCCAGGTGGATGGGGCAGGAGCAGCTTCCCCACACACCTTTCAGGAGTTTCAGTCTGGGAATGTTGGGAATTTGGAAAGTGCTGGAACACAGAGGCAACAGCTCCTGCTGGTAACTCCCAGGCCCTCCACCTGCAGGGGGCAGAGTCAGGACTCTGGAACACCTCAGAGATTCACCCATATAGCCTTTTATTCTATTTAAAGTGAATTCTGTAATGTGATATTACACCACCGTAGGTTTGGCTCTGGCGGCTACAGTTTCAAGCTTAATAGGGTGAAAGTCACCTCTGCTACTTGTTTTAGAGTTAGAATATCTAGGAACACATAAAGCCCAAGGGTAGTGACCACATAGACATTTATACATACAAGGTCTAGTCTGATTTACAAGCTCTATTAAAGTTACAATTAAAGTTACCCAAGCACATAGAAACTCTATAAAGACCTATGCACCAGTTACAAATATAGTTAGGCTCACATCTTTAACAATAGCATTAGGGTCTGATGGGTCTCTCATGGCTCAATCATTTGTAGAGGGATGGTTTCTGCTGGAGTCTCCAAGAGGGAGCTCAGTTTTCCCATTCTGGACATTCCCTTTTTATAATGTGATTCTGTCTACACCTACATTATGTGCATGTCAACTCTCTTTTTTCTTATGGTTTGTGTCCCTGTAATGGGGTTGCACTCACCTCTTGCAAGCACCCCCCTGGCTGAGAGCATGTCCCTGCACTCTCTCACTACCTGTTTGTGGTGGATCTTCACTGACTCAACCCTTCGGCCAAATCATACATGTCAGTAGCTACCAGTGTGGTGCTTTGCTCTTGTTCGATGATGATAACAGTCGGCTGCATGCATGTTCCCTGTGTGTGCTGCCCCAGCTCTGCACAGATAGCTGACACAGCAAACCCTGAGAGAACCCCCAAAGACTACAAGACTTTAGTAAGGTATGAAGGAACCTGAGCCAGGTTTATGGTCAAACGAAGCACAGTAATAATTTTCCTATAGACTCTACAGGACATACTACGAATATGTGCTCCCTGGCAATGAACACAGCTCAGTCAGTGGCGGCACTTTCCACTGCCCCCTAGGCTGGCCAAAGATGTGCACTCTGGGACTTATTTTTATACAATTACAGGACAGATTACTCATCCCTACTGACGTATTGAGGTACAGCCCATTGACTCATTAGGGTGCTGTCTCCCCCTTTGATCATGTTATTTCAAACAGATCTTATCGATCATGCTGTCTTTTGACCTGTCTTTAAGATACACCTGCCTGTTCCTCATTATCTCTGTGGAGTGTTCTGATGCCATCTTGGCACAAGTTCCTGTTATTAACAACTTATGTGTGGATGCACCTGCTTCTAGCAGCCCTCTTCTTGCCAGCTTCTGTGAGTTGGGCCTGCCTCTGGCTCACAGCCCAGCTTTTGCTTAGCAATGCCTGGAAGTACTTTGATTCAGGCCTCAGACTGGGCCTTTGATACAAGAGTTTTATGTTTCAGGGCCTGTGAGATAAAAGCAACACAAAACCCTTTAAATCCAACAGCCTCTCTCAGTGCCCTCTGTTATGTTTCTCTCAGTTTGTCCTTGCTCCAGAATAGAGCAGTGCCCCAGGGCTCCTCCCCTGAAGGCAATATCTTTGGCCTCTCAGGCCCATCTGGCCACTACAGTTCTGTTCCCCTTCTGGGGTTCCTCACAGTCCAGACCACTTTCTCAGTAGTACAGGGTGGGGGCAGGACCCGGGCCCACCTCTACTCCAGGTCCTAGGAAAGGGACCCTATAGATAGCAAACATCTGCAACATCCCTTTAAATAAACCACATTACTACTATAATTCCCTGGGTCACTTCCCCATGGCTCCCACACATGCTCCACCTTTATCTCATGGAGGCAGCAGCCAGCCTAGACCACCCTCAACTATCCCCCAGCTCTAGAAAGGAAAAGCAACTGTTCCCACACTCTGGCCCAGCAGCTGTTCTTATACTAGCCTGCTGGGCCCTGATTGGCTGCTTCCCACACAGCTGCTCTAGGCAGCTCGGAGGACCTCTCTACTGCCCTTTTCTGAGGCAGGATGTGCAGGGCCACAAGGCCTCCAGCAGGGGGCCTCAGGACCTAGTTCACCCTATCACAGAACCCTGGAAACTTAAGGGACTCCAGTTTTCTATAGGCTGTGCAGGTTCCCTTTATTCTCATGAGTATTAATGCACAACCTGTATCCTGTGGTTAAGACACATGTTGGAGACAGATGCACCTTTACGGTATTTTTATTATATTAATCTTCTGGGTAATTTTTTACAATATTACCTCTTGGTACATCTTTTCCCATCATTTTAGGGCATTGGATTATTTTTCAGTCCCTTATTTATGTCATAAGTTTTCATGCAATTATGTAGTAAATATGCAGGTGCCACACTCAATGTCCCCCTCAGCTTGCGGCCACCTGCTCTGATGCCTCCAACAGCTGGGCAGTAGAGCCAACCATCCCCAGGGCAGCTGCTGAGAGGCTAAAAAAAGCTTCCCCAGGAGCATGGCTCAGCTCAGCTCACAGCAGAAGGGAGGGCTGGAGCAGGGCACAGACAGGCTTGTAGACTGGGGGGACCTTGCTGAGATTTTCTTCCCTTCTGAGCAGGGGCAGCTCTAGACATTTTGCCGCCCCAAGCACGGTGTCATGCCACGGGGGGTGCTTTGCCACTCGCTGGTCCCGCAGCTCCGGTGGACCTCCCGCAGGTGTGCCTGCAGGAGGTCCACCGGAGCTGCGGGACCAGCAGACCCTCTGCAAGCATGCCACCAAAGGCACCCTGCCTGCCGCCCTCCCAGCAACCGGCAGAGCGCCCCCTGAGGCATGCCACCCCAAGCATGCACTTGGCAGGCTGGGGCCTGGAGCCATCCCTGCTTCTCAGATTGAGAGTACCAACTCATTTGCAAACCCTCAATGCATTATGCATTAAAAAGCCTTTCTTTGAGCATTACAGTGTCCATTGAAAGATATACCAATTTCTGTTCAACTGCTCTTCTGGGGATTGGGCTGCACAAAACATGGATCCCTAAAATGAAAAAATTCAAAAGATCCCTTTATTCCCCCCATAAAGTCATCTGACTCTGTGCAAAAGTTCTTCCTCCTCTGGTAATCAGGGATGCTGGTAAGAGCTTAGATAATATTTTCACTTCAAGGTCCCAGAGACACAGACAAGATTTTCATCTTGAGGCTAAAAGACCAAAAACATCAAGACACTTGATCACGGCCTTGGATAAGCCAAAAGACTACTGACACTTGATTTACAGTCCTGAGAGTATCATATTCCTTGCTTGTCTCCTCCTGCTGTGCTGTTAATGCTTCTATTCTAATTTCTGTTTATATTAGGGGGAGTTTTTCAGAGTGACTGAAACTTTTGTCTTTCATTTAAGATTTCCCACAGAAAATCCCACAGAGCTGAACCTTTATGAGTTTATATGTACTTTTTGGAAGCCTCATTTCAATGAGGCAAATTATTGCAAAAAGTAGATACATTTTTTATTTGATGGCTGTACAATAATTCATAACAGCCCTGAGTTAAATGGTTGGTTTTTATAAGCGATTGAAGCAAATGCTTTAAATAAACATATGTTAGGGTTTTTTTGGCATAGGGATTTATGCAAATTCTAAATAATTAGTTTTTTTTCCCCCTACAGAAAAGCCAATTTCACTTAAACTTTATGCTGTTTTTCAAAGGTATTGTTTGAAAACTAGCTAGTTCAAAATGAGATTATGAAACAGTGAGGTGGCAAAATTTGCAGATGATACAAAATTGCTCAAAATAGTTAAGTGCCACAAAGAGAGCTCACAAAACTAGGTGACCGAATTGCAGATGAACGTCGGTGCTGAAAAGTGCAAAGTAATGCACATTAGAAAACATAATCCCAACTATCCCTATAAAACGATGGGGACTAAATTAGCTGTTACCACTCCAGAAAGAGAGCTGGGAGTTGTTGTGGATAGTTCTCTGAAAACAGCCACTCAGTGTGCAGCAGAATGTTGGGAATCATTAAGAAAGGGATAGGTAATAAGATAGAAACTATCATATTGCCTCAATATCAAGCCATGGTATGCCCACATCTTGAATACTGCGTGCTGATGCGGTTGCCCCAATCTCAAAAAAGATATATTGAAATGGGAAAGATTCAGAAAAGGGCAACAAAAATGATTAGGGAATATGGACCAGCTTCCGTCTATGAAGAGATTAATAAGATTGGGACTTTTCATCTTGGAAAAGAGACGACTAAAGGGGAATACGACAGAGGTCTATAAAACCATGACCGGTGTGGAGAAAGTAAATAAGGAAGAGTTATTTACTCCTGCTCGTAACACACAAACTAACTAGGGGTCACCCAATGAAATTAATAGGCAGCAACTTTAAAACAAACAAAAGGAAGGATTTCTTCACGCACAACACGGTCAACCTGTGGAACTCTTTGCCAGAGGGTGTCACAAAGGCCAAGACTATAACAGGGTTCAAAAAAAGAATAGATAAATTCATGGAGGATAGGTCCATCTATGGTGCTTCGCCAGCGGTATCCCTAGCTAACCCGTTTGCCAGAAGCTGGGCATGGGCGACAGGGGATGGAGCACTTGATGATTCCCTGTTCTGGTCATTCCCTCTGGGGCACCTGGCATTGGCCGCTGTCAGAAGACAGGATACTGGGCTAGATCTTTAACTTTGACGGGTAGCTGGGAAGATGGTCAATCAGACAGGACCCCTTCGACAAACCTCAGCATTTCCTTGTTATTGCCTGACTTCTTTATTCATTTCCTTTTCCTTATTTCCCAGCAGACTGGCTAGACACCAGATTTGGGTGCTGGCAGAGGGACCTGACGAGCTCCTTCTTTTCGGCAGCGTTGAACATGCCAGGGCACAGTCAGATTCTGGATGCTCATCTGAACGTAACGCCTAGCGCTCAGCTTTATTTCTGTTTCTTAGCTCTTTTGGGCCATCGATCTTTGGTCTGACACATAGGATCCCTGCATTAGGAGAGATGGCTAATTAATGAGACCATAAACCTTGGAAATTAAATGAAACCTGAAGTCCGTAGAAGACCCCGAAAGGCCCTTGGGGAGTGGAGTGCAAGCTGAGGAAGAATTCCCTGCACTGCTTACCTCTCCATTCTCGTTTTCCTGTCCTGAGTGCAAAAGCCGGGAAGCAGCTCCGGGTAGGGAGGGGATACCACCATCTGTGTGCAGTGGTTAGACAGGAAACAGCAAGGAACTGGACTGGTATGGAGTGAAACTGCAAGCATCTTATGTATGCCTGATGACTGCATGTTTGAGAGAGTTATGTGGGAAGTGGAGGCTTTCAGTGGGCTTTCAGAGGAAATGTAATGGAAAGGCAGCAGCAGCAGACAGTGGAATCCCAGGTTTTTAAACGATCCTCCAATAACACACCAAAAAGCTCAGGTCTAGTTACTCCTTCAAAATTAGAAGAAAGTCACAGCAAGATTTCATCATAAACGAAGTCAAACCCTAAAGATTTCAGAACACAACTGCTATAAGGAGCCACGAGGGAAGCAATACAAAGTCAACCTTGTCACAGAGAAACGCAGTTAAACTATTTCTCTTTTTTAAAGCAGCATAATCTCCCCAAATGGAAGGGCGCTGTTCCTGCAGAAGGGTCCTGGAGAGGGTTTTCCTCGTTGGTGCAGGCCATCCACCTGCCCAAAAGGCAGAAGCTAGGTCGACGGAAGAAGGCGCGGACTGATGTTGCCGCGCCGATTTACGTTCCCTGTGCAGACCAGGCCTGAGGGTTGGTTCGTCCTGAACAGTTAAGTCGAAACAGTTCTGTCCGTCAGGGGTGTGCAAAAGGGAAACCTGCTCCTGGGCAACACGGCCACGCCGCCCTAACCCCCAGCGTAGCTAAGGGCATTCTGGGAGGAGGTAGATGGGCCTAAAGCGATGGAAAGACCTCCTCCAGCACAGGCTTGTGACAGCCTAGTCTCCATAGCACAGACAGGGTGGCCGCCAAGAGACAGGAACAGACAGCAAAAGCCAAAGCGGCCCCAGGGCAGGGGGTGAGGCTGCCTGCTGGACGAGGGGACAGGGTGGGACAGGCCAGAAAGAGCCCAAGAATGAGGGCCAGGCAAGAAGCTACAAGCAGGGAAAAAAGCAGAGCAGGGGGGCAGACAGCTAACTCCCCTTAGAGCAAAAGAAGGCACTGGTCCAAGCCCTCCCAAAAAGCAGACAAGAGAGCAGATGAGCAGCAGAGAAGACTAAGAAAACAGAGAACCTTATAAGCTACAGGTAAAGTTTCAGAGCTGAGCTTTGCTTTTTCTCTGTTGGTCTATCACCACCAGAAGAAAATAACAAAGGTGCCAAGAACTACAGAGCCCCTTGAAAAAACAATCACAGAGACACTAGAAGAAAAGGACTAGTTGTTAAAATTAAGAACACAACTGAACACTGCACCAGGTGTTCCTAGCACACTGACAAGCTTTTTCTAAAGCTTTAATTTCTCTGTTTTTGGCACCACTCGCCAGGGGAGAGCGCGAACGCAGTCCCCCACTACCACAAATTATGCAGTCGAGTTTCCCGCATTTGGGGAAATCGCAGGGGTCAGCACACCCGCAGTGCAATGGATGAGCCTCACCCTGGGAAAACCACCTTCGTGATCATGGTATCTCCCCTGCCAGGTAAGTATGAGCTCCGGCCGCCCGGCCGCCGCCCGCCCTCGCTCGCCCCACACTTCTAACACACGGGGCGGACCGCCGCGCCCCGCCGCCGGCCTCGCCCACGCCGGCCCCCACTGCCGACAGCTGCCCCGACGCGTCCGCGAGGCGCCTCCCTTCTCCACGCCGAGCTCTCGGGGCCAAAGTCGGGCCCTGCTGGGCAGCCCGCCTCCGCTCCCACAATGCTCTGCTCGCACACAGATCTGCATACGGGCTCACGCAGCTCCGCCCCTCCATACAGGTCCCGCCCCCTGCGTGCCTGGGCGGGGCGCTCTCCCCTGGCCGGGTCCGGGTGATGCCCGTCGAGCCAGGGTGGCGGGGTCCCCTGCCCTACTCTGGCACAGTCATATGGGGGCAGCTCCTCAGCCCCCAACAGCATTTGGGGGTCCCGTGGGGGCGTGACCCGGACCCCAGTGCTGTCCCCGCTCCCTGCCCTACAGGAACGTGTCCTGCAGCCTGGGCGAGCCTGGCACCCAGGGGCTTACAGCTGCTGGGGGCGGGGGGCACAGGTTTGAATCCCCTCCCAGGGGCAGCACCCATCACTCACTCCCGCCCCCACCCCCACATGAGGACAGGCTGCATCAGAGCCCCCGCACTAGGGAGAGGGTCACTCTCCAACTCAGCTCCCCTAGCTCCCGGCACCCCCAGCCTGTGTGTGTGGATAGTCCCTGCCTGCCCCCGCCCCAGGCCTGAGCTGGCTCCAGGGGGCACGAGTGAGGGCAGGGGCTCTGAGCAGCAGCCGGCCCCTCCGTGGTGCCAGGGGTGACTAAACCCCAGCAGAGCAGCGGCTGGCTCTTCCCTAGGCCCAAGGAATCCTGGCTGGTGGGGTGGGGTGGGGCAGGGGGAGTTCCCCTTTTCCCCAGGCATCATCCCACTGGGAGCCAGAACCCCGGCAGGAGGGTTGGGGATAGGTGCCGGAGACAGCAGGTTTCCCCAACCCGCCCAGCTCTGCCTCAGGCTAGACCAGAGGCGACTCTAGACATTTTGCCACCCCAAGCATGGCGGCTTGCCACGGGGGGGGGCCGGGGGGGGGCTCTGCCGACTGCCAGTCCTACAGCGGGACCAGCGGACCCTCCCCAGGTCTGCCGCCAAAGGCGGCCTGGCTGCCACCCTCCCGGCGACCGGCAGAGCGCCCCCCATGGCATGCCACCCCAAGCACGCGCTTGTCATGCTGGGGCCTTGGGCCGCCCCTGGGCTAGACCCAGCGCCAGCCCCAACCTGGTTTCTGTGGTGCCAGAGATAAGGAGGCAGCTCCTGGAATAACCTCCGCCCCCCACCCCAGCCAGAGTGGGCAGTGGGCGTGAACAGGGACCCTGCACCCCACTCCTCACGGCTTTTGACTCCAGAGTCACTGGGAGTAAAGGGCTCAGCGGGGTGGGGTGGAGTGGGGTGGGGTGGGGGGCTGAGGATGGGCAACACCCAGGCTTGGAGATGGGAGTTGGGGTGGGGAGACCCATCCTGAGCCCCAAACAGGCATGTCAGAAAAATAGGGCTCCTCTGATGAGGACAGGAGGGGCTGCAGGTCAGGAGTTAGGGCTGGGCCGGCAGGGGGCTGCAGGTCAGGACTGAGGAGCAGTATCAGAGCTGAGGAGAGCCCAGTGCTGGACTAGCAGGAGGTTGCGGGTCAGGACTGAAGGAGACGATCAGAGCTGGAGGGAGGCCAGAGTCGGGCTAGCAGGGGGCTGCAGGTTGGGATTGAGGGTCACAGAGCTGAGGGGAGCCCGGGCTGGGCTAGCAGGGGGCTCTGGGTCGGGGTGGGGGGCACTGGTAATGCCAGCCAAAGTCAGGCAGCAGAACAACAGGGGGTGCTGTAGGCTGGGAGTGGCCGGGTGGGGACACAGGCAGAGCTGGGGGGTGCACACAGGGCCCCAGCTCTCACTCTGCAGCTGGAATAACTTGCTCCCTAAAGCCGTGGAGTCCTCCGCCTCGGGCTCCAGAGGGCCTGCACCAGGGGCAGCAAGCAGGCTCCTGGGGGTGGGGCGCAGAGCCATGTGCTTGTGTCAGGTCTAGTCACAGCTTCTCAGCTCTGGGTCTAACCTGGCCAGGGCAGGGGGCAGGCAGGTCCCGCCGGGGCAGGGCCAGGAAGCCCCGTGGCCTACAGTGGGGTGAGGTGCGGGGCTGATCGCTCAGCTCCAGGGGGCCTGTTCAGGGGAAACCAAGGGCCCCATCCTGCCGCGGCCCTACTGACCAGTGTGTTCTTACTGTGTTCTTGGAATGCTGAGTGGGGAAGGTTGCAGGGGAGTTTTGCTGGGACTGTCTGCATTGGGGATGGGAGACTTTCCTTGAGGGATGATACCTGAGCAGGGAAGATGAGAACCCAGGAAGGAGGTTGGAGGCCAGGTGACACCTTGGCCTGGGGAACCTGGACAAAGGGTGGGGGAGGAGCTAGGGGGAGGCTGAGTGAGAGGCTGGAGGGAGTTTTCAGTTTGGAGCTGGCTGGGAGACTAGAGGGGAGCCCACATGGGGCTCTGGTCTCCCAATGGGGCTCTGGCCTCCCTGGTCCCCCAGCTGCACCTGACTGAGGGGGTCCGGTTGGCTGTAGCGGCAAGGCCTGTCTTGGACTGTGCTCCTGTCGTCTAAATAAACCTTCTGATTTACTGGCTGGCTGAGTCATAGTGAATTTTAGAAAGCCGGGGGTGCAGGGCCTTGACTCCCCCCGCCCCACTCTGTGACATCCAGTTACCCCTGTGCACACCTGCATGTGGGCCCAGGAGCTCTCAGCACTGCCTGGAGTGGGGAGGGGTGGGGGCAGGGTTACAGGGACTGTTTTAAGGTGTGTGATGTGCCCCTTGCTGTGACCCACATGGGTAGGGTTTAGGGCACCAGGCCCCCCTTCCCCACCAGGCGTGCAAGGGATCGCAGCCCCCCAGCTGGGCCAGGTCCAAAGGACTGTGCTTGGCTCTAGGTTGAAATGTGCCCATTAACGAGCCAGCTGGTGCTGAACGTGCCAGCAAGCGACTCATGATCTTTGAAAAGTGATGGCCATCGGGGGAGGTCCTGGATGACTGGAAAAAGGCTAATGTAGGGCCCGTCTTCAAAACAGGGAAGGAGGAGGATCCGGGGAACTACAGGCCAGTCAGCCTCACCTCAGTCCCTGGAAAAATCATGGAGCAGGTCCTGAAGGAATCAATTCTGAAGCACTTATTCAACATTGGTGAGGCCCATCTGGAGTACTGTGCCCAGTTCTGGGCCTCACCCTACAAGGAGGATGTGGAAAAATTGGAAAGAGTCCTGCGGAGGGCAACAAACATGATTAGAGGGCCAGAGCACATGATTATTTAGTCTGCAGAAGAGAAGAATGAGGGGGGATTTGATTGCTGCTTTCAACTACCTGAAAGGGGGTTCCAAAGAGGATGGATGTAGACTGTTTTCAGTGGTGGCAGATGACAGAACAAGGAGCAATGGTCTCAAGCTGCAGTGGGAGAGGTTTAGGCTGGATATTAGGAAAACCTTTTTCATGAGGAGGGTGGTGAAGCACTGGAATGGGTTCCCTAGGGAGGTGGTGGAATCTCCTTCCTTAGAGGCAGGGCCGGCTCCAGGCCCCAGCACACCAAGCGCATGCTTGGGGCAGCATGCCGCGGGGGGCATTCTGCCGGTTGCTGGGAGGGCGGCAGGCAGCTCTGGTGGACCTCCCGCAGGCGTGACTGCGGAGGGTCCACTGGTCCCGCGGTTCCGGTGGAACATCCGCAGGCATGCCTGCGGGAGGCCCACCGGAGTCGCGAGACCAGCAGACCCTCCGCAGCCACATCTGCCGGAGACCCACTGGAACCAAGGGACCGGCGAGCGGCAGAGCGCCCCCCGCGGCATGCCGCCGTGCTTGGGGCAGCGAAATGACTAAAGACGACCCTGCTTAGAGGCTTTTAAGGTCAGACTTGACAAAGCCCTGGCTGGGATGATTTAGTTGGGGTTGGTCCTGCTTTGAGCAGGGGGTTGGACTAGATATCTCCTGAGGTCCCTTCCAACCCTGATAGTCTATGATTCTGAGCCAAGCCGTACGGTACAGAAAGGAGTCCTGTGGACCTGCCGTCTGGCACTCAGCTCGGTCTGGCACCTGCCACGTGCTGCCGAGTCAGGCCCGCCCCTACCCAGTGCTTGGGCCAAAGGACTCGTCCGGCTCTGCATTGACACGGCGCCCATTCGCTAGCGCCAAAGCCACTGTCAGCTTTGCAAAGTGCTAGTGGAGCCGGGACCCAGCCAAATGAACTGGGGGCAGGGCTGGCTCTAGCATTTCGCCGCCCCAAGCACAGTGGCACGTTGCGGGGGGCACTCTGCCACTCGCCGGTCCTGCAGCTCCGGTGGACCTCCAGCAGGTGTGTCTGCAGCAGGTCCACCAGAGCTGCAGGACCAGCGGACCGTCTGCAGCCATGCCTGCGGCAGCAACACCAGAACCACCTGCCGCCCTCCCAGCAACCGGCAGAGCGCCCCCTGCAGTGTGCTGGCCCAAGCACGCGCTTGGCACGCTGTGGCCTGGAGCCGGCCCTGACTAGGGGGAGGGGGGCATGAGCCTCTTCAGTCCCACCGCTGCCCTGCACCCAGGCAGCTTATATTAACAGCACATGTACAGCCCCCAGGATCGTGGGGTCGGCGGAGCCGCTCTTGCCTGGCGTGGCGCCCAAAGGGGCCACCACGGTAGCGCTCTGGGATGTTTATGGGGAGCTCATTGCGAGGCAGCAAATGCAAAGGGGCTTGTTTAAAAAAACATAACAAGCCTGGTGCCTGGCGTTGCTCGCGTGGCCAGACCCAATAGTGAGGGGCTGGTCTCTTTCAGATGGGGGGTGGGGGTGGCAGGCCCCTGTGCATAGCTGAGAGGACTGAAGCGGGGGTGGGATTCCAGGTCTCCTTTCCGCCATGCTCTGATGGCAGGGGGCACACGCAGGGTCATTAGGGCACCGGCTGTCTCAGCCTGAGCCAGGCCAGGGAATGAGTTTGGGTCGCTCGGCCCCAGAGCTGGGGCGAGATGTTCACGGCACACCCAGCCCAGCCCCAAGGCAGGAGAGAATGAATGTCCCACCAGGGCCAGGAAGGGAGGCAGGAGCCCCCTGGGGGCTGCAGGTGCCATCAGAGAGCCCGCCTGCCTGGTGCAGTTGAGCACTTGGGTGTGTTGGGGGGAAGGGCCCCCAGCAGAGAGCGAACTTAGTGCACCAAATGGCATAAGGGGACGGAGTGGTCCTAAAGCCACAGAAAAACCTTCTCCCCCAAAGGGTGATACCAGTCTCACGTCTGTCTCAATAAGAAGGATTATCCCGAGAGAAAAACTATTCACCCGAGAGCAGCCGACAAACAGGTTGCGAAGAGAGCTTTGCTCTGGGGAAAAAAACCCTGAAAGGAAACTTAACGGACCATACGCAGCAAAACCCATAGCAAAAAAAAACCGGAGCTCTAGCAATGAAAGACAAAAGCTGAACAGCGTCCAACCCGCGTTTGTCTGTTTTTGGCACCGCTCGCCAGGGGAGAGCGCGAACGCAGTCCCCCACTACCACAAAAGATGCAGTCGAGTTTCCCGCATTTGGGGAAATCGCAGGGGTCAGCACACCCGCAGTGCAATGGATGAGCCTCACCCTGCGAAAACCACCTTCGTGATCATGGTATCTCCCCTGCCAGGTAAGTATGAGCTCCGGCCGCCCGGCCGCCGCCCGCCCTCGCTCGCCCCACACTTCTAACACACGGGGCGGACCGCCGCGCCCCGCCGCCGGCCTCGCCCACGCCGGCCCCCACTGCCGACAGCTGCCCCGACGCGTCCGCGAGGCGCCTCCCTTCTCCACGCCGAGCTCCCGGGGCCAAAGTCGGGCCCTGCTGGGCAGCCCGCCTCCGCTCCCACAATGCTCTGCTCGCACACAGATCTGCATATGTGCTCACGGGGCTCCGCCCCTCCAGTCAGGCCCCTCCCCCATCTGCCCGGGCTGGTGCTCTTGCGTGCCCTGTGGTTGTACTTATTGGGCTCCAGGAACTCGGTGGGCGGAAGCCCACCCATTGCTAACGGTTCCCCCCCCAGCCTAAGGGGAGGATCTGCAGGACCTCAGAACCCAACTGATTCCAGGGGACAACTAATTAAAGAACAGGGACAGGAGTGAGGTCAAAGGGTCATAAGAAGGGAGCCTGACAGGGCCACTAAGGCCTGGTCCACACTACGCTGTTAAACCGAATTTAACAGCATTAAATTGATTTAACGCTGTACCCGTCCACACTACAATGAACTTTAAATCGATTTAAAGGGCTCTTAAAATCGATTTCTGTACTCCTCCCCAACGAGAGTAATGCTAAAATCGATATTAACATATCGATTTAGGGTTAGAGTAGCCGCAAATCAAAGTTATTGGTCGGATAGTTATAGTGATAGCTACACACAGTGCAACGCTCCGGAAATTGATGCTAGCCTCGGACCATGGACGCACACTGCCAAATTAATGTGCCTAGTGTGGATGCGTGCAATCAACTTTATAATATCTGTTTAATAAAACCGGTTTAAGTTAATTCGAAATTATCCTGTAGTGTAGACGTACCCTGAGCAGAGAACCCCGGATGGTGCCCACTGCTCCTCAAAGGCATCAAGGGAGCCAGTGGACGCCGCCCAGAGGAACTCCGCTCAGATACATGAACAGACTAAGCATCGGAAACAAGCCCTACAGTCACCGGAGTCTCCGTCGGCCAACCTCCTCTTCCTGGTTGCGTAGATGGCCATTTTAGCCAGGGCGAGGAGGAGGTTGACCAGGAGGTCCCGCGACTTTGTGGGGCCACGGATAGGGAGTGCATAGAGAAGGAGGTGAGGGGGAAAGTGCAGCCAGAAATGTAACAGGATATTGGTGAGGAGCCGGTCTAAGGGCTGCAACCTGGCACACTCGAAGTAAACGTGCGCCAGGGTCTCCCTCACGCCGCAGAAGGGGCAGGTGTCTGGGACAGGGGTAAACTGCACCAAATACACGCCTGCGCTCACGGCCCCATGAAGGAACTGCCAACTGACATCCCCGGCAGGCCTTGGGACCAGGGTAGAGTAGAGGCTGGCCCACCGGGGCTCCTCACCCTCCAGAAGTGGCAGGAGGTCCTGCCACTTGTCCCGTCCCAGGCATCCAGGCTATCAGAGAGACGATGTGGACCACCTGCTGCTGGGGAAAGAGTGCAGCTTGCATTTTCCTTCTCTCCCCCCCCCCACCGGAAGTTGGTCCAATACAAGAACGACCTCCCCTGCCTTGTCTCACGTCAGTTTCTCCTCAGTGCAGAAGGTCGGGCGTTGTCAGCCACTCTCCAGAAACTGGAAGGCCACTCGATCCCTTTTGTTCCCTGCCAAGTGAGGCTGAGTGCACTGTCAGGCAGCGCCTGTTGAAGAAGTGGAAGATTGGACAAATGACCAGGGAGGAGTATAAAAATATTGCTCAGGCAGGCAGGAGTGAAATCGGGAAGGACAACTCATGCTTGGAGTTGCAGCTAGCAAGAGATGTTAAGAGGAACAACAAGAAGGGTTTCTTCAGGTATGTTAGCAACAAGAAGAAAGTCAAGGAAAGTGTGGGCCCCTTAGTGAATGAGGGAGGCAACCTAGTGACAGAGGATGTGGAAAAAGCTAATGTACTCAATGCTTCCCCTCTGCCCCCGCCTTCACCAACAAAATCGGCTCCCAGACTGCTGCGCTGGACAGATGCCATAAACAGATAAGTAAGAGTTAATAGAAGTACTTCATATCTCTTTTGACTGTAAAGGGTTAACAAGTTCAGTGAGCCTGGCTGTCATCTGACCAGAGGACCAATCAGGGGACAGGATACTTTCAAATCTTGAGGGAGGGAAATTTTTGTGTGTGCTGTTAGTTTTTTGGTTGTTCACTCTGGGGGCTCAGAGGGACCAGACGTGCAACCAGGTTTCTCTCCAATCTCTCCGATACAGGCTCTTATAAGTTCAGAATAGTGAGTACTAGGTAGGTAAGGCGAGCTAGGCTTATGTTTGTTTTCTTTATTTGCAAATGTGTATTTGGCTGGAAGGAGTTCAAATTTGTATTTTGCTGAAAGGATTTTAATTTCTACTTGTATACTTAGGCTGGGAGGGTATTCCCAGTGTCTACAGCTGAAAGACCCTGTACCTATTCCATTTTAAATTTACAAAGAGAATTTTTACTGTTTTTCTTTCTTTAATTAAAAGCTTTTCTTGTTTAAGAACCTGATTGCTTTTTTTTTTTATTCTGGTGAGACCCCAAGGGACTGGGTCTGGATCCACCAGGGAATTGGTGGGGAGAAAGGAGGGAAGGGGAAGAGAAAGGTTAATTTCTCTCTGTGTTAGGATTACTTTCCCTCTCAGGGAGAGTCTGGGAGGGGGAGAGAGAAGGAGGGGGGAAGGTGGATTTTCCTCTCTGTTTAAGATTCAAGGAGTTTGAATCACAGTAATCTTCCAGGGTAACCCAGGGAGGGGAAGCCTGGGAGAGGCAACAGTGAGGGAAAGGGTTTACTTTCCTTGTGTTACGATCCAGAGGGTCTGGGTCTTGGGGGTCCCTGGGCAAGGTTTTGGGGGGACCAGAGTGTACCAGGCACTGGAATTCCTGGTTGGTGGCAGCGCTACAGGTTCTAAGCTGGTAATTGAGCTTAGAGGAATTCATGCTGGTACCCCATCTTTTGGATGCTAAGGTTCAGAGTCGGTAATTATACCATGACAACAGCACAGCATGGGGAGGAGGTGACCAGCCCCCTGTGGAGAAAGAAATGCTTTGGGACTATTTAGAAAAGCACGATGAGCACGAATCCATGGGGCCAGATGCGCTGCATCCGAGGGTGCTAAAGAATTGGCGAGTGTAATTGCAGGGCCATTTGCTATTATCTTTGAAAACTCATGGTGATTGGTGGAGGTCTCGGATGACTGGAAAAAGGCTAATGTAGTGCCCATCTTTAAAAAAGGGAAGAAAGAAGGAGGATCCGGGGAACTACAGGCCAGTCAGACTCACCTCAGTCCCTGGAAGAAATCATGGAGCAGGTCCTCAAGGAATCAATTCTGAAGCACTTAGAGGAGAGGCAAGTGATCAGGAGCAGTCAGCATGGATTCACCAAGGGCAAGTCACACCTGACTAACCTAATTGCCTTCTGTGAGGAGATAACTGGGTCTGGGGATGAGGGGAAAGCAATGGACATGGTATTCCTTGACTTTATCAAAGCTTTTGATACGATCTCCCACAGTATTTTTGTCGGCAAGTTCAAGAAGTATGGGCTGGATGAATGGACTGTAAGGTGGATAGAAAGCTGGCTAGGTCATCGGGCTCAACAGTTAGTGATCAACGGCTCCATGTCTAATTGGCAGCCGGTATCAAGCGGCGTGCCCCGAGGGTCGGTCCTGGGGCCGATTGTGTTCAATATCTTCATTAATGATCTGGAGGATGGTGTGGACTGCACTCTCAGCAAGTTTGCAGATGACACTAAACTGGGAGGAGCGGTCGATACGCTGGAGGGTAGGGATAAGATACAGAGGGACCTAGACAAATTAGAGGATTGGGCCGAAAGAAACCTGATGAGGTTCAACAAGGACAACTGCCCAGTCCTGCACTTTAGGATGTAAGAATCCCATGCATTGCTCCAGTCTAGGGACCGAATGGCTAGGCAGCAGCTCTGCAGAAAAGAACTTAGGGGTTACAGTGGATGAGAAGCTGGACATGAGTCGACAGTATGCCCTTGTTGCCAAGAAGGCTAATGGCATTTTGGGCTGTATAAGTAGGGGCATTGCCAGCAGATGGAGGGACGTGGTCGTTCCCTCCTATTCGATGTTGGTGAGGCCTCATCTGGAGTACCGTGCCCAGTTTTGGGCCCCGCCCTACAAGAAGGATGTGGAAAAACTGAAAGGAGTCCATCATAGGGCAACAAAAATTATTAGGGGGCTGGAGCACATGACTTATGAGGAGAGGCTGAGGGAACTGGGCTTGTTTAGTCTGCAGAAGAGAAGAATGAGGGGAGATTTGATCGCTGCCTGCAACTACCTGAAAGGGGGCTCCAAAGAGGATGGATCTAGACTGTTGTCAGTGGTACCAGATGACAGAACAAGGAGGAATGATCCCAAGTTGCGGTGGGGAAGGTTTAGGTTGGATATTAGGCAAAGCCTTTTTCACGAGGAGGGTGGTGAAGCACTGGAATGGGTTCCCTACGGAGGTGGTGGAATCTCCTTCCTTAGAGGTTTTTAAGGTCAGCCTTGACAAAGCCCTGGCTGGGATGATTTAGTTGGGGATTGGGTTGGACTAGATGACCTCCTGAGGTCCCTTCCAACCCTGATAGTCCATGATTTTAAGCTGTTCCCGTGTATCAAGGTGAGCCACAGCTCAGCAAACCCCAAAGATCTGAGTGAGGCGAGCTACTTTGCAGCAGAAGCAGACCAAGCAGCAGGTACAATGTAGGGTCACACCCCGGCCGGCAGCTAGAATCTCATGTCCGAGATCCCGGCTCCTGTTACTTTGCAAAGTGTGTGCTTTTACTCCGGGTTTTAGCTGTGGGCCAAGTGCCTTCTGGCTTCTCGTCCGGGCTCTGTCCTCCATGCGCCTGAGCATCAGCGGGACTGTCTCAGGAGAGCAGCTGCCACATGCCAATCTCCGCCCAGCTGCGGAAGGAGCAGAGGCAGCCCAGACAAAAGCCTCCTTTGAGCGCCGAGACAGCAGGAGCATCTTATTTGCATACCCACAGTGCATTGCGCGCAGCCAAGCGAGTCCCTGGTCAAGGGGCTGGTTTTGCTCCCTGTGTCCCCGGTTCCGATGATCCAACTCGGGCTGTCAATCGGTTCGATTCCATTTCCTCTAAAAGCTGGCGGTTTAGCGGGCTGCGAGAGTAGTCACCCTGACTTTTGGTAGCCTAGGCGTTTGCCCCGGCAGCACCGATGGGTGTGTGTTCTACATACTCTGCTTTTTCTTCAGTTCCTATAATTCTTTTGGTTTTTACTGAAGATTTCTGTGGAGAGGAACATTTCTGAATCTGTACCCAAAATTTTTATGGCTTTGTTTTAGTGAGATTGTTCCCTGTGGGGAAAAAAAGAGGAAGGTGCTGCCTGAAATGGTGTCAGTGGCTGAAGCTTTTCTGTAGTATGAAAACAGCTCAGAGCTCTGAAAATGACTGTTTGGGACTTTCGGGCTTTTTTGAGCTCATCTTGTTAGTGAGATGATTTCCTAGCTAGCAAGGGCCTGTTTTGTGATGTGTATTCTACTGGCTCTTTGATTTTGTATGTTTTTGGTTATCATGATTGAAGAGCAGCAAAGAAATGCATTATTGTTTGTGTTAACGTCTGGTTTGTCCGAAGAGTGTGTGGTTTGGAGTCATTTGTAACTTTTTGGTTAGTTGTTAGTAACAACTTATTATCGTCCCCTGAGTTGAAAGGCTGTTCTTGCAGATTTTAGTTTGTCATTGCTGGAAGGTCAGTCAAAGAGCTGCTTTCTTAATCTAGTCTAGTTACGCTGCCCTCCTTATACCTTCCAGAAGATGATTGCATGGTTTCCCTCGTCTCCCCACAGAAGAGAAATTGTCCATCCCTTTCCTGTTGGGAAAACACCAGTGTTTTAACTTAGGAAACGGTAAACCTTTTGCCCAGATGAGGGATTTAAAAAATTTATTAAAGGAAATGTTTGAAATGAAATAGACACAGGTTCAGAGGGAAGGCACTGTACATCTGGGGTCAGGCTTGAGTTATGGGGGATGAAAGGATGAAAAGATACATACATATCGCATAACCCGCACAGACCCAGATTGGGGTGCAAGGGTCTTTTAAAGTGTCAGTGAATAAGTAGGTTCAGGTTCACCACCCATGGAATGAATAAGGAGTCCAAGTCAGTATCGGTGGAACGGATAGGTACATGGGTGGGGTGCATCCCTTGGTCCCTCAGGGAAGGAAGTGGATTATTTCCCTGGTCGGCTGTCTCAATTACTCAGGGCTGGTCTACACTATGGGGGGAAATCGATCTTAGATACGCAACTTCAGCTACGTGAACAATGTAGCTGAAGTCGAATATCTAAGATCGGATTACTCACCCATCCTCACTGCGCGGGATCGATGTCCGCGGCTCCCCCTGTCGATTCCGCAACTCCGTTGGGGTTGGTGGAGTTCCGGAATAGATATAAGTGCGCTCGGGGAACGATATATCGTGTCTAGATGAGACGCGATATATCGATCCCCGAGCAATCGATTTTAACCGCTGATACGGCAGGTAGTCTAGACGTAGCCTCAGTGCGGTATTGGCGGTGTCCGGTGATGTGTTCGGTATAAATGTCTCTGGACCACCTGATGGTGTCGGACACCATGAGCTGTCTCATGAGCCGGGCGCAGCATTGACCGACCCCACATGCTCTCAGAACCGGCTCGTTGCGGGGGTCCCATGAGCCCAGGGCTGCCACGATCAGGGCGCGTACCTGTACTTCGTAGCCCTGGGCTCTCAGGGTCTCAGCCAGCAAGGCACACTTCTACTCCTTCCGTGCTCAGACCTCGTGGAATGCAGGGGACCGGTTTTCAGAAGGCACTGTGACGTCTACCTGGAGGACCTTCTTCTTTTCTGCGTCCGTCACGACGATGTCGGGTCGCAGTCGGCTGTCTGTCCCGGGGATGGCGGAGTTGACAGTGATCTTCCCCAGGGACTGTGGGATGGCTTTCACTAGTCATTTCTGGATGGTGCTGTGGCAGTGCCGCCTGGTCCTGGAGTGCTGCTTGCATTCACACAGGACGTGCGGCAGGGTCTTGTTCACGTAACCGCACTTCCTACAGAGCTTGTCGCGGCCGCCGTGGCGGATGGCTCCGTTGAGGGGAACGCAGTTGAGTCGGGCCCTGTGGATGAACCGCCAGTCGGCCAACATGGGGAAGCTGCCCCCGGGGGAGGAAGTGGTCACTGGCGTCCCACTTGCTGGACACCTCGAACACCTTGCCCTGGTCTGGCTTCCGCTTGAGGTTCTCGGCGTAGTGGTAGCGGATGGCGTCTTTCAGGGACCTTTCTACCATGGCTCTGGCGATCAGGGTGAGGATGGTGTGGTCCAGAGTCTTTACGCGTGGCACCGGTATTCCCAGTTCCCGGCGTTCATCGCGCCACTTCCAGCAGCAGCTGATCCTCTTACCCAGGCATCTTGAGGCGTTGCGGGTGCAGGACCAGAGAGAGGATTGGTTTCCCCGCTCTCTCCCAAACTCAGCCTCCAGGGAGCCGCTGATGTAAGTGGCAACGTCCCACTCGGAGGGGGCCCTGGTGATGCGTTTCCAGACCACACCCCGTACAGACTCCTGTGCAATGCTGCTCACTGTTGGGTCCGGGCACGTCAGGAGGCGGAAGGCGTGGGTCATCACCGCCATGTCGCACAGGTCACCCATCCGAGGTATGTTGGCACCGCCCTGTATGTGGGAAATGTAAACGATGTCCGTGCACACCCTCTGGGGAAGGCGGAGCCATTCCTTCACCAGCTGTCTGATGTGCTGTCGGCCTTGTTCAGGGGCACTTTGGCCTCAGTCGATCCCCTGAGGACAAAGGAGATGCGGGGGATCAGGAGGGCATTGAGGGCATTGATCTTTTGCCAGGGGGCGAGTAGGGAGGAGTCGATTTGGGCCGTGTCTGGCAGGATCTCTGCGATGGTGTCTTCGGGGGTCTGCTGGACGCAGACTCCTGTGGGTATGCCGAGGTGCTGGTATATCTCTCCCTCTTGAAGGGAGGTCATGGATTCGCCCTGGATAAGGAACCGCGAAGGCTGGACCAGCGCTCTGGTGCCATCGTCGACATGGAGGGAGGTGCACTTTTGGGGGCTGAAACGCAGGCCCGTCCACTCGGTGGCTTGGCTGGTGATGTCGAGCATTTCATAGGAGCAAAAGAGGAGGAAGGTTGTGGCCCTTTGAGTCAGATCCCTAGCGTTTAAGGCCAGAAGGAACCAGCCCATCACCTCAGACGGACTGAGGGGCACCAATGCCCCAAATAGCGAGGAATTGCTTTGATGCAATTGAGATAGTTAACTGTGGGAAGGAGCAGAAAAGAGCATCGGGGCTGCGGAACAGCACTTGCATAGGCACTTGCATAAGCTTTCTTTGCCCTGTTTTGCTGTGAGAGTTAACAGTGAGCGATTGGTAGTCACAGGTCAGTTTATGGAAATTAGGAGTGTAGAGGGGAAAGCAGCGAGAGGAAGGCATCTGCAAGGCTTGTCTGTCTTTGACCAGAATTGAGCGTGAAGGGTTCTTGCTTTGAATTCTTCCACTGGAGTCATTTCGGGGAAGTGATTCTCACGTAGAGTTCCCTAGTGATGGTGTTTGTGGCGTGTCTGGGAGCTCGTCCTGGTGAGATAGAAATGGGTGGGCTCAGGGGGGGTATGCGTGCGTGGCAGAGTCTCAGCATCGCTTCTCGGCTCTTTGGAGCTAAGATCAAAGTGTAGTAGTCTTTTGGCTTATCCAAGGCCGTGATCAAGTGTCTTGATGTTTTTGGTCTTTTAGCCTCAAGATGAAAACCTTGTCTGTGTTTCTGAGACCTTGAAGTAAAAATATTATCTAAGTTCTATCTGTTCTTATCAGCTTGATCTCTGATATGTCCTTGATGTGAGAACTGTATGTTAGCTCAATTTTTTAAATGGGGGGGTCAGAAGAGAAGCTTGCTTTGTCTGCCCCATGCATCGACCTGGTATTGCACTGTCTCCAGGAACGGTGTATCTCCCTTAGGGGAGAATCTTTTGGTTAGAAAAACAGAAAAGAGTTGAAACTGTGACAGTCTTTCTTTAAAGCAATTTTTTTTTGGAAGTAGTAGAATAACTTGGTGTTTCTAGCGTTTTTGTTTCTTTAGCGTAAACATGCTACAGTTACAGTTTTTTAGAAGTGTTTTGAGAGTCTGTAGATGTGAGAGATTCTTCTTTGTCTTGCTAGAGAATTATTAAAGAAGTTGGACTCCTTTCTGTTGTGAGTCTTTTCAACAGTATGAGGGACAAAAGCTTTCCAGACTTTGGGTCTGTTGGGGAGATGGCTGGTTTTTGTTTTTTGTTTGTTTGTAGGTTTTGGGGTGGGAGGGGGGTGGTTGGTAATATTTGAGGTTACGTGTATATCAACAACTGCATGAGTTACACAGACTTCTCCCCACCCAGCCTACGTTCTATGTATCTTGGTTCGTAAAATCAAGACAAGGCACTAGATGTCGTGCTGCACCCGGCACACCGGGGCCACAATCCTGATTCCCCCCACCCCCCAACCTACTGTAATCTAAATGCTAAATAATAACCCTTAACTTCTCATTGTTGCCACCCTCACTATTGGAAAATCCCCAAAATCACGACAGTGGCTTACAAATCACTAGGATTCTTTTTAAAAAAAATGTAATGTGGGTTCTCTTTCTTTCCCTTCTGGTTTTCTGAACCAGGCAAGCTAGAAACTTACCTTTCTAGTGCAGCCAGAGCCCCAGAGAGCAGGAGCCTCCGTCGCCTGGGGCTGGCAAGCAGTGGGGCTCCTCACGGTTGTGTGTTCCACACTTTGATCTCACCCACCGAGTATCAAGTGTGAATTCCTGCAGGCATAGAACAGCCTGAACATAGAGTCACACCCAGGTGTAGCAGAAGCTGCTGTAACACACAAGCTCTGTATGCCCTTTAGGGCTAACTCCAGCCAAACAGCTGTGATCCCTTGCTTATGCTTAGAAGGCGTGCCGGTTCCCTGAAGTCCAAGCAGCATCAGGGGCACAACAGTTTCTTCCTGACAGGGAGTTTTATTCCATTCCCCCAGAGCTCAAGCTGATGGGGGCAAGTGTTTGTGCAGGTCTCTGCCTTCTCGTGGGTGTGTGAGGGGGAGCAATCAACCAAGTCTTTTGTCCAGGAATGATTCTCAGTGGTTTGTCTGATGTCTCAGTCAGGGCCTTCTCTTGCTGGAAAGGAGATGACACCTCTTCTGGTAAACTAGCATTTCACACTTGGTAATGCTTCTCTCTTGACTGGTGGCGGGGTGGTGGCAAGGGGGTTTACAGCTTTAGTGCCAATGCTTATCTATCACCTTACAACATGGGCTACGGCTATTATAGGTGAGAATAATGCATGCAGCAACTCACGAGCTTCGACCGACCCCCCATGCTCTCAGCCTCCACTTACCTCAGCCTCCAGGGAGCTGCTGAGGTAAGTGGTAAGCCTTATAAGCCACAGTAAAGTTTCAGAGTTGAGCTCTGCTTTTTCTCTGTTCGCCCCATCACCAGGAGGAATGACAAAGGTGCCAAGAACTTCGGGGCCTGCGGAAAAGAGCAGTCACAGAGGTATGGGAGAAAAACTGCTTTCATTAAAGTCAACGATACAGCTTTGCAGTGGCCCAAGCATAGCCAACCCACTTTTGATATGGTCTTCCTCAGTATTCTTGTCAGCAAGTTCAAGAAGTATGAGCTGGATGAATGGACTATAAGGTGGATAGAAAGCTACCTAGGTCATCGGGTTCAACGGGCAGTGATCAATGACTCCATTTCTAGTTGGCAGCCAGTATCAAGCGGAGTGGCCCAAGGGTCGGTCTTGGGGCCGGTTGTGTTCAATATCTTCATTAATGATCTGGAGGATGGCGTGGACTGCACTCTCAGCAAGTTTGCAGATGACACTAACCTGGGAGGAGCGGTCGATACGCTGGAGGGTAGGAATAGGATACAGAGGGACCTAGATAAATTAGAGGATTGGGCCGAAAGAAACCTGACGAGGTTCAACAAGGACAACTGCCCAGTCCTGCACTTAGGACGTAAGAATCCCATGCGCTGCTCCAGACTAGGGACCTAGTGGCTAGGCAGGAGTTCTGCAGAAAAGGACCTAGGGGTTACAGTGGACGAGAAGCTGGATATGAGTTAATAGTGTGCCCCTGTTGCCAAGAAGGCTAACGGCATTTTGGACTGTATACGTAGGGGCATTGCCAGCAGATCTAGGGATGTGATCATTCCCCTCTATTTGGCACTGGTGAGGCCTCAACTGGAGTACTATGTCCAGTTTTGGGCCCCACACTAGAAGAAGGATGTGGAAAAATTGGCAAGAGTCCATCATAGGGCAACAAAAATGATTAGGGGGGCTGGAAGTCATGACTTTTGAGGAGAGGCTGAGGCCTCAATATCAATCTATGTTATGCCCACATCCTGAAGACTGCGTGCTGATGTTGTCACTCCATCTCAAAAAGATATATTGGAATGGGAAAGATTCAGAAAAGGGCAACAAAAATGATGAGGAGATATGGACTAGCTTAAGTATAAGTTCATTTTAATTTCTTCTGATGAACATTTACAACACCTGTTCTGAAGATGGAGTCTCCTGCTGCCATTTTTTAAAAATTGCTGCTGCCTTGAAGATATACTCCACTGCTGCTACTTTGGAAGAAAATTCTTTCTCACCCTCAGCTACACTCTCGTTGGCTGCTGCTGCTCCTGCATTCGCTACTTTTCAGAAAGCTCAGCAGCAGCTTATTGTGAAGACCACCCTTGGTGCCTCATAGAAGATCTGAACCACCAGCAAGGATGAAAAAATCAGTACCCGTGCTGAGCTGTAACAACAGTGCCAGGGAAGGTAGGAAAGGGGATATTGGCTGCTGCTAAGATCCAGTGGCTGTGTCCTGTATTCAGAAACTTTACAGGAAGAACCAGACAAAAGCCCTGAGCGAGCTCCTTGATGGGACCTCCTCCTACTGTGCTATCCAGCCTGAGAAGCTCTAGTGCTACTTCAAGGATGTGTTTGATCACGAGGCTCAGACCAACTTGTGACGCCCAGAATGCCTTCTCCTGCTACCCCAGATTGACCTCCCGGAGGACCTGGAGTGAGTTTTTCCCCTGCAGGAGGTGCAGGCGAGGCTGACGAGGACCAAAAACACTCTCTCCCACCATCAATTCAGTGCAGAAGGGTTTCATGTCCTGCGAGGGATGCTATGAGCACAACTTCCTCCTTCAGACGGACATCCAGGAGGCCAGGAGGTCCAAGAGGCAGTGCACCGTAGCATAGCTTGACCTGACCAACATCTTTGGGTCCATCTCCCACCATCACATCTTTGCCACCCTGGGAGAGTTCGGGATGCCAGAAACCTTCATCCAGATCCTACATCCTCTACAAGGACTGTACCACTACCATCCGCACCTCCAGTCGGGCTCCTCCCCTGCCTGTCCAGCCCTGGTGCTCTCCCCTGGCCAGCCCTGGCTGTTGCATGCCCTATAAATTGTAGCCAGGTCCGGTGCCAGGAATCCAGGATATCAAGACAAGGTAAATAGTATTGTGGATCCCCTTCTGCTGGGGAAGGAGTGCAGCCTGCATCTTGCTTCTCTCTCTCCCCACCAGAAATAGCAGGCTTCCAAAGTTTAGACAAGATGACTAAGGAGGGATATGATACAGCACTGATTCTCAGCCGGGTGTGTGCCACAAGAAACCTGGGGCAGAGGGAGGGTCAAAACAAAAAATTGCAGTATCACTGCAGAAGAGAGATCTCCCCCTGCCATCAGTAAGGGCTGCCTCACAACCACTGACTCCATGAGCAGGCAGCAGCTAGCCAAGGGGACATGTCATTGCTCTGCTCTGCTATATTAGCATTTCAGGGAGCATGGCAAAATGGAAGGGAGAATGCTGGGGGTGTGTGTGACCCCATGCCCCCCCTTCCCGCTTCACCTCTGGTTGGGGATCTGCAGGGCTGAGTATTTAATTTTAAGGACCTCTGGTAAAATAAGGATAGAGGTCTCTAAAACCGTGAATGATGTGGATGAAGTGAAAAATGAAGTGCTAGTTACCCTCTCCCAGAATACAGTAAAGGTGTGGGAGGGACCCACCTGATGAAATTAACATGCAGAACTCCCTACCATGGTATGTTGTGAGAGCAAAAAGTATAACTAGCTTCCACAGAGAATGAGATAAGTTAATAGAGACTAGGTCCATCAAGAGTTATTAGTGAAGTTGGTTCCCATGCTTCCCATGCTTGAGGAAAGCCCTAAATCTATGACTACACAGAGACCAGGAGTGGAAGCTGTGGGTGGATCACTCCAAATTCTCCTGTTCTGTACACTCCACTGGGCTAAGTGGACTGTTGGTCTGACCCACTCCAGCCTTGTGACATGAAATCATGGGGGTGAAATTGCTAATGAGCTCTTCTGCATAAGGTCATCTAGAATAACCAGGTAGGCCCGTATGAATAACCTTTGTGTAGTATTAAATGTTAACATTGAAACCATGGGGATTAGTTATTCAAATTCATTCCTTTGGAAATGAGATCATGCATGAAAAACATGAGACGTGAATACATACCTGAAAGTTATTTTCTATAGTATGCAAGGTCTCAGCAAATCTCTAGTACTAAAAACATATGAAACCAAACAGCAAGCTGAATACAGGACACACACTAGCCCCCTGTTGGAAGAACATCTCACTAATACTCCGAGCTCTAAATATAACTTAGATAATATTTTTACTTCAAGGTCCCAGAAACACAGACAAGGTTTTCATCTAGAGGCTAAAAGACCAAAAACATCAAGACACTTGATCGCGGCCTTGGAAAAGCCAAAAGACACTGACACTTGATCTTAGCTCGCTGAGAGCCGAGAAGTATTTGTTCTTGAGAGAAGTTGCATGTAAAGAACCAGTAGAGATGTCTGAGAAATGTAACCATTACCACAACCTCAATTAATGAATCACCAGCACTCTGGTTTTTTTTCACAATATAAGCTCAAAGGGGCAGGCCGCAAATCCTCCCCCTTCTACAGCCTATTGCACTGGCCGGCTTGAAGCCCGAGTTTTACATTGGAACCAGGATCTCTGGGAGCAAACCCAGCCCACGAACCAGGGACGCAGGGCACGAGGCGCAATGCATTATGGGTATTCAAATAAGCATCCAGTGTAGGTCTGAGAGCACAGGGGAGCCCGGGCGCCTGAGCTGCAGCTGCAGCGCCTGGAATGCGGCTCCCGGGATCCCCGCAGCTGCTCCGGGAGCAGCTCCGCGCATTGGTTACCCAGGGCCACGCAGGAGACGACCCCGGGCCCGGAGCCTGCTGGTGCCGGGCTCTGCACTTCGGGCGGTGCAGGCGGGCTCGGGGCGCTGGCCACTCCGGGGTGCCCGCGGGAAAGGGCCGTTGCAAGGGCCGCTGAGCCACCCTGGGCAGATGTCGGGGCCGGACTGGCCACTGCCCGGAGCCTGCAGGGGATCTCGCCCCACCCCCTGTGGTTAGAGCAGCCTGCCTGGGGGCAACAAAGAGCGGGCGGCTTGCCCCAGCCGCCCCCGGGGCTGGGCTTCGCTAGCCTGCAGCCGCCGCACCGCTCGTTAACCCACCAGCGGAGACCCGGGGGAGAGCTGGGGAGCACCGACAATACGCAGTCCTCCCACGTCAGAGGAAAGCCCTGCAGGGGTGCAGTCTACCATTGCACCCGGCTGCTTCGTCTGTTCAAACACCTCATCTCAGTCTCCACCCCCTATAGGCTTCAGCTCCCTGAAGGCAAACAGAGACCCCTAATAAAAAGTTACCTCAATGTTCATAAATTGGAAAGAGTCCTGCGGAGGGCAACAAACATGATTAGAGGGCCAGAGCACATGATTATTTAGTCTGCAGAAGAGAAGAATGAGGGGGGATTTGATCGCTGCTTTCAACTACCTGAAAGGGGGTTCCAAGGAGGATGGATGTAGACTGTTCTCAGTGGTGGCAGATGACAGAACAAGGAGTAATGGTCTCAAGCTGCAGTGGGAGAGGTTTAGGCTGGATATTAGGAAAACCTTTTTCATGAGGAGGGTGGTGAAGCACTGGAATGGGTTCCCTAGGGAGATGGTGGAATCTCCTTCCTTAGAGGCAGGGCCGGCTCCAGGCCCCAGCACACCAAGTGCATGCTTGGGGCAGCATGCCGCGGGGGGCATTCTGCCGGTTGCTGGGAGGGCGGCAGGCAGCTCTGGTGGACCTCCCGCAGGCGTGACTGCGGAGGGTCCGTTGGTCCCGCGGTTCCGGTGGAACATCCGCAGGCATGCCTGCGGGAGGCCCACCGGAGTTGCGAGACCAGCGGACCCTCCGCAGCCACATCTGCCGGAGATCCACTGGAACCAAGGGACCGGCGAGCGGCAGAGCGCCCCCCGCGGCATGCTGCCGTTCTTGGGGTAGCGAAATGGCTAAAGACGGCCCTGCTTAGAGGCTTTTAAGGTCAGACTTGACAAAGCCCTGGCTGGGATGATTTAGTTGGGGTTGGTCCTGCTTTGAGCAGGGGGTTTGACTAGATATCTCCTGAGGTCCCTTCCAACCCTGATAATCTATGATTCTGAGCCAAGCCGTACGGTACAGAAAGGAGTCCTGTGGACCTGCCGTCTGGCACTCAGCTCGGTCTGGCACCTGCCACGTGCTGCCAAGTCAGGCCCGCCCCTACCCAGTGCTTGGGCCAAAGGACTCGTCCGGCTCTGCATTGACACGGCGCCCATTCGCTAGCGCCAAAGCCACTGTCAGCTTTGCAAAGTGCTAGTGGAGCCGGGACCCAGCCAAATGAACTGGGGGCAGGGCTGGCTCTAGCATTTCGCCGCCCCAAGCACAGTGGCACGTCGCGGGGGGCACTCTGCCACTCGCCGGTCCTGCAGCTCCGGTGGACCTCCAGCAGGTGTGTCTGCGGCAGGTCCGCCAGAGCTGCAGGACCAGCGGACCGTCCGCAGCCATGCCTGCGGCAGCAACACCAGAACCACCTGCCGCCCTCCCAGCAGCCGGCAGAGCGCCCCCTGCAGTGTGCTGGCACAAGCACGCGCTTGGCACGCTGTGGCCTGGAGCCGGCCCTGACTAGGGGGAGGGGGCATGAGCCTCTTCAGTCCAACTGCTGCCCTGCACCCAGGCAGCTTATATTAACAGCACATGTACAGCCCCCAGGATCGTGGGGTCGGCGGAGCCGCTTCTGCCTGGAGTGGCGCCCAAAGGGGCCACCACGGTAGCGCTCTGGGATGTTTATGGGGAGCTCATTGCGAGGCAGCAAATGCAAAGGGGCTTGTTTAAAAAAACATAACAAGGCTGGTGCCTGGCGTCGCTCGCGTGGCCGGACCCAATAGTGAGGGGCTGGTCTCTTTCAGATGGAGGAGTGGGGGTGGCAGGCCCCTGTGCACAGCTGAGAGGACTGAACTGGGGTGGGATTTCAGGTCTCCTTTCCCGCCATGCTCTGATGGCAGGGGGCACACACAGGGTCATTTCCTGCTGGCTAAGGGCACCGGCCGTGCAATGAGTTTGGGCCGCTCGGCCCCAGAGCTGGGGCGAGGTGTTCACGACACACCCAGCCCAGCCCCAAGGCAGGAGAGAATGAATGTCCCCCCAGGGCCAGGAAGGGAGGCAGGAGCCCCGCGGGGACTGCAGGTGCCATCACTGAGCCCGTCTGCCTGGTGCAGCTGAGCACTTGAGTGGGTCGGGGCAGCCCCGCAGCTGGGTGTGTTGGGGGGAAGGTGGGCCCCCAGCAGTGAGCAGATCCAGTGCAGCAAACGGTATATGGGAAGGGAGTGGGCCTAAAGCCATGGAATTACCTTCTCCCCCACAGGGTGGGGCCAGCCCCGGGTCTGTCCGACTGAAAAGGTTAGAGAGCATCCGAGAAGCAGGTCGTGAAGAGAGCTTTGCTGTGGGAAAAAAAAGAGCCCAAAAAAAAGAAACGGGGCTTATTGGACCGTACGCAGCAAAGGGCACAGCGAGAGAACAACGGAACTGCAGTGAAACAGAGCGATGACGGAAGAACACTAAAAACCCACTAACCGGCAACTAAAAGGACTAATAAACCAAAGCGCTACGAAAGGTCCCGGTCCAGCCCGGGTTTGTCTGTTTTTGGCACCGCTCGCCAGGGGAGAGCGCGAACGCAGTCCCCCACTACCACAAAATATGCAGTCGAGTTTCCCGCATTTGGGGAAATCGCAGGGGTCAGCACACCCGCAGTGCAATGGATGAGCCTCACCCTGGGAAAACCACCTTCGTGATCATGGTATCTCCCCTGCCAGGTAAGTATGAGCTCCGGCCGCCCGGCCGCCGCCCGCCCTCGCTCGCCCCACACTTATAACACACGGGGCGGACCGCCGCGCCCCGACCGCCGGCCTCGCCCACGCCGGCCCCCACTGCCGACAGCTGCCCCGACGCGTCCGCGAGGCGCCTCCCTTCTCCACGCCGAGCTCCCGGGGCCAAAGTCGGGCCCTGCTGGGCAGCCCGCCTCCGCTCCCACAATGCTCTGCTCGCACACAGATCTGCATATGTGCTCACGGGGCTCCGCCCCTCCAGTCAGGCCCCTCCCCCATCTGCCCGGGCTGGTGCTCTTGCGTGCCCTGTGGTTGTACCTATTGGGCTCCAGGAACTGGGTGGGCGGAAGCCCACCCATTGCTAACGGTTCCCCCCCCCCAGCCTGAGGGGAGGATCTGCAGGACCTCAGAACCCAACTGATTCCAGGGGACAACTAATTAAAGAACAGGGACAGGAGTTAGGTCAAAGCGTCATAAGAAGGGAGCCTGACAGGGACACTAAGGCCTGGTCCACACTACACTGTTAAACCGAATTTAACAGCGTTAAATTGATTTAACGCTGTACCCGTCCACACTACAATGAACTTTAAATCGATTTAAAGGGCTCTTTAAATCGATTTCTGTACTCCTCCCCAACGAGAGTAATGCTAAAATCGATATTAACATATCGATTTAGGGTTAGTGTGGCCGCAAATCAAAGTTATTGGTCGGATAGTTATAGTGATAGCTACACACAGTGCAACGCTCCAGAAATTGACGCTAGCCTCGGACCATGGACGCACATTGCCAAATTAATGTGCCTAGTGTGGATGCGTGCAATCAACTCTATAATATCTGTTTAATAAAACCAGTTTAAGTTAATTCGAAATTATCCTGTAGTGTAGACGTACCCTGAGCAGAGAACCCCGGACGGTGCCCACTGCTCCTCAAAGGCATCAAGGGAGCCAGTGGACGCCACCCAGAGGAACTCCGCCCGGATACATGAACGGACTAAGGATCGGAAACAAGCCCTACAGTCACCGGAGTCTCCGTCGGCCAACCTCCTCTTCCTGGTTGTGTAGATGGCCATTTTAGCCAGGGCGAGGAGGAGGTTGACCAGGAGGTCCCGCGACTTTGTGGGGCCACGGATAGGGAGTGCATAGAGAAGGAGGTGAGGGGGAAAGTGCAGCCAGAAATATAACAGGATATTGGTGAGGAGCCGGTCTAAGGGCTGCAACCTGGCGCACTCGAAGTAAACGTGCGCCAGGGTCTCCCTCATGCCGCAGAAGGGGCAGGTGTCTGGGACAGGGGTAAACCATGCCAAATACATGCCTGCGCTCACGGCCCCATGAAGGAACCGCCAACTGACATCCCCGGCAGGCCTCGGGACCAGGGTAGAGTAGAGGCTGGCCCACCGGGGCTCCTCACCCTCCAGAGGTGGCAGGAGGTCCTGCCACTTGTCCCGTCCCCGGCATCCAGGCTATCAGAGAGACGACGTGGACCACCTGCTGCTGGGGAAAGAGTGCAGCTTGCATTTTGCTTCTCTCTCTCTCTCCCCACCGGAAGTTGGTCCAATACAAGAACGACCTCCCCTGCCTTGTCTCATGTCAGTTTCTCCTCAGTGCAGAAAGTCGGGTGTTGTCAGCCACTCTCCAGAAACTGGAAGGCCACTCGATCCCTTTTGTTCCCTGCCAAGTGAGGCTGAGTGCACTGGCAGGCAGCGCCTGTTGAAGAAGTGGAAGATTGGACAAATGACCAGGGAGGAGTATAAAAATATTGCTCAGGCAGGCAGGAGTGAAATCGGGAAGGACAACTCATGCTCGGAGTTGCAGCTAGCAAGAGATGTTAAGAGGAACAACAAGAAGGGTTTCTTCAGGTATATTAGCAAGAAGAAGAAAGTCAAGGAAAGTGTGGGCCCCTTAGTGAATGAGGGAGGCAACCTAGTGACAGAGGATGTGGAAAAAGCTAATGTACTCAATGCTTCCCCTCTGCCCCCGCCTTCACCAACAAAATCGGCTCCCAGACTGCTGCGCTGGACAGATGCCATAAACAGATAAGTAAGAGTTAATAGAAGTACTTCATATCTCTTTTGACTGTAAAGGGTTAACAAGTTCAGTGAGCCTGGCTGTCATCTGACCAGAGGACCAATCAGGGGACAGGATACTTTCAAATCTTGAGGGAGGGAAGTTTTTGTGTGTGCTGTTAGTTTTTTGGTTGTTCACTCTGGGGGCTCAGAGGGATCAGACGTGCAACCAGGTTTCTCTCCAATCTCTCCGATACAGGCTCTTATAAGTTCAGAATAGTGAGTACTAGGTAGGTAAGGGGAGCTAGGCTTATGTTTGTTTTCTTTATTTGCAAATGTGTATTTGGCTGGAAGGAGTTCAAATTTGTATTTTGCTGAAAGGATTTTAATTTCTACTTGTATACTTAGGCTGGGAGGGTATTCCCAGTGTCTACAGCTGAAAGACCCTGTACCTATTCCATTTTAAATTTACAAAGATAATTTTTACTGTTTTTCTTTCTTTAATTAAAAGCTTTTCTTGTTTAAGAACCTGATTGCTTTTTTTTTTATTCTGGTGAGACCCCAAGGGACTGGGACTGGATCCACCAGGGAATTGGTGGGGAGAAAGGAGGGAAGGGGAAGAGAAAGGTTAATTTCTCTCTGTGTTAGGATTACTTTCCCTCTCAGGGAGAGTCTGGGAGGGGGAGAGAGAAGGAGGGGGGAAGGTGGATTTTCCTCTCTGTTTAAGATTCAAGGAGTTTGAATCACAGTAATCTTCCAGGGTAACCCAGGGAGGGGAAGCCTGGGAGAGGCAACAGTGAGGGAAAGGGTTTACTTTCCTTGTGTTACGATCCAGAGGGTCTGGGTCTTGGGGGTCCCTGGGCAAGGTTTTTGGGGGACCAGAGTGTACCAGGCACTGGAATTCCTGGTTGGTGGCAGCGCTACAGGTTCTAAGCTGGTAATTGAGCTTAGAGGAATTCATGCTGGTACCCCATCTTTTGGATGCTAAGGTTCAGAGTTGGTAATTATACCATGACAACAGCACAGCATGGGGAGGAGGTGACCAGCCCCCTGTGGAGAAAGAAATGCTTTGGGACTATTTAGAAAAGCTGGATGAGCACGAATCCATGGGGCCAGATGCGCTGCATCCGAGGGTGCTAAAGAATTGGCGAGTGTAATTGCAGGGCCATTGGCTATTATCTTTGAAAACTCATGGTGATTGGGGGAGGTCTCGGATGACTGGAAAAAGGCTAATGTAGTGCCCATCTTTAAAAAAGGGAAGAAAGGAGGAGGATCCGGGGAACTACAGGCCAGTCAGACTCACCTCAGTCCCTGGAAGAAATCATGGAGCAGGTCCTCAAGGAATCAATTCTGAAGCACTTAGAGGAGAGGCAAGTGATCAGGAGCAGTCAGCATGGATTCACCAAGGGCAAGTCACACCTGACTAACCTAATTGCCTTCTGTGAGGAGATAACTGGGTCTGGGGATGAGGGGAAAGCAATGGACGTGTTATTCCTTGACTTTATCAAAGCTTCTGATACGATCTCCCACAGTATTTTTGTCGGCAAGTTCAACAAGTATGGGCTGGATGAATGGACTGTAAGGTTGATAGAAAGCTGGCTAGGTCATTGGGCTCAACGGTTAGTGACCAACGGCTCCATGTCTAATTGGCAGCCGGTATCAAGCGGTGTGCCCCGAGGGTCGGTCCTGGGGCCGATTTTGTTCAATATCTTCATTAATGATCTGGAGGATGGTGTGGACTGCACTCTCAGCAAGTTTGCAGATGACACTAAACTGGGAGGAGCGGTCGATACGCTGGAGGGTAGGGATAAGGTACAGAGGGACCTAGACAAATTAGAGGATTGGGCCGAAAGAAACCTGACAAGGTTCAACAAGGACAACTGCCCAGTCCTGCACTTTAGGATGTAAGAATCCCATGCATTGCTCCAGTCTAGGGACCGAATGGCTAGGCAGCAGCTCTGCAGAAAAGGACCTAGGGGTTACAGTGGATGAGAAGCTGGATATGAGTTAATAGTGTGCCCCTGTTGCCAAGAAGGCTAACGGCATTTTGGACTGTATAAGTAGGGGCATTGCCAGCAGATGGAGGGACGTGGTCGTTCCCTCCTATTCGATGTTGGTGAGGCCTCATCTGGAGTACCGTGCCCAGTTTTGGGCCCCGCCCTACAAGAAGGATGTGGAAAAACTGAAAGGAGTCCATCATAGGGCAACAAAAATTATTAGGGGGCTGGAGCACATGACTTATGAGGAGAGGCTGAGGGAACTGGGCTTGTTTAGTCTGCAGAAGAGAAGAATGAGGGGAGATTTGATCGCTGCCTGCAACTACCTGAAAGGGGGCTCCAAAGAGGATGGATCTAGACTGTTGTCAGTGGTACCAGATGACAGAACAAGGAGGAATGGTCCCAAGTTGCAGTGGGGAAGGTTTAGGTTGGATATTAGGCAAAGCCTTTTTCACGAGGAGGGTCGTGAAGCACTGGAGTGGGTTCCCTAGGGAGGTGGTGGAATCTCCTTCCTTAGAGGTTTTTAAGGTCAGCCTTGACAAAGCCTTGGCTGGGATGATTTAGTTGGGGATTGGGTTGGACTAGATGACCTCCTGAGGTCCCTTCCAACCCTGATAGTCCATGATTTTAAGCTGTTCCCGTGTATCAAGGTGAGCCGCAGCTCAGCGAACCCCAAAGATCTGAGTGAGGCAAGCTACTTTGCAGCAGAGGCAGACCAAGCAGCAGGTACAATGTAGGGTGACACCCCGGCCGGCAGCTAGAATCTCATGTCCGAGATCCCGGCTCCTGTTACTTTGCAAAGTGTGTGCTTTTACTCCGGGTTTTAGCTGTGGGCCAAGTGCCTTCTGGCTTCTCGTCCGGGCTCGTCCTCCATGCGCCTGGGCATCAGCGGGACTGTCTCAGGAGAGCAGCTGCCACATGCCAATCTCCGCCCAGCTGCGGAAGGAGCAGAGGCAGCCCAGACAAAAGCCTCCTTTGAGCGCCGAGACAGCAGGAGCATCTTATTTGCATACCCACAGTGCACTGCGCGCAGCCAAGCGAGTCCCTGGTCAAGGGGCTGGTTTTGCTCCCTGTGTCCCCGGTTCCGATGATCCAACTCGGGCTGTCAATCGGTTCGATTCCATTTCCTCTAAAAGCTGGCGGTTTAGCGGGCTGCGAGAGTAGTCACCCTGACTTTTGGTAGCCTAGGCGTTTGCCCCGGCAGCACCGATGGGTGTGTGTTCTACATACTCTGCTTTTTCTTCAGTTCCTATAATTCTTTTGGTTTTTACTGAAGATTTCTGTGGAGAGGAACATTTCTGAATCTGTACCCAAAATTTTTATGGCTTTGTTTTAGTGAGATTGTTCCCTGTGGGGGAAAAAAAGAGGAAGGTGCTGCCTGAAATGGTGTCAGTGGCTGAAGCTTTTCTGTAGTATGAAAACAACTCAGAGCTCTGAAAATGACTGTTTGGGACTTTCGGGCTTTTTTGAGCTCATCTTGTTAGTGAGATGGTTTCCTAGCTAGCAAGGGCCTGTTTTGTGATGTGTATTCCACTGGCTCTTTGATTTTGTATGTTTTTGGTTATCATGATTGAAGAGCAGCAAAGAAATGCATTATTGTTTGTGTTAACGTCTGGTTTGTCCGAAGAGTGTGTGGTTTGGAGTCATTTGTAACTTTTTGGTTAGTTGTTGGTAACAGCTTATTATTGTCCCCTGAGTTGAAAGGCTGCTCTTGCAGTTTTAGTTTGTCATTGCTGGAAGGTCAGTCAAAGAGCTGCTTTCTTAATCTAGTCCGTGAGGGTTCTTACGCTGCCCTCCTTATACCTTCCAGAAGATGATTGCATGGTTTCCCTCGTCTCCCCACAGAAGAGAAATTGTCCATCCCTTTCCTGTTGGGAAAACACCAGTGTTTTAACTTAGGAAACGGTAAACCTTTTGCCCAGATGAGGGATTTAAAAAATTTATTAAAGGAAATGTTTGAAATGAAATAGACACAGGTTGAGAGGGAAGGCACTGTACATCTGGGGTCAGGCTTGAGTTATGGGGGATGAAAGGATGAAAAGATACATACATATCGCATAACCCGCACAGACCCAGATTGGGGTGCAAGGGTCTTTTAAAGTGTCAGTGAATAAGTAGGTTCAGGTTCACCACCCATGGAATGAATAAGGAGTCCAAGTCAGTATCGGTGGAACGGATAGGTACATGGGTGGGGTGCGTCCCTTGGTCCCTCAGGGAAGGAAGTGGATTATTTCCCTGGTCGGCTGTCTCAATTACTCAGGGCTGGTCTACACTATGGGGGGAAATCGATCTTAGATACGCAACTTCAGCTACGTGAACAATGTAGCTGAAGTCGAATATCTAAGATCGGATTACTCACTCATCCTCACTGCGCGGGATCGATGTCCGCGGCTCCCCCTGTCGATTCCGCAACTCTGTTGGGGTTGGTGGAGTTCCGGAATAGATATAAGTGCGCTCGGGGAATGATATATCGTGTCTAGATGAGACGCGATATATCGATCCCCGAGCAATCGATTTTAACCGCTGATACGGCAGGTAGTCTAGACGTAGCCTCAGTGCGGTATTGGCGGTGTCCGGTGATGTGTTCGGTATAAATGTCTCTGGACCACCTGATGGTGTCGGACACCATGAGCTGTCTCATGAGCCGGGCGCAGCATTGACTGACCCCACATGCTCTCAGAACCGGCTCGTTGCGGGGGTCCCATGAGCCCAGGGCTGCCACGATCAGGGCGCGTACCTGTACTTCGTAGCCCTGGGCTCTCAGGGTCTCAGCCAGCAAGGCACACTTCTACTCCTTCCGTGCTCAGACCTCGTGGAATGCAGGGGACCGGTTTTCAGAAAGCACTGTGACGTCTACCTGGAGGACCTTCTTCTTTTCTGCGTCCGTCACGACGATGTCGGGTCGCAGTCGGCTGTCTGTCCCGGGGATGGCGGAGTTGACAGTGATCTTCCCCAGGGACTGTGGGATGGCTTTCACTAGTCAGTTCTGGATGGTGCTGTGGCAGTGCTGCCTGGTCCTGGAGTGTTGCTTGCATTCACACAGGACGTGCGGCAGGGTCTTGTTCACGTAGCCGCACTTCCTACAGAGCTTGTCTCGGCCGCCGTGGCGGATGGCTCCGTTGAGGGGAACGCAGTTGAGTCGTGCCCTGTGGATGAACCGCCAGTTGGCGAACATGGGGAAGCTGCCCCCGGGGGAGGAAGTGGTCACTGGCATCCCACTTGCTAGACACCTCGAACACCTTGCCCTGGTCTGGCTTCCGCTTGAGGTTCTCAGTGTAGTGGTAGCGGATGGCGTCTTTCAGGGACCTTTCTAGCATGGCTTTGGCGGTCAGGGTGAGGATGGTGTGGTCCGGAGTCTTTACGCGTGGCACCGGTATTCCCAGTTCCCGGCATTCCTCGCGCCACTTCCAGCAGCAGCTGATCCTCTTACCCAGGCATCTTGAGGCGTTGCGGGTGCAGGACCAGAGAGAGGATTGGTTTCCCCGATCTCTCCCAAACTCAGCCTCCAGGGAGCCGCTGAGGTAAGTGGCAACGTCCCGCTCGGAGGGGGCCCTGGTGATGCGTTTCCAGACCACACCCCGTACAGACTCCTGTGCAATGCTGCTCACTGTTGGGTCCGGGCACGTCAGGAGGCGGAAGGCGTGGGTCATCACCGCCACATCGCACAGGTCACCCATCCGAGGTATGTTGGCACCGCCCTGTATGTGGGAAATGTAAACGATGTCCGTGCACACCCTCTGGGGAAGGGGGAGCCATTCCTTCACCAGCTGTCTGATGGTGCTGTCGGCCTTGTTCAGGGGCACTTTGGCCTCAGCCGATCCCCTGAGGACAAAGGAGATGCGGCGGATCAGGAGGGCATTGAGGGCATTGATCTTTTGCCAGGGGGCGAGTAGGGAGGAGTCGATTTGGGCCGTGTCTGGCAGGATCTCTGCGATGGTGTCTTCGGGGGTCTGCTGGACGCAGACTCCTGTGGGTATGCCGAGGTGCTGGTATATCTCTCCCTCTTGAAGGGAGGTCTGTAAAAGCAGCAAAGAATCCTGTGGCACCTTATAGACTAACAGAGGTTTTGGAGCATGAGCTTTCGTGGGTGAATACCCACTTCTTCAGATGCATGTAATGGAAATATCCAGGGGCAGGTATATATATGTGTGCTAGCAAGCAAGCTAGAGATAACGAGGTCAGTTCAATCAGGGAGGATGAGGCCCTGTTCTAGCAGTTGAGGTGTGAAAACCAAGAGAGGAGAAACTGGTTCTGTAATTGGCAAGCCATTCACAGTCTTTGTTCAATCCTGAGCTGATGGTGTCAAATTTGCAGATGAACTGAAGCTCAGCAGTTTCTCTTTGAAGTCTGGTCCTGAAGTTTTTTTGCTGCAGGATGGCCACCTTAAGGTCTGCTATAGTGTGGCCAGGGAGGTTGAAGTGCTCTCCTACAGGTTTTTGTATATTGCCATTCCTAATGTCTGATTTGTGTCCATTTATCCTTTTCCGTAGAGACTGTCCAGTTTGGCCGATGTACATAGCAGAGGGGCATTGCTGGCATATGATGGCGTATATTACATTGGTGGATGTGCAGGTGAATGAACCAGTGATGGTGTGGCTGATCTGGTTAGGTCCTGTGATGGTGTCGCTGGTGTAGATATGTGGGCAGAGTTGGCATCGAGGTTTGTTGCATGGATTGGTTCCTGAGCTAGAGTTATTATGGTGTGGTGTGCAGTTACTGGTGAGAATATGTTTCAGGTTGGCAGGTTGTCTGTGGGCAAGGATTGGCCTGCCACCCAAGGCCTGTGAAAGTGTGGGATCATTGTCCAGGATGGGTTGTAGATCCTTGATGATGCGCTGGAGGGGTTTTAGCTGGGGGCTGTATGTGATGGCCAGTGGAGTCCTGTTGGTTTCTCTCTTGGGTTTGTCTTGCAGTAGGAGGCTTCTGGGTACACGTCTGGCTCTGTTGATCTGTCTCCTTATTTCCTCATGCGGGTATTGTAGTTTTGAGAATGCTTGGTGGAGATTTTGTAGGTGTTGGTCTCTGTCTGAGGGGTTAGAGCAGATGCGGTTGTACCTCAGTGCTTGGCTGTAGACAATGGATCGTGTGATGTGCCCGGGATGGAAGCTATGCCTACCTTCATGCCTCCAGCTTCCATCCCGGGCACATCACACGATCCATTGTCTACAGCCAAGCACTGAGGTACAACCGCATCTGCTCTAACCCCTCAGACAGAGACCAACACCTACAAAATCTCCACCAAGCATTCTCAAAACTACAATACCCGCATGAGGAAATAAGGAGACAGATCAACAGAGCCAGACGTGTACCCAGAAGCCTCCTACTGCAAGACAAACCCAAGAGAGAAACCAACAGGACTCCACTGGCCATCACATACAGCCCCCAGCTAAAACCCCTCCAGCGCATCATCAAGGATCTACAACCCATCCTGGACAATGATCCCACACTTTCACAGGCCTTGGGTGGCAGGCCAATCCTTGCCCACAGACAACCTGCCAACCTGAAACATATTCTCACCAGTAACTGCACACCACACCATAATAACTCTAGCTCAGGAACCAATCCATGCAACAAACCTCGATGCCAACTCTGCCCACATATCTACACCAGCGACACCATCACAGGACCTAACCAGATCAGCCACACCATCACTGGTTCATTCACCTGCACATCCACCAATGTAATATACGCCATCATATGCCAGCAATGCCCCTCTGCTATGTACATCGGCCAAACTGGACAGTCTCTACGGAAAAGGATAAATGGACACAAATCAGACATTAGGAATGGCAATATACAAAAACCTGTAGGAGAGCACTTCAACCTCCCTGGCCACACTATAGCAGACCTTAAGGTGGCCATCCTGCAGCAAAAAAACTTCAGGACCAGACTTCAAAGAGAAACTGCTGAGCTTCAGTTCATCTGCAAATTTGACACCATCAGCTCAGGATTGAACAAAGACTGTGAATGGCTTGCCAATTACAGAACCAGTTTCTCCTCTCTTGGTTTTCACACCTCAACTGCTAGAACAGGGCCTCATCCTCCCTGATTGAACTGACCTCGTTATCTCTAGCTTGCTTGCTAGCACACATATATATACCTGCCCCTGGATATTTCCATTACATGCATCTGAAGAAGTGGGTATTCACCCACGAAAGCTCATGCTCCAAAACCTCTGTTAGTCTATAAGGTGCCACAGGATTCTTTGCTGCTTTTACAGATCCAGACTAACACGGCTACCCTCTGATACTTGAAGGGAGGTCATGGATTTGCCCTGGATAAGGAACCGCATAGGCCAGACCAGCGCTCTGGTGCCACCGTCGACATGGAGGGAGGTGCACTTTTGGGGGCTGAAACGCAGGCCCGTCCGCTCGGCGGCTTGGCTGGTGATGTCGAGCATTTCATAGGAGCAAAAGAGGAGGAAGGTTGTGGCCCTTTGAGTCAGATCCCTAGCGTTTACGGCCAGAAGGAACCAGCCCATCACCTCAGACGGACTGAGGGGCACCAATGCCCCAAATAGCGAGGAATTGCTTTGATGCAATTGAGATAGTTCTGTGGGAAGGAGCAGAAAAGAGCATCGGGGCTGCGGAACAGCACTTGCATAGGCACTTGCATAGGCTTTCTTTGCCCTGCTTTGCTGTGAGAGTTAACACTGAGCGATTGGTAGTCACAGGTCAGTTTATGGAAATTAGGAGTGTAGAGGGGAAAGCAGCGAGAGGAAGGCATCTGCAAGGCTTGTCTGTCTTAGACCAGAATTGTGCGTGAAGGGTTCTTGCTTTGAATTCTTCCACTGGAGTCATTTCGGGGAAGTGATTCTCACGTAGAGTTCCCTAGTGATGGTGTTTGTGGCGTGTCTGGGAGCTCGTCCTGGTGAGATAGAAATGGGTGGGCGCAGGGGGGGTATGCGTGCGTGGCAGAGTCTCAGTATCGCTTTTCGGCTCTTTGGAGCTAAGATCAAAGTGTAGTCTCTGTTCTTATCAGCTTAATCTCTGATATGTCCTTGATGTGAGGACTGTATGTTAGCTCGATTTTTGAAATGAGGGGGTCAGAAGAGAAGCTTGCTTTGTCTGCCCCATGCATCGACCTGGTATTGCACTGTCTCCAGGAACGGTGTATCTCCCTTAGGGGAGAATCTTTTGGTTAGAAAAACAGAAAATAGTTGAAACTGTGACAGTCTTTCTTTAAAGCAATTTTTTTTGAAGTACTAGAATAACTCGGTGTTTCTAGCATTATTGTTTTTTTAGGGTAAACATGCTACAGTTAGAGTTTTTTAGAAGTGTTTTGAGAGTCTGTAGATGTGATAGGTTCTATTTTGTCTTGCTAGAGAATTATTTAAGAAGTTGGACTCCTTTCTGTTGTGAGTCTTTTCAACAGTATGAGGAACAAAAGCTTTCCAGACTTTGGGTCTGTTGGGGAGATGGCTGGTTTTTTCTTTTTGTTTTTTGTTTGTTTGTATGTTTTGGGGTGGGAGGGGGTGGTTGGTAATATTTGAGGTTACGTGTATATCAACAACTGCATGAGTTACACAGACTTTTCCCCACCCAGCCTACGTTCTATGTATCTTGGTTCGTAAACTCAAGACAAGGCACTAGATGTCGTGCTGCACCCGGCACACCGGGGCCACAATCCTGATTCCTCCCACCCCCCAAGCTACTGTAATCTAAATGCTAAATAATAACCCTTAACTTCTCATTGTTGCCACCCTCACTATTGGAAAATCCCCAAAATCACGACAGTGGCTTACAAATCACTAGGATTCTTTTTTAAAAAAATGTAATGTGGGTTCTCTTTCTTTCCCTTCTGGTTTTCTGAACCAGGCAAGCTAGAAACTTACCTTTCTAGTGCAGCCAGAGCCCCAGAGAGCAGGAGCCTCCTTCGCCTGGGGCTGGCAAGCAGTGGGGCTCCTCACGGTTGTGTGTTCCACACTTTGATCTCACCCACCAAGTATCAAGTGTGAATTCCTCCAGGCATAGAACAGCCTGAACATAGAGTCACACCCAGGTGTAGCAGAAGCTGCTGTAACACACAAGCTCTGTATGTCCTTTAGGGCTAACTCCAGCCAAACAGCTGGGATCCCTTGCTTATGCTTAGAAGGCGTGCCGGTTCCCTGAAGTCCAAGCAGCATCGGGGGCACAACAGTTTCTTCCTGACAGGGAGTTTTATTCCATTCTCCCAGAGCTCAATGCTGATGGGGGCAAGTGTTTGTGCAGGTCTCTGCCTTCTCGTGGGTGTGTGAGGGGGAGCAATCAACCAAGTCTTTTGTCCAGGAATGATTCTCAGTGGTTTGTCTGATGTCTCAGTCAGGGCCTTCTCTTGCTGGAAAGGAGATGACACCTCTTCTGGTAAACTAGCATTTCACACTTGGTAATGCTTCTCTCTTGACTGGTGGCGGGGTGGTGGCAAGGGGGTTTACAGCTTTAGTGCCAATGCTTATCTATCACCTTACAACATGGGCTACGGCTATTATAGGTGAGAATAATGCATGCAGCAACTCACGAGCTTCGACCGACCCCCCATGCTCTCAGCCTCCACTTACCTCAGCCTCCAGGGAGCTGCTGAGGTAAGTGGTAAGCCTTATAAGCCACAGTAAAGTTTCAGAGTTGAGCTTTGCTTTTTCTCTGTTTGCCCCATCACCAGGAGGAATGACAAAGGTGCCAAGAACTACGGGGCCTGTGGAAAAGAGCAGTCACAGAGGTATGGGAGAAAAACTGCTTTCATTAAAGTCAACGATACAGCTTCGCAGTGGACCAAGCATAGCCAACCCACTTTTGATATGATCTTCCTCAGTATTCTTGTCAGCAAGTTCAAGAAGTATGAGCTGGATGAATGGACTATAAGGTGGATAGAAAGCTACCTAGGTCATCGGGTTCAATGGGCAGTGATCAATGACTCCATTTCTAGTTGGCAGCCGGTATCAAGCGGAGTGGCCCAAGGGTCGGTCCTGGGGCCGGTTGTGTTCAATATCTTCATTAATGATCTGGAGGATGGCGTGGACTGCACTCTCAGCAAGTTTGCAGATGACACTAACCTGGGAGGAGCGGTCGATACGCTGGAGGGTAGGAATAGGATACCGAGGGACCTAGACAATTAGAGGATTGGGCCGAAAGAAACCTGATGAGGTTCAACAAGGACAAGTGCCCAGTCCTGCACTTAGGACGTAAGAATCCCATGCGCTGCTCCAGACTAGGGACCTAGTGGCTAGGCAGGAGTTCTGCAGAAAAGGACCTAGGGGTTACAGTGGACGAGAAGCTGGATATGAGTTAATAGTGTGCCCCTGTTGCCAAGAAGGCTAACGGCATTTTGGACTGTATACGTAGGGGCATTGCCAGCAGATCTAGGGATGTGATCATTCCCCTCTATTTGGCACTGGTGAGGCCTCAACTGGAGTACTATGTCCAGTTTTGGGCCCCACACTAGAAGAAGGATGTGGAAAAATTGGCAAGAGTCCATCATAGGGCAACAAAAATGATTAAGGGGCTGGAAGTCATGACTTTTGAGGAGAGGCTGAGGCCTCAATATCAATCTATGTTATGCCCACATCCTGAAGACTGCGTGCTGATGTTGTCACTCCATCTCAAAAAGATATATTGGAATGGGAAAGATTCAGAAAAGGGCAACAAAAATGATGAGGAGATATGGACCAGCTTAAGTATAAGTTCAGTTTAATTTCTTCTGATGAACATTTACAACACCTGTTCTGAAGATGGAGTCTCCTGCTGCCATTTTTTAAAAATTGCTGCTGCCTTGAAGATATACTCCACTGCTGCTACTTTGGAAGAAAATTCTTTCTCACCCTCAGCTACACTCTCGTTGGCTGCTGCTGCTCCTGCATTCGCTACTTTTCAGAAAGCTCAGCAGGAGCTTATTGTGAAGACCACCCTCGGTGCCTCATAGAAGATCTGAACCACCAGCAAGGATGAAAAATCAGTACCCATGCTGAGCTGTAACAACAGTGCCAGGGAAGGTAGGAAAGGGGATATTGGCTGCTGCTAAGATCCAGTGGCTGTGTCCTGTATTCAGAAACTTTACAGGAAGAACCAGACAAAAGCCCTGAGCGAGCTCCTTGATGGGACCTCCTCCTACTGTGCTATCCAGCCTGAGAAGCTCTAGTCCTACTTCAAGGATGTGTTTGATCACGAGGCTCAGACCAACTTGTGACGCCCAGAATGCCTTCTCCTGCTACCCCAGACTGACCTCCTGGAGGACCTGGAGTGAGATTTTCCCCTGCAGGAGGTGCAGGCGAGTCTGACGAGGACCAAAAACACTCCCCCCCCCCCGGAAAAGATGGCATCTGCTACCACCTGCTGAAGAAGCGAGACCCTGGCTGCTTGGTGCTTGCTGCCATCTTCAACAAATGCAAGCAGTTCCACCATGTTCCCCACGCCTGGAAAAAGTCCATGACTGTGCTCATCCACAAAAAAGGTGAACGAGACAACCTCGGCAATTGGAGGCCCATCTCCCTCGGTTCCACCATCTACAAGCCATATGCCAGCTGCCTCGCGGCAAGGATCACAGACTGGTCAGTGTGCGGGGCACCATCAATTCAGTGCAGAAGGGTTTCATGTCCTGCGAGGGATGCTATGAGCACAACTTCCTCCTTCAGACGGACATCCAGGAGGCCAGGAGGTCCAAGAGGCAGTGCACCGTAGCATAGCTTGACCTGACCAACATCTTTGGGTCCATGTCCCACCATCACATCTTTGCCACCCTGGGAGAGTTCGGGATGCCAGAAACCTTCATCCAGATCCTACATCCTCTACAAGGACTGTACCACTACCATCCGCACCTCCAGTCGGGCTCCTCCCCTGCCTGTCCAGCCCTGGTGCTCTCCCCTGGCCAGCCCTGGCTGTTGCATGCCCTATAAATTGTAGCCAGGTCCGGTGCCAGGAATCCAGGATATCAAGACAAGGTAAATAGTATTGTGGATCACCTTCTGCTGGGGAAGGAGTGCAGCCTGCATCTTACTTCTCTCTCTCCCCACCAGAAATAGCAGGCTTCCAAAGTTTAGACAAGATGACTAAGGAGGGATATGATACAGCACTGATTCTCAGCCGGGTGTGTGCCACAAGAAACCTGGGGCAGAGGGAGGGTCAAAACAAAAAATTGCAGTATCACTGCAGAAGAGAGATCTCCCCCTGCCATCAGTAAGGGTTGCCTCACAACCACTGACTCCATGAGCAGGCAGCAGCTAGCCAAGGGGACATGTCATTGCTCTGCTCTGCTCTATTAGCATTTCAGGGAGCATGGCAAAATGGAAGGGAGAATGCTGGGTGTGTGTGTGACCCCATGCCCCCCCTTCCCGCTTCACCTCTGGTTGGGGGATCTGCAGGGCTGAGTATTTAATTTTAGGGACCTCTGGTAAAATAAGGTTGAGAATCACTAGGATAGAGGTCTCTAAAACCCTGAATGATGTGGATGAAGTGAAAAATGAAGTGCTAGTTACCCTCTCCCAGAATACAGTAAAGGTGTGGGAGGGACCCACCTGATGAAATTAACATGCAGAACTCCCTACCATGGTATGTTGTGAGAGCAAAAAGTATAACTAGCTTCCACAGAGAATGAGATAAGTTAACAGAGACTAGGTCCATCAAGAGTTGTTAGTGAAGTTGGTTCCCATGCTTGAATAAATCCTCCCCCTTCTACAGCCTATTGCACTGGCCGGCTTGAAGCCCGAGTTTTACATCGGAACCAGGATCTCTGGGCGCAAACCCAGCCCACGAACGAGGGACGCAGGGCACGAGGCGCAATGCATTATGGGTATTCAAATAAGCATCCAGTGTAGGTCTGAGAGCACAGGGGAGCCCGGGCGCCTGAGCTGCAGCTGCAGCGCCTGGAATGCGGCTCCCGGGATCCCCGCAGCTGCTCCGGGAGCAGGTCTGCGCATTGGTTACCCAGGGCCACGCAGGAGACGACCCCGGGCCCGGAGCCTGCTGGTGCCGGGCTCTGCACTTCGGGCGGTGCAGGCGGGCTCGGGGCGCTGGCCACTCCGGGGTGCCCGCGGGAAAGGGCCGTTGCAAGGGCCGCTGAGCCGCCCTGGGCAGATGTCGGGGCCGGACTGGCCACTGCCCGGAGCCTGCAGGGGATCTCGCCCCACCCCCTGTGGTTAGAGCAGCCTGCCTGGGGGCAGCAAAGAGCGGGCGGCTTGCCCCAACCGCCCCCGGGGCTGGGCTTCGCTAGCCTGCAGCCACCGCACCGCTCATTAACCCACCAGCGGAGACCCGGGGGAGAGCTGGGGAGCACCGACAATACGCAGTCCTCCCACGTCAGAGGAAAGCCCTGCCGGGGTGCAGTCTAGCATTGCACCCGGCTGCTTCGTCTGTTCAAACACCCCATCTCAGTCTCCACCCCCTATAGGCTTCAGCTCCCTGAAGGCAAACAGAGACCCCAATAAAAAGCGACCTCAATGTTCATTCGAACTTCCCCATAAAAAAAATTAACACAGAAGCCAACCAATTTTGATGATAGAAATTATAACAAAAAAATTTAGCGTGTGTTACATTCAACTTTTTTTCCTGCACATAACAAGGAGCAATTTCATCAAAATTAAGCTTGAAAAAAAACAGAAAGAAACGCAAAAATATTTTTCTCTACAGAAAACTTTAACAAAAAGCAAAATATTTGTATCTGAAACAGAGTATCAATAAGGTGCCTCCAAAAACACCACCGGGGCTTAAAGCACTACGTTTTGAAAGCAGGGTGACGCGAGATAGCGCTGAACGAGTCAGGGAACTGTACATCAAAATGAAGGAGCCTGTCAGGTCCGGTTCCAAGCACAAAAACCTGCCGCAAAATAATCAAAAAGAAGTTAGGACCTAAAAAGGAAAAGCAGTGGTTATTTTAACAGGACTGCTTCCATTTACATCTTTTCAGCTACAAATTGGAGTTACAAACCTAAAATGATGAATGAATTACCACAAATATAGAAAAACATTGGGGAAAATGCCACTAGCTGCAAGCGAATTATTTGGTTTACTTCATTTAGAACAACCATACACACTATACCACTGCTCTGCTTTTGTATCATAACAGAAAATCTGTAGATCAAGGTAGCGAGCGTGCGTCAAAAGAACCGCGATTGAGGATTGGTTAATGTTCTGAATCCTTAATCTGAAAATGAACGAATACACGAATAAACCGACAAGACCCAAAGAACTGTTAGAAAAACTTTAATAAAATAACTCCTTACAGATCTTGTGTGGGCAAATAATTAGGAACTAAATAAAAACAGAAACAGCTGTACTAAACAGCGAAGTTAAAAAGCCAAACATAAGTTTCACTTTCCCTAACGCGCCATAGAACCCTTAAAACCACTAACACATTGAACAGAACAAAAAACCAACAATTTTCCTTCAAAACAATAATCTGTTTTTTAACAAAAAGACGTAGCTTCACCGAAGTGAAGCCTCGAAAAATTGAGTAAAAACTCTTCACTGTTCCTCTCCACGGAAATCTTTAGTAAAAGGCGAAAGATTTATGCGATATGAAGAGAAACCAGAGTATAGCTACTGCTCTGCAGAAGAGACTGAAGGCAAACGCGTGTGCTTAGTAGCTCAGGGTGACTACCTCACGGCCCGCTAAACCTCGACCTTTAGAGAAAATGGAACTGAACCTATTGACATCCCGACTTTGATCATGGGAACCGGAGACACAGGGAGCAAAACCAGCCCTTGACCAGGGACTCGCTTCCCTGCGCGCAGTGCACTGTGGGTATGCAAATAAGATTCTCCAGCTCCTCCTCGCTCAAAGGAGGCTTTTGTCTGGGCTGCCTCTGCTCCTTCCGCAGCTGGGGGGAGATTGGGATGCCCCGGGGGTGGGGAAGCTACTCTCCAGAGACAGTCCCGCTGATGCCCAGGCCCTGTCCACACTACAGCGTTAAATCGATTTAAATAGCGTTAAATCGATTTAACGCTGTACCCGTCCACACTACAAGGCACTTTAAATCGATTTTAAGGGCTCTTAAATCTTAAATCAGAAATCTTAAAATCGATTTCTGTACTCCTCCCCAACGAGAGGAGTAACCCTAAAATCGATATTACTATATCGATTTAGGTTTAGGCCACGTCTACACTACAGCATAAAATCGAAATTATTAAAACCGGTTTTATAAAACTGGTTTTATAAAATCGATTTTTTCGCGTCCACACTAGGGCACATTAATTCGGTGGTGTGCGTCCATGGTCCTAGGCTACCATCGATTTCCGGAGCGGTGCACTCTCGGTAGCTCAGTAAAAGAATGAGACCAATAACTTCAATTTCCATTCATACTAACCCTAAATCGATATAGTAATATCAATTTTAGGGTTACTCCTCTCGTTGGGGAGGAGTACAGAAATCGATTTTAATAGCCCTTAAAATCGATTTAAAGTGCCTTGTAGTGTGGACGTGTGCAGCAGGACCAATCCCAACTAAATCATCCCAGCCAGGGCTTTCTCAAGCCTGACCTTAAAAACCTTAAGGAAGGAGATTCCACCACCTCCCTAGGGAACCCATTCCAGTGCTTCACCACCCTCCTAGTGAAAAAGGGTTTCCTAATATCCAACCTAAACCTCCCCCACTGCAGCTTGAGACCATTGCTCCTTGTTCCGTCACCTGGTACCACTGAGAACAGTCTAGACTCATCCTCTTTGGAACCCCCTTTCAGGTAGTTGAAAGCAGCTATCAAATCCCCCCTCATTCTTCTCTTCTGCAGACTAAATAATCCCAGTTCCCTCAGCCTATTTCACTCTATTCTACAACTGTGGCTATGGCTACACTTGAAGTGTGAGTGTAGTCGGAGCGGCAGCGCTGGGAGAGAGCTCTCCCAGCGCTGCACGTAAACCACATCCCTTACGGGTGTAGCTTGCAGCGCTGGGGCGGCACTGATTACACTGAGGCTTTACAGCGCTGTATCTTGCAGCGCTCAGGGGGGTGTTTTTTCACCCCCCTGAGAGTGAAAGTTGCAGCGCTGTAAAGTGCCAGTGTAGCCATGGCCCCAGGTCACACAGGCCTCTCAGCCACTTTCATACGAGCCTCTCATGCAAAGTGCTAGACCAGAAAAGATGGGGGACTAGAAAGAACATTTCACCTTCAATTCGTGTAAAAGCAACACAGATCCTGCTGAAGCTGTGACTCTTCAGACAGTGCTGCTCCATGCTCAGCCCTCACTCCCTGAGAAAGGGCCATACACAGCCTTGGAGATTAGAACCTGTCCTGGCCTTTCCTGCTGTTAGCATCTGGGGCTGTCAACTGTTCCTGTGAGATTTTTGCTCACGGAGGGAGTGTGGCAGGCTATTAGCAGGAGTTTCCCTGGGGTGTGTAAAGATATTCCCGAGGTGGGACTGTTCCTGGGGCATGACACAGGGTTGCTATCAAGGCCTGGAGGACAATGTTTGTGCATGGGGCTGTTCTTGCTGCCTTGGGGGGAGCCAGGCCTAGTCTGGGCTGTTCTCCGGGCACGCGGGGGTGTCTGTCGAAGGGGCAGTTATTGGAGGAGGGGGCTGTTCCCGGGGCATGCGGGAGTGTCTGTTGAAGGGGCAGTTATTGGAGGAGGGGGCTGTTCCCGGGGCATGCGGGGGTGTCTGTTGAAGGGGCAGTTATTGGAGAGGGGGGGCTGTTCCTGGGACATGCAGGGGTGTCTGCTGAAGGGGGCAGTTATTGGAGGGGCTGTTCCCAGGGCACAGGGGTGTCCATCAAAGGGGCAGTTACTGGAGGGGGGCTGTTCCCAGGGCATGCAGGGGTGTCTGTTTATGGGGCAGTTATTGGAAGGGGGGCTGTTCCCAGGGTGTCTGTCTATGGTGCAGTTATTGCAGGGGGGGCTGTTCCCAGGGCATGCAAGGGTGTCTGTCGAAGGGGCAGTTATTCAGTGGATGCTGTTCCCAGGGCACGCGGGGGTGTCTATCGAAGGGGCAGTTATTGGAGGGGGGGCTGTTCCCGGGGGTGTCTGTCGAAGGGGCAGTTGTTGGAGGGGGGGGCTGTTCCCGGGGGTGTCTGTCGAAGGGGGCAGTTATTCAGTGGATGCTGTTCCCAGGGCACGCGGGGGTGTCTATCGAAGGGGCAGTTATTGGAGGGGGGGCTGTTCCCGGGGGTGTCTGTCGAAGGGGCAGTTGTTGGAGGGGGGGCTATCCCGGGGGTGTCTGTCGAAGGGGCAGTTGTAGGAGGGGGGGCTGTTCCCTGGGGTGTCTGTCGAAGGGGCAGTTATTGGGGGGGCTGTTCCCGGGGGTGTCTGTCAAAGGGGCAGTTGTTGGAGGGGGGGCTGTTCCCGGGGGTGTCTGTCTAGGGGTCAGTTGTTGGAGGGGGGGGCTGTTCCCGGGGGTGTCTGTCGAAGGAGCAGTTGTTGGAGGGGGGGCTGTTCCCGGGGGTGTCTCTCTAGGGGGCAGTTGTCGGAGGGGGGGCTGTTCTCTAGGGGGCAGTTGTTGGAGGGGGGGGCTGTTCCCGGGGGTGTCTGTCGAAGGGGCAGTTGTTGGAGGGGGGGGCTGTTCCCGGGGGTGTCTGTCGAAGGGGCAGTTGTTGGGGGGGGGGGGCTGTTCCCGGCGGTGTCTGTCGAAGGTGCAGTTGTTGGAGGGGGGGGGCTGTTCCCGGGGGTGTCTGTCGAAGGGGCAGTTATTGGGGGGGCTGTTCCCGGGGGTGTCTGTCAAAGGGGCAGTTGTTGGAGGGGGGGCTGTTCCCGGGGGTGTCTGTCGAAGGGGCAGTTGTTGGAGGGGGGGGGCTGTTCCCGGGGGTGTCTGTCGAAGGGGCAGTTGTTGGGGGGGGCTGTTCCCGGGGGTGTCTGTTGAAGGGGCAGTTGTTGGAGGGGGGGGCTGTTCCCGGGGGGGGCTGTCGAAGGGGCAGTTGTTGGAGGGGGGCTGTTCCCGGGGGGGTCTGTCGAAGGGGCAGTTGTTGGGGGGGGGCTGTTCCCGGGGGTGTCTATCGAAGGGACAGTTGTTGGGGGGGGCTGTTCCCGGGGGTGTCTGTCTAGGGGCAGTTGTTGGAGGGGGGGCTGTTCCCGGGGGTGTCTGTCTAGGGGGCAGTTGTTGGAGGGGGGGCTGTTCCCGGGGGTGTCTGTCTAGGGGGCAGTTGTTGGAGGGGGGGCTGTTCCCCGGGGTGTCTCTCTAGGGGCAGTTGTCGGAGGGGGGGGGCTATCCCGGGGGTGTCTGTCTAGGGGGCAGTTGTTGGAGGGGGGGCTGTTCTCTAGGGGGCAGTTGTTGGAGGGGGGGCTGTTCCCGGGGGTGTCTGTCTAGGGGGCAGTTATTGGGGGGGCTGTTCCCGGGGGTGTCTGTCGAAGGGGCAGTTGTTGGAGGGGGGGGGCTGTTCCCGGGGGTGTCTGTCGAAGGGGCAGTTGTTGGAGGGGGGGCTGTTCCCGGGGGTGTCTGTCGAAGGGGCAGTTGTTGGGGGGGGCTGTTCCCAGGGGTGTCTATCGAAGGGACAGTTGTTGGGGGGGGGGGCTGTTCCCGGGGGTGTCTGTCTAGGGGGCAGTTGTTGGAGGGGGGGCTGTTCCCGGGGGTGTCTGTCTAGGGGGCAGTTGTTGGAGGGGGGGCTGTTCCCGGGGGTGTCTGTCTAGGGGGCAGTTGTTGGAGGGGGGGCTGTTCCCCGGGGTGTCTGTCTAGGGGGCAGTTGTTGGAGGGGGGGGGGCTGTTCCCGGGGGTGTCTGTCTAGGGGGCAGTTGTTGGAGGGGGGGCTGTTCTCTAGGGGGCAGTTGTTGGAGGGGGGGCTGTTCCCTCGGGTGTCTGTCTAGGGGGCAGTTATTGGGGGGGCTGTTCCCGGGGGTGTCTGTCGAAGGGGCAGTTGTTGGAGGGGGGGCTGTTCCCGGGGGTGTCTGTCTAGGGGGCAGTTGTTGGAGGGGGGGGGCTGTTCCCGGGGGTGTCTGTCGAAGGGGCAGTTGTTGGAGGGGGGGCTGTTCCCGGGGGTGTCTCTCTAGGGGGCAGTTGTCGGAGGGGGGGCTGTTCTCTAGGGGGCAGTTGTTGGAGGGGGGGGCTGTTCCCGGGGGTGTCTGTCGAAGGGGCAGTTGTTGGAGGGGGGGCTGTTCCCGGGGGTGTCTGTCGAAGGGGCAGTTGTTGGGGGGGCTGTTCCCGGGGGTGTCTATCGAGGGGACAGTTGTTGGGGGGGGGCTGTTCCCGGGGGTGTCTGTCTAGGGGGCAGTTGTTGGAGGGGGGGCTGTTCCCGGGGGTGTCTGTCTAGGGGGCAGTTGTTGGAGGGGGGGCTGTTCCCCGGGGTGTCTGTCTAGGGGGCAGTTGTTGGAGGGGGGGGCTGTTCCCGGGGGTGTCTGTCTAGGGGGCAGTTGTTGGAGGGGGGGCTGTTCTCTAGGGGGCAGTTGTTGGAGGGGGGGCTGTTCCCGGGGGTGTCTGTCGAAGGGGCAGTTGTTGGAGGGGGGGCTGTTCCCAGGGGTGTCTGTCTAGGGGGCAGTTGTTGGAGGGGGGGGCTGTTCCCGGGGTGTCTGTCGAAGGAGCAGTTGTTGGAGGGGGGGGCTATCCCGGGGGTGTCTCTCTAGGGGGCAGTTATGGGGGGGGCTGTGCCCGGGGGTGTCTCTCTAGGGGGCAGTTGTCGGAGGGGGGGGCTGTTCCCGGGGGTGTCTCTCTAGGGGGCAGTTGTCGGAGGGGGGGCTGTTCTCTAGGGGGCAGTTGTCGGAGGGGGGGGCTATCCCGGGGGTGTCTCTCTAGGGGGCAGTTATGGGGGGGCTGTTCCCGGGGGTGTCTGTCTAGGGGGCAGTTGTCGGAGGGGGGGGGCTGTTCCCGGGGGTGTCTGTCTAGGGGGCAGTTGTTGGAGGGGGGGCTGTTCTCTAGGGGGCAGTTGTTGGAGGGGGGGGCTGTTCCCGGGGGTGTCTGTCTAGGGGGGCAGTTGTTGGAGGGGGGGGCTATCCCGGGGCTGTTCTCTAGGGGGCAGTCGCTGCAGACGGGGGTCCCGGGGCGGAGCCGGGGCCCGCACTGTGGCAAGGGGCAGGCCCAGATCCATCGCTCGAGGGTCACGCCCTGGCCCGGGGCGAGGGGGGTCTGGGCGGGTCCATCCCCCGGGCCTGGGGGGGGTCTGTGCCCAGGGGAGCGCCGTGCCCGAGGGGGGAGTTACCGCTGCCTACGCTCCCCCCCCCGGAGCCTACGTAGTCCCCGAGCCATTACGTCAGCCGCACGTGCGCGTGTCGCCGGGGAAGTCGTAAGTCAGTGGCCCTCCCGGGTTCGGCGGCCTGACGTATGTGTCTCGCGAGATCTCGGCCCCACAAACCGCCCCGTGAGCCTTTGCGGCCCCTCTTTGCAGCCGGCGCCGCTCGGGATGGGTGAGTAGGGCCGCGGCTCCGGGCCTGCCGCCATCCGCCGCCATCCGCCCGCAGGGCCGGCGGCGCGGGACCGGGCGCGGCGCGGGAGGAAGGAGGGTGCTGGGGTCTAGCGCGGCGGGGGCTGGGGCGGGCCCGCTGTCTCCTCCTGCGCGTGGGGCTGCAGCCCCCGAGCTCCCCCCCGGCCCCCTCTGGCTGTGCGGCCTTGCGGGTCTGGAGCCGCCGCCGTCCCCCGGCGTGAGGCCTCAGCGCAGCCTGGCTCGCCCTGCACCCAGGCGGGTGTGAGCGCGGGCTGGGGTGCAGGGCTCGTGGTCGCAGAGGCCCCAGTCTGGGATGGGGCAGTTTCCTTTATTGCCATGTGCTGGGTTTGCTGAACGCTGCGGGGAGGGGGGGCTCTTGAGTATCCGTGATGAAGCTTCTCTAATTGCTGCATTAGACCGAATGCACCATGTGGAAATCAACCTTGGAGAGCTGAGTACTCAGAGCCTTGCTGATGTACAGTCGGGCGGGCTCATCTGCCTATCTCACCTGCTGCTTTTTGGTTTAACCCAGGTATCTCTAGGGACAACTGGCACAAGCGTCGCAAGACTGGGGGCAAAAGGAAGCCCTACCACAAGAAGAGGAAGTATGAGTTGGGGCGACCTCCCGCCAACACCAAGGTGGGGGATTTGGCCGTTGGGGATAACTGGATGTTGCTGCCCTGGCCAGCATAGAAAATGCTGTGTTAGTTTCTGGTTGCATACTGCAGTGATAAGGGCTTGTGAAAATGCCCTGCTTTCTCAGTCAGTACTCTTAATTTCTGCCTGTGCTCCTCTGAGCAGTGGCACTTCCCCCCTGCTTGTGGGATTTCAGCATTACATCAGTTCAGAGTGTTAGTGGGTTAGTCGGCAATTGGAGTGATGAGAACTTCACCTTAGGTGGGTACTATGGACCGTTTTGGTCGCAATTACGGCACCTGCCAATGCTAGGATCTGTCATAGTTACACTGACCATATTGCCTTTCAACCTGAAACTCACTGTCCGCTCTCCCCTGAGGCTATTGTTTTGTTAGCAGCTCTGTTTTTGCTGTTGTTACAGATTGGCCCACGCCGAATTCACACAGTGAGGGTTCGTGGTGGTAATAAGAAATATCGTGCTCTGCGCTTGGATGTTGGCAACTTCGCTTGGGGCTCTGAGTGTAAGTAGAAAGATAAGAACACGGGCCTTTTGCATCTCGAAAGTGACCGTGTCTCTTTCTCGCTGTGTCAGCCGTCTGTGCTACTGCTGGATTGGAGGAATGATACAAGCAAACAGCTTGGATGCTGATCTTCAGCAATGTGGTTGTCTGTACAGTGTTTGGTTCTGAAGCAGTGTGAATGATGATGATAGCTTTGACCTTAGGTGGGCTTATTGGATGTCTCGGAGGCCTCTGTAAAGCTCACAGTGATAGGAATGTCATAGTTACACTGAGTGCATTGCTTTCCTCTCAGGCAGGGAGCAGCTATCATGGAGTTTTCACGTTAAAAACAAATGATGATTGTCAAATCATTGGTGTAGATTTACAGCTTTCAGCAGAAAGTGCTCCCTGTTCCAAGTGTTTGTTATCTAAATAAAGTAAGATAAAACAGTCAAGGAGAAAGGAGAGCGTGAGGTCCTTGATGGTTTGCTGGAACAGGTGGTTTTGAAGGAGAATGCCCTGCAATAGGGTTGGAGAGTGGGGAAGAGGTTTTAAAAAGGAGTAAGGCATTAAGGTGAGAGGAGGATGATACACAACCCCTCTACTACAGTCATCAGTACTCCTGGAGGCAAAGTCTTTTGCTTGTGCCTGCTGCTGGTCTGGGATTCTGGCTGCCGGACCCTTGCCAGCTGGCATCCTGGCCACAGGCCTCACTCAGCCCGCTGCTGGCCTAGGTGAACAGAACCCCCGACAGCAGCGGGCTGCGCGGGCTGGCAGCATAAGATCAACATTTTAATTTCATTTTAAATGAAGCTTCTTAAACATTTTGAAAACCTTTGTTTATTTTACAATACAACACTAGTCTAGTTATATAATATATAGACTGAGACCTTCTAAAAAAGGTTAAAATGTATGACCAGCACGTGGAACCTTAAATTAGAGTGAATAAATGAAGACTCGGCACACTGCTTCTGAAAGGTTGCAGACCCCTGATCTAGTGCTTTATTTAAGCCTTCCGTTTGCAGGTCTCTTCCCTGAACCCATATAGGCTACACTGGGAGAGGAAAGGATATACTGAAAATACTTGCCAAGTAGTTGGAGGATAAACTTCTGAATAGGTGTGGCTCCCAGCATGGGCTGAGCACTGAAGATGCCATGTTGTCTGCTTTGCATGTTTATGATGCATCCAGTGTAAAAGCTTGTCTGGCTTGTGTGGAGTTTAATTCCTTTGTTTTCCAAGGCTGCACCCGCAAAACCAGAATCATTGATGTGGTCTACAATGCTTCCAACAATGAGCTGGTGCGGACAAAGACCCTGGTGAAGAACTGCATCATTCTCATTGACAGTACCCCATTCCGACAGTGGTATGAATCCCACTATGCCTTGCCTCTCGGACGCAAGAAGGGCGCTAAACTGGTACGTGCTGGGCTGAGAAATCTGTTCTTGATGCTATGTGAATCATGCCAGTCTGCCTGCTGGGCAGGGATTGCAGAGTCTGCACTGTGCTCCTGCCTTGCTTAATACCAGTCACTGCTGTCCGTTCTCCTTAGCGATTTTATACAAAATATCTCAGAATCGCATTCCACCAATTCTAGCCTTTGAGATGTTCTCATTTGGAGTCACATGGCCGTTCCAAACGGAATGTTGGTTCCTTAAAACCGTTGTTCCACAGAGCCATCCCATAGATTTTGCACCTGGCAGAGTTAGATTAGTGGAGGGATCTGCCCCTGAGAGCTTCCTTGGTCTTCTGATGATGATAACTTTGTCCAGTTCTGCTGCTGAATGGAGAGCGATGACAACTTGTGATGCTGAAGAAGACTTTGCAGGGGCAAGTTGGGTCCTCGCTGCAGGGAACAAGCTTCTGCTTCTAGAGCAGATTCCTGCGTGTTAGTCAGTTACATAGGAATTTGGGTCCTGCCTGCAACGGAGGGTTGGTTTTTGGGGGGGGAAGGGGGGAGTTTGGACTGTTCAGTTTATTGTTGGATAGTGGGTGAAGGTTGGCCTGTTCTCATTGTCTGATTGTTTGGAGACACATTCAGATCATTACTTCAGTCTGTGTGATTGGGGGAAGGGAGATTAAGTTGATTTTTGGGGAGGAGGGTAGTTCAGACTTCCAAAAGGACAAACTGTAGAAAGAGTTTCATGTGCCTGTGTAGAGCATATTCCTTGTGGAGCCTGATCCTTGGCCCTGTTGTCAAACTGCAAAGGCTGGATGGAGTTGTAGTTGCATTCATGCCTCGTATCTAAGGGTTTTGGCTAGCAGAGGTTGCCTGTTCTATGTGCACGGACAATGACTAACAGCAGTCATTGCTGGGAGACGGGGGACAGTTGCTTTCACTCATTCACTGTCAGTAGCCACCTCTCCTATCCTGTGTTCTCCATACGTGATCAGGCATGTTTTGGGCTAGGACTGTAACCAAGGTTATTGCACTGTAGTCTTCACCAAAGTGGTACTGGCAATACAAATGGCTTCTGTCTGACGTGACAATTGAATACTGTGCTCTAAAATCATACCTTTTCCTGCATAAACCTTTCTGAACTTGGAAGGAACATACAGATTATGCCACTGAGCAGAAAAGGGGAATACAGTGGGAGGCCTCCAACAAAAAGGTGGACAGCTATACAGTTAAACACAGCCTATTCTCAGTCCTTTCTTTGGCTTTGTTTCAGACTCCTGAAGAGGAGGAAATCTTAAACAAAAAGCGTTCAAAGAAGATCCAGAAGAAATATGATGAGCGGAAGAAGAACGCCAAGATCAGCGGCCTCCTGGAGGAACAATTCCAGCAGGGAAAGCTGCTTGGTAAGTCCCCAGGGAGGGAGAACTCGGTGGACTATGCAGGCATAAAGAGAAGGTGCCAGAGCAGAAGCTGTTCTTCTTAGTGTTTCTGAAATCCTGTCTGAATTAGCAGCCTGATAAAGCCATGCAGAGGTGCAGATTGAAAGTGATGGGGGAGTTCATCTGTTGTAAGTAGGCTTGGCAGAACTCGACTTTTATAATTTTGAGTTATCTGTGTTTGTTTTTAAGTATTTTTATCTATTTTAAATTTTTCACAGTTGCAGGAAATTATGGGGGTGTTAGCCAGTAGTAATTATTTAATGACTGTAGATGGTGAGATTCATTAAAACACAAATTATGAGCATCATGTGTCAAAATCTACCAAGTAAATATCTTTAAATCAAACTGTTAAGAGTTCTAAAATAGCACTAGCTGGAAATGTCGCTGGAAATGTTTGTTTCATCAGCTTGTGCTTGTATGGTGAAATGGACATCTACTGATTTTAAAAACACAAATCCTTCCACGCCTAGCTGTAAAATGTTTTTACTGGATATTAGCCACAGCTTTCCTTTCGTGTGTCTGGATTCTGGAGGGTCCAGCAGTTTTGGCCTTGGCGGAAAGGAAAAATTTCCCACATCACAGCTGGCATGTTTGTTCAGCTCCTGGAATTGCTCAGCCCTGGCTGGTGGTCATTCTCTATAAGCCTTTCTCTGGTCAGACTTGCCAGGGTTGTGAAAAGCCTAAGGCCGAGTCTGCACTGCAGACCTGTATCGTTCTAACTATGTCGCTCAGGGGTGTGAAAAATCTATACCAATGTAACCCCGGGGTAGACAGTGCTAAGTCAATGGGAGAAGCTCTCCTTTGGCTTAGTAGTGTCTTCAGTACTGTGCTGAAGACAAGGCCGAAGGCTGCTTGCGCATCCTCTCTGCGGTGAGCAGCTTTCTTGGGTGAAAGGTGTTGCTTGTTAAGCCCATCTGCTGTTGTGCATGGGTGGCCTGGTGTTCTGAAGTCTTCTGGTGATGAGAACACTGTCCAGTTCTGCTACTGAATTTAAATGATGACAATTGGAAATCTGAAGAGGACTTCACTGGTGCATATCTTCCCCTCACACTTGCATAGCCCCACAGCTGTGCCTGAGTAGGATCCTTTCAGGGAGATGCTCACTAACACATTGAATTGTTTGAAGAGGCCAAGAAAGGTTGACCGTAGAGGGTAAGAAAGAGTCCAGTTTGTTTGAATGGACACTGTGATGTGAGAGTCTGTAGCAATGTATGTAGCTCCTGGTTTTTTTTCCCCTGACCTAATGACTGACTTCTCATTGCAGCTTGCATCTCCTCCAGACCTGGACAGTGTGGCCGAGCAGACGGCTATATTCTGGAAGGCAAGGAACTAGAATTCTACCTGAGGAAGATCAGGGCCAGGAAAGGCAAATGAATGTACGATACACAACTGAAAGACCGAATAAAACCCCCTGAGTCTTGTTATAAAAGGGTAGTGTGCTTATTTGTGTGTGGAGCGAGGCAGGGCTTGGGAAGCTCCTTTCCCTTGCAAAGACTTGAAAGCAAAGGGGCTATAATCAGGACTTTCTGCCTGCTCCATGCTTTCAGCCCTAGGAAAGCGCGAACCTGCAAGCCCCAGTGCTAAGAGAGCACCTAGCAGGAAATGTGTAGGAGCGACTTAATGGCTAAGATAGCACCTAGCAGGAAATGTGTAGGAGCGACTTAATGGGGCAAACACAAGTGTGGAGAAAGGGGTATTGTTAGTGGCTTGGTTTGTGCAGCAGCTCGTAGTCTGCACCATTGATGTAATTCTAGCTGTTGTAGATTGCTGATGTAAAGGGGTGTTTCTGATACACGGGTATGTTTGCTGTAAATGGGGATTGCTGGACTGGAGCAGACCTGTGGTCTATCTAGTCTGTTCTGTCTCCTGGACTTGATTCGTTGCAGGAGGTGTTAATAACCTGTAGCTGCTAACCCAATACGGCACCAATGGGATCTTTTTACTGGGTGCTGGGAAAATCTCCATTTGGAAACATTTCCCATTTTGGACACTGGTTCCGATCTGTACATTGATTTACATTTTATACAGAGAGCTTTGGCTAACAGGGTTTATTTAAGAGAGACCTGCTGACTTGTTTTCCTTTCAGACATCCGTTTGTGGAACAGCTTAGACACTGCGACATGAGAATCGATAGCCAGGCATCCTTTTTTTTTTTTTTTTCTCTACCCCCATCACTGTTATCTGGAAATTGTAACTTCAGTTGTAGCAGAGGAGTAGCCGTGTTAGTCTGGAGCTGTAAAAGGAGCAGAGAGTTCTATGGCACCTTATAGATTAACAGAAGTTTTGGAGCATGAGCTTTCGTGGGTGAATACCCACTTCGTCAGATATTCACCCACAAAAGCTCATGCTCCAAAACTTCTGTTAATCTATAAGGTGCCACAGAACTCTCAAATGTAACTTTTAAAAATCTTACTCAGCTGTTTCACTCAATATTCTGCAGCTGTAAGTGCTCTGTAGTGCTCCTCCGAACGCCGCACACCCAGTACATATTTTTGAACTAGTACATTTAACCAACATTTACGGTTTCCTGCTTGGTTGAGAAGTTACTCTGCAATTTCGTTGGTTCTATTTCAAGTTAGCCTTTGGGTTAGAGCTGGTGCTGCACTGCTGAGTGGCTGGTTGGTCTCCTCCTTGACCTGAGTCTCATTACAGTGCAAGATGAACTCCCTTCTAGCAGAGGGGCCAGACTATTTCAGTGGTCTGTCTCTTTAGATAGTTGGGTACAAACTTCCCTTCGCCTACCATCCAGTGGGCAGGAGGAGGTTGCTGTCAATTGTGCATCTGAGGTGCCAGACTCTGAACATGATTGAACAAAATTATTTTCCAACGTACAAATGTCTGTACTGGGTTAGGCCAATGGTCCATCTACCCCAGTAGCCTGTCTTCTGACAGTGGCTGATGCCAGATGATTCAGAGGGAATGAACAGAACAGGGCAATTTCAAGTGACCATTCCCTGTCATCCAGTCCCATTTCAGGCAGTTGGAGGCTTAGGGACACCTGGAAACTTAGGGACACCCAGAGCATGGGGTGGCATCCCTGACCTCATGGCTTGTAGCCATTGAGGGATCTATCCTCTGTGACCTTACCTAATTCTTTTAAAAATCTGGTTATACTTTTGGCCTTCAAACATCCCCAGGCAATGACTTCCACAGGCTTGACTGTGTTGTGTGAAGAAGTACTTTTCTTTGTGTGTGCTGCTTATTAATTTCATTGGGTGACCTTTGGTTCTTGTGTTATGTGAAGTGGTAAATAACACACCCCTATTCATGAATGGCGTAGAGAAAGTGATTTTATAGACTTCTGTCGTATCCTTCCTTAGCTGTCTCTTTTCTAAACGTAAAGGTCCAGCCTTTAATTTCTCCTTGTATGGAAACTGTTCCTACCCAGTCGCTTGTTGCCCTTCTTTACCTGTTTCAATTCTAACATCTTTTCTGATATTGGTTATCAGAACTGGACAAAGTATCCAAGGCTTGGGCGTATCATGGTTTCTATATTGGCATTACAATATTCTGTTTTTATCTGTTCTTTTCCTAGTGGTTCCTAACATAGTTAGCTTTTTTCACTGCTGCTGCACATTGAGTGGATGTTTTCAGAGAAATATGCAATATGACTTGTGGATATCCACACATGGTCTCTTTCTTGAGTGGAAACAGCTAATTTAGGCCACATCGTTTTGATGTATACTTGGGATATTTTCCAATGTGCATTACTTTGCACTTACCACATTGAATTCCATCTGCCATTTTGTTATCCAGTCTCGAGTTTAGTGAGACTGCTTTGTAATTCTTTGCAGTCAGCTTTCAACTTAACTGTCTTGAGTAATTTCATATTGTCTGCAGATTTGCCACCTCGGAGTTCACCCCCTTTTTCAGATCACTTGTCAGTATGTTGAATACCACTGGTCCCGGTACAGATCCTCAGGGTGCCCTGGTGTCACTTCTCCATGGTGAAAAGATGCACCCCTGCCTGTTGGTTTTCATTCCCTAATAAGGTCATTTGGCTGAAGAAACAACAATGTGAGACACAAGATTCTCATCTGCATCAAACTAAACAAGTCGTCTGCTTGAGCTTGTCTAAGTCTTCTGTAGGTTATCAGGCTGGAAATGCAACTCAGTGTTTGAATTGAAGAAAGGTGCAGACTTCTTTGATACATCACTGGAATTCACCCAACAAGTGTTTTATGCTTTGCAAGTCTGTTTCTTTCTCCTTATTTCTTGGGTTTGCTCTTGTGTCCTAACAAGGTGACCACCACCTTCTTGGTGGTGAGCTATTCCATCCACTAAGGGGCAGTGGAGAAGGCGCACATCTGGTGTCAAATGTCTGGGCTACATAAAGCTTTTATTTAGCCCATGTGCCAGAAGTCACAGCCCCTGTGGCTAGAGAAGCTACTAAACCAGTGTAGCTTGCTTGTATTGTTTTCCTGCTTGCAGACAAGCTGAAACAGCTCTAAGATGGGCTCTGGCTTTATTCCTCTCAAGGAGGTATTTTATCTTTGTCTCAATGTGATACCGGACATCGCAGATCTTCATATAACTCCCCCATGTTAGTTGTGTAGCTAGTTACAGTAATGAAGTGGCCCCAACCTTTTCATCTGGTGCCCCCACTGCGGTGGTGGAGCACCCCCGAAATGCCGCAAAATTTCAGCATTTTGGTAGCGACGCCTCTCGATGACGCCGCTTGTCGAGGGCAAGTGGCATCATCGAGAGGCATCACAGCCGAAATGCTGCTGAAATTCGGCGACATCTTGGCCGGTGCTCTCCTGGGGACCAGGATGCGGGTGCATTAAGATGCCCCCACGGGCGCCATGTCGGGGACCACTGCAGTAACATATGTACACAGAGGGAATAACTGCATGTGAACATGGCCATATAAACAGTTACTGGCATCACTTTCTTATTTTTTACCTATAAACTATAACAACGCTCTTGGTCTTTGTACAAACCTCTGTTAGCACTGGGAGCACCCCATAGCATGGAGCACATACGTCCTTATTGCTAAACCCTGAAGGTCAGGATTGCAAATGTAGCTCGGCCATCCACAAAATGAGAAGTAATACTTTTAACTAGGAGGGAGTGGACAGTCACGAGCAGGGCTGAGCTGTTCTAACAGAGGATGCCCAGATAGCTTGTAGAGGAAACTGCTGGCAGTGAAGAGTGTCCTCAAATCCAGTTGGAAATAGTGGCAGAGAAGAGTGGAGTAACCACTTGCATACCCTCAAGAAATTAGGGCTTGTCTACATGGGGAAATAGCCTAGAAAGCTATTGCCCTTTAAATTCACACCCCAGCTTGTTTTTCAGTAGACTAGTCCTTGGTTACATTATTTTCCCTTTCAAAGGTTGAATTAGTTCAGAGAACTACTAATTCTCTCTACACAGATTTTTCTTTGGAATAGGTGCAAATGTATACACTGGGCTTAAACCACCTGTATTTTTAAAACCAAAAACGTTTGTGTATGTGCTTAAGATGTTGCTTTTTAATGCAGTATAAAAGGTGTTTGTACAACTTATTTCTCTAGAGTCCTTTTAGGTGCACAAGAACCAAGTCCTGTTGTGTGGAAGGAAAAAGGATTCTGACTTAGTGTATGTGCAAAAGAAGTGACTGTGTCTCATGTAAACCCCAGCCTGCTACTGTCTGCTATGTGAGAGAATAAGAAGTGCAGCTGGTTTGGTGTGTCTAAACTCTAGTAGGACAGCATATTCGGCCATCTTTCCCTTAGCTGCAGCTGTCTGAGACGTGGCAGGCAATGGAGGATCAAATTTACTGTTGAGGTAACTGGGTACCTCTCCTGTGAAGTTAGTGGGACTTGTGCCTGCCTACAGCAGACCTGAACTTGGCCTACAGGTTTGCCATACAGTTTACACAAGCACTCTTCAGCATATTGCATGAATCACCTTCCCCCCACCAAAGAAATGCCAGAGGTGGGCTTAAGGTAATAAAAGGCATCCTGGAAAAATGTCAGCGCCAGTACCCCATCTCTTTTCTATGCAAGTGCAAATGGGTCAGAACATTCATGGGATATTCCCTATTGCACAGATGGGGAAACAGGCAACGATTTGTTTAAGATCACACAGCAATTCATCTGCCCACAATACCCCCACAGCGCTTCACTTCATTCCTCTGCTTATTTCCCGGTCTGAAACATGCTGGAGAGGGCTGCACTGACACAGCCCATTTGATTGTTGGCCATGTGTACAGAATGGGGGGACTGCTGGGAAGAAGTGGCTCTGGAAAAGATTTGACAGTTGTGGATAGTCAGCTGATCATGAACTCCCAGTGTGATGCTGTGGCCAAAAGAGCTAATGTGATCCTGAGATGTATAAATGGGAATCTTGAATAGGAGCAGAGAGGTTAGTTGTTTTCTCTCTTTGGCACTGGTGTGATCACTGCTGGACTCTTGTGTCCAGTTCAGGTGCCCACAATTCAAGAATGATGCTGATAAATTGGAGCGGTTCAGAGAAGAGCCATGAGAATGTTTAAAGGGTTAGAAAACCTGTCTGGTAGTGATAGGCTAAATAAATTGAGCTCTTTTGAGTCTAACAGAGAAGATTTAAGCAGTGACTTGATTACAACCTGTCTCCAGGGGGAGCAAATATTAATGGGCTTTTCAGTCTAGCAGAGAAAGGTCTATCATGGTCCAATGGCTGGAAGTTGAAGCTAGACAAATTCAGACTGGAGATACGATTTACATATTTGACGGTAAGAATAATAAACCATTGGAACAATTTACCAAGGGTTTACCCAAGGCTGAAGCCCTTGGGCTTTGACTTCAGTCCGGGTCCCAGCAAGTCTAATGCGAGGCCTGGTGACTCCATTACAATGGGGTTCGCAACCTACTTTGGGGTCCTGACCCACCGTTTGAGAACCATTGTGCTAGTGGATCACAATGGTCCCTGCTGGCCTTGCAATCTCTGAATTAATGTGAAGTTGGCACTTGATTAACTGGTCTCTTCATTCACTGAGATGGAAGGTGTTGACGAACTGGGACTGTGGTCTGTGAATGCTAAGTGGGGGGTGTTGGCCTGGGAGGACGATCTGCACTGGGGGATGGGAGACTGGCTGGAGGGAAAATGCCTGAGCATGTAATGTGAGAACCCAGGAAGGGGTTGGAGGCCAGGTGACACTTCTGCCCGGGAAGCTGAACAAAGGCTGGAGAGTGAGAGGGTTTCAGGAGGTGGCTGGGGAATGGAGGGAAGCACAGACAGGGCTCTGACCCCCAAGGGGGTTGTGGTGCTCCTGGGGCTGGGACCCCAAGATGGACCTAACTGAGGGGGTCCTGTTGTATGTAGTGGCAAGGCCTGTCTTGGACTGGTGTTCCTGTCGTCTAAATAAACCTGATTACTGGCTGGCTGAGAGTCAGGGTGAATCACAGGAAGCCGGGCTGCAGGGCCCTGACTCCCCCACACTCCGTGATAGGAGGGTATACAGGAGAGACCTGATCCAACATGTGGGCTTACAAGTCTCCAAAGAGGCTGGGGCTTGGAAATTTGGAAGGGACCAGGCTGAGGTTGCTATTGTAGCAGCAGGCTGTAGGGGGCACACTACCTATGCGGTTCCCAAAGTCACACAATGTGTGTACCCTGTTGCAAACTGTAGGGGATGCTAGTTTATTAATAACAGAGCCTTGAAATAGCCCTGTACATGTACACAAAGCCTGGGAAAAGACAGCTGCCCTGAAATGCTCTATACTAGGAACCAAATGGAAATATTTTCTCTTGTACCTTTAAATGTTTGTAGCTTTTAAATGAATGAGCCAGTTTTCTTCAAACGTGGCTTTGTCTTTTGTAGATTTCATTGAGACTTTACAAAATCCTATTTGAAGATTCTGCCATATCACCCGTGTAGTGATATGTGGTTTGGGGGGTGGGTATTCCATGCTAGAAAAATAGCTCCTTTTAAGCGGGGGAGGATTTTCATCCTGAACTTTGCATTTCCAAATTTTGAAGGCTTGATTTCTCATCCGTGATCACTGTGTGTTTTCATGGAACCTTGTTCTGATCACTGCATCACCCCATTACAAAAACACAAAATCGCTTAAACCAGGTTAAAAGTTTGTTTTAAATTTAAATTTTAAATTGTTTTAAATCTATGGGCTGTAATCGTTGGTCTCGTTTTGGTTGTGAGGCTAGTGGGCGGGCCAGGTGTCATGCTAGATAGTGGTCCCTTCTGACTTTACCCTCTCAAACCTAACAACTGCATAGGCAGGCGTGAGGGAGGCGCAAGTCAGTCAAATGATGGCTCTAGCTGAAAGACTGAATGATTAAGACGAGAATCCCTCCTTCCCTGTCTTATTTTAGCCTCACTGCTCCCTCGTGTGCCACACACATGTGATGTCCCTGAGTTTGTATTGTTGAAAGCGACTGACATCCGCAATAAGGATCACACAGCTGAGGCTAGGGAGAAATTTATTTACCCTCATGGGAGGCGTCTCACAGCATTTTAAGTTTCTGGTATGAATATTTCTCCTGTGTCCCTCAGTTTGGTTCTTAGATTCAGTGGGTGAAAAACAGCTGGGCTGTGGCAACCAGAAGGATTGTGACGGGGAACTGGCGACGGGGCTTTCTGTAGAGCATGATCCTTATCGAACCCTTTGCAGCATTTGAAGCTGATCACTAGAGTCTGGCTTCCGGCCCTAGGGGCCTGCTCCAATGCCTACTGAGCCGGGGGGAGTCTTTCCCTTCGTTTCAGTGGGTTTTGGATCAGGCCCTTAGCTGGCGGCACCATCACATGAGCTGCCAGGCCTAGAGGACAGGGCCCGGGGGCGCAGCTCGCACTGAGAGTGGCGTGACACGGCATGCTGAGCTTGCTGCCTCTAGGCAGCCGACTGGTCAATGTCGATGCTCTCGTCGGAGGGCTGCCTCACTCGGATCTGGGGTTCTCCTTCCGCGGCCCCTGTGAGGCTTCCAGCCGGTTGGGTGCCTTGAGGCGGGTGCCAGGCGTGGGGGGCTCGCTGGCCTCATCTTCTGTCTCTTCCTCCTCGATGCGGCCCACTAATTCGGGGCCCTCGCCGCAGCGGGGGTTGGGAGAGGGGAAGCCGCCCTCCCCTCAGGCGCAAAAGGTGGTGGTGGGCCCGGTTGCTCCTCCCGAAATTCTTCAGGCTGACAGCGGGGGAGGCGGCTGCAGTCAGGAAGCGGTTGAGCAAGGGTGTGTGCATGCGGGGCAGGCTGGGTGAGGCCTCCCTGCTGGCTTTGCTCCGGGTCATCACTCATCCTGGGGAAGGAGCATGGGATTAGGGCACGAGGTCTGAGTCAAGAGGCAGGGGAAAAGGCCCCATTGATCTGAAAGGGCTTCAGATCAGTGTCAAAAGTGCGCTCTGGGGACAAGCTGCTGGCCAAAGCATGTGACGTGCCGGGGACAGGCTCCTGGGATCACAAGGCCCCACCCAGCACCGACCTTCAACCAAGCTGCCCTGGACGCTCCTGGGAGCTTTGCCTCAGCAAGGGGGCTGAAGTGTCCCTGACTAAAACGTGGCCAGTGCATCAGCATCCCCTGCTTTAATATCCAAGCTTGGCTTTGGCAACTGGTGCGAGGGCTGCTGTCGCCCCTCGCCTCACAAACCAAGTTCCCGAACACAATTGAATGGGGTTAGTGTAAGAAAAATTGTTACTCGAAGTAGCCCTGTCTCCCTCACAGCCCTGCTCCTGTGCATCCTGGAGCCAGAGCTGCTGCCTCGCGACGGTTTTTACTCCTGTTAGCTCAGCGCCGAGGGAGCTGGAGTCTCTTTTGGCTCATGCAGAACCAGATGATTCTGCACCAAATTTGCTTGGTAACGTAAGAGATGTTTTCCCTGACTACAAGCCCTGCAATCTTACTGCAGGCTGGGTTCTTCCCAGTTCATGCAGCTTGGTAAATAATTCAGATTATTCAGGCCAGAGTCTTCCCTCACTTACCCTAGTGCACCCAATTGTCTTCATGTTCTGCCCTCAGTTACCCCTGCAGACAACGGGTTCATTTAGGTGTAACTAAGGGCAGAATTTGACCTGCAGATCTTTATAAATGGATGAGGAACAAGCTAGAACTCCCCACCCCCCAGCTTGCCTCTTAGATTCCAGGATCAGTTTGTGACACAAGCAGTTATCAGAAAAATCACCTTCCTACTTGTAAACTGAGTAAATCTGATCTGGTATGACTGAGAGGCAAGAAAGGGGAGCCCGCACGGCCCTTTTCAGAGTGGCTTTTCAGGTCCAAACCCCCCTTCAGAGCAATCCCAGAGGCTCTTGGCCATAGCTGCTGCTTCAGGAAAGCTGCTGTTTTTGTTCGGAATGATCCCGCTGCCTTTACCGCATATCGAAGGTGGATCCCAGGAAGGAGGGCTTCAAGGTCTCGGCAGCTGTGGCGATGGTGTAAGGTGGCTGAGCTGTGGATTCATTCCAGTATTTGTCCTTCCCTGTTAGAGGCAGGTTCTGGTACATGTCATCTACGGAGAGCAGGGACACCTAAGGGTGGCAAAGGGCAGGCTCAGCTTCAAAAGGAGGAACAGAGCATGCCACAGGCTGGTTGGGTCTTTAAGGGGAGTGGGACGTGGTCTTGCCTGTGAGGGATCAGCTGATCTGATGCTCTGGCATCAGGGGTTTCAATTCACTTTTCAGAGCCAGCTGGAGAAGCATTCGTTGATTTCCAGAAAGGGCTTGGGGGGTCGGGGGGAGATTGTCCTCTGTGACTGGCTCTGAGGGAAGAGGGTAGCAGGAGGGAAAGAGGCTGCTGTGGCAGGCCTGGGAGTGGGCCAAACCCTAGGCAGGTGGCCTGGAGAGAGACTGGGAATAAGGATCTAGATTGGGGGAAAGACTCCAGGGAGGGATCCCTGAGGAACAGCAGCTCAGGTAGGAGCTGGGTATCCCGGGAGGAAGCGGGGAGGGTCAGCACTCAGAGAGCAGGCGGAAGGGGATCGCAGGAGGGGCAGAGACCCTTCTATTTTGCGTACCCCTTGGGACTATTGTCTGTTTGTTAGCAGTGCCCATGCAGGGGTGCTGCGAGAGAAGGCAGCCACGAGGCTGACCCTGACACATGTTTTGTGCATCGAAGGCGAAACTCTCCCTCACTCCAGTGAGGATGTTGCCTGAGTATAGAGTTAGACCTGGAGGCTGCATTCGCATAGGGTCTCATCCTGTACCCACTCCAGCCAAATGCAATGGGGGCAGAACTGGGCACTAGGGAGAAGCGTTCTGTGACGGAACAATCCTCCGGCTCCACACTTTCCTAGTGTTTCTCCTTTATTTGTTTCCATTTATCCTGTGGATTTTTTTATGGCTGGTGCATGGTACCAGCCTAATTAATCCCAAAGGCTCATGTCTGCCACCCACCAGATGGGTGTTAGCAGCGCTAGCTTCTCCCTGTCACACGGGCGCCATCCCCTGGGGCTCAGCTTCATCCCTGTTCTGGAGAGACTCCAAAGCTGAAGTTCAGATACAGCCCATTCATTCTGTGTCTTCTCCACTGCAATGTCAATGAGGATCACTTGTGATGTCAGTTTTGTGATGTGGACATCTGCCTGCTGAGAGCCCCAGTTCGCTGGATCTAGGAACCTCGGAACGCCTATACAAGGGCTGGATTTGAATCTGACTTGGAGGCAAAAGGCCCCCTGTCCAGCCCCTAATCCTGGCCTGTAGCATCTCTGTGCAGCCCTGATTATTCCAGTTTGATGGAACAGCCCCTGAGGCGTCGAAGATGTGCTCCCGGCCAGCACACCTGTCTCTACACCACAGCCTCTTTGGAGGGACGGACACACCTGCAAGTTCCTGTCGATCAGCTTGTTAGTTTCAAAGTCATCGTCGTCCTCTCCAAATGGGTTAATGATCTGTTCTGCGACCTGGAGGATGAAGGCAGAAAACCCCATGAGACACCAGGCTAAGGGGTCTCTGATGCTTGTGAAACGCACTGTGCTGACAGCTGTTACTATGAATGGCCACTGGCGCATTAGGGGCTGCGTAGTCTGTACATACCCTGTCCCTTCCACAAAGAGATCATAGTACAAATGTGGATGAGGATGTGGACTATGCATCTGAACGCACACAGTGCAAGTCCAGCTGAAGGGCCAGTCTCAGAGCCATGGGCACTTGCTTTCTGGTCTTTTCTGTTTCTCCTCTCATTTCGGTGGTGGATTTTCACTTGAAGGCTTTATCGAAAAGGAGCCTCTTAAGCAGGGATTCGCAGCCCTGGAGGCCTCTGCTTGCCCGCAGAAGAGGTACAGATGGGAAGCAATGCTGTAATCTTCCCTGATGCTGAGAGACATCTGCCCTGAGCTGGAGAGACCCCTTCTAGGGCAGAGAGGGGAGCTCAGTCCCAGGGGCCCATTCTGTCATTGCTCAAAGGGTCCATACGAGGGGGCCAGTCAGAGAGAATTAAGTTGCGTGAGGGGGACACTTCTCTCACGAGGTTTGGGCCAAGATCCCAATTCATCTCTCACTGAGTCCATCGGATCGGAAAGACTCACTCACCTGGGTTGTATCCACACCTGTGACTGTGAGGCACAGGCTCATTGCTGGCAGTTGGCAAAGGGTTCACAGCTCAGTGTCAGCAGCTCCTAAGGGCTGAAACACTCGCTGCGCCTAACAGATCGCTTTCATAGGCTTTATCCCTAAACCACGGGCCTTGCAGGGCCGTCCCTAGCCATTTGGGTGCCCTATGCAGCCCCCAACCCTGCCCCCCAAAGTCTGGGAGGCAGGAGCTGTGGGGGCAACTTTTGGGGGCCCCACTGGCCCAGAGGATTAGCGGGGGACCAGGTAAGAGACAGGACGGAGGGAGTTGTCCAGGGCCCCACATCCCCCTAGGGATGGCCCTGCCCCTTGCAGGGGCGGGCCGGCCGAGGGATAGGGCTGGTCGCTGGGGCTGGTGCTGCCGCATATGCAGCATGCAGCTGCCTAGGGCACCATGAAATTTGGGGCAGTGGTGCCCTACGCAGCTGCATGTGCCTAAGGACATCCCTGGGGCCTTGCAAGGTCTCCAGTGAAAGCCAGGATCATGTTGGTCATTCATATCGTTGTGAAATGCATACACTGATGCGATTTTAATCATTGTGCCTATATACTGAATATCTGACCTGGGCACGCTGGGAAATATCGCTGAAGATGAGAAACTACTTTAGACAAGGATGTGAGCTGTTAAAGTTAAATTTTGACTCTGCTAAGGCTGTTATCCTGCTGTTTTCCACGTAAAAGTTCTGCTGCTATTCTTGCTCATGATTCATTTGGCTCTTTGGACCTCGGCTCTTTGCCAATAAACGTATTTGTGTTAGAAATAACTCATAGTGTTAAGTGAAGTGCGACTGCTCACTGGATTCATCGAGGTGACGTGCGCACTGTTCTCTTTCCGGGACAGTGAACCTGGTGCCTAGAAGCGTCCAGGGGCAGGTGCTGCACACTGGCCGGTGCTGCACACTGCAAGGAGCGCCGTGAGGACTTGGGGGTGGCTGTGTGTAACCTAGCACTAGCCTGCACAGAGAGGGTGAGTCTGCAGAGTCCCAGAAGCAGGGGCTTGTGGGGCCAGAGGTTGTTGGTTTCAGGGAGCTGAACCCCGGCAGAGACAGACAAAACTGCTTCATGCTAAGGGCAGGCAGTGGGTGCCCCTGGGAGCGTCACAGTGACCTAGAAATGAAGTGCCCCTCATTGATTCCCCTGACATCCCCCAGTGCCCCATGTCATGTTCACAGGGGGGACAGGGGCTGCATGGGAGTCTGACAACCGGGGTCAAGGTCAGATCTCCCACCAAGCTGGTGCCCAGCAGGGTTCTGCGCCAGGAATGTGCTCACCTTCAGCCAGCCGGCATAGAAGAAGAACTGCAGGAGGGTGGTCAGAGGGACGTACAGATCCAGATCCTGGTCCTGATCTTGCTCTGGGTCCAGGGGCTCCAGAAACTGCCGCCCGATCACACAGAAGGCGAAGAAGGAATAGACAGCGATTGTGACTACCTGCAGCAGAGGCACTTCGTTAGCCAGAGCCGGGTGGGGAGGAGCCACTGGCTACTCCCAGTGCACATGGGAAATCCTAAAGCTGGAACTACTGCTTTGGAAAATGAGACTAGATAGAGTTTGACAGACGGAGATAGATGACAGTAACACTCAGATCCCACCACTGGTGAGTGTGAAAGAGTCTGTGGCACGTCTCACAAGAGTAGCTGTGCTATGTAAGTTGGTGTCCTGGCCAAATTCCGACTCGGGGTGATTCCATGCTGCCACTCTACACTCTTCCTACAGTTTCATTAGGAAACAGGATCCTTCTTCCCTCCCTGTTTGAACCCCCGCTTGTCCAATGTTGCTGTGTGCTGTTAAACAGCTGCTGCACCCCACCCCAGAGGTGGATGCAGTGTAGTGGTGGGTGAAGCGCCAAGTGCTTTGGGAAGAAAAGTGATAGAGAAATTCAAGTTGTATCTAGGAAGACATAGATCTACCTCACCATGGGTCAGCCCCCAGGACCCCACAAGTGCTCTGAAGATGCTGCATGTAAAAGGTCATCTCTACCTTGTAGAACTAGCCTGAAGCGGCTTACATGTGAAGGGTGTTTGGCTGGCAGGGAAGGGAGCTGTCGCTTTGATTGCCTTGCTGAGATGTGGCAGGCTGGAGGGGCCATTTTCCATGGGCCATGTGGTTCCCACCTCCAGATCCCAGTGGAGGGTTGGGAATGGAGGGTCAGCTGAAGGCCAGGCATTCACTGACCTGTGTGTACACCAGTGGGATGCTGATCCAATCATAGTGGAACAACATGCTGCATTTGGCACGGTACAGATTCAGCTCCTATGCAGAGAGGGGAAAGGGGGGGGTTATCACCTGGGTAACAGCAGCCTTGGACAAGCTCCCCCCACCAGCAGGTGACTCCCCAGATCCCAGCAACAAACCCCCAGAGCCACACCTCTCCCATCCCTTGACCTTCCAGTCCCCCGAAACTTACATCTATGAGTAAGCGGAGGGCCACGTCATCCCTGACCCGCCCATCTCGCCTCGCCTGGGCAGCCAGGTTGGTGAACCACACGCAGGGGATCCAGTACTTGTTAAAGTCCGAGTGGAGGCTCTCAAACTTCTTGCGCTCTTCCTGTGTCATGAAGCCTGCAGTGTGGGAGATGGCAGGTAAGATAGAGATTTTTCAACCCCTTTCTTGGCCCCTGCTCAGCACTGGTGAGAGGGCCCAGACTGTCTGGCCTGGTTGCAGCAGCCCTCAATCCTCAGAACAGATACGGCACGGGCAGCAGCTGGGCAAGCTCCCCACACAGTCCCCAATCAAGGTGTACTCATCTTGAGATGGGGGACACCCTCTCCAGGAGGCAGATCAGTCTCCATGACCCACTCAGTCCTTGATCTCTCAGTCGGATGCTGGTGTACTGGGCCCACCACTGGGTCACCATCAGCGTGACGTAAAAATCTTGATCTCCCTGCCAGCAAGGGAGTTGGCTGTGGGGTGGGCTTTGTGATGGGCACCCCTGTTCTTATCAGGAAGTGGACTGAGACCAAAGCTCATTTCACACAGGCCACCAGGCAGCCATCAGCTGATAGCAACTCCCAGTTACTACGGACTTGGGCTGGATCTGAGCTCTGCCTCCCAGCACCACCCCCAGAGCTGTCCAGCCCTCTTTCTGTGACTCAGCCAGCCATGGGGATCCTCTGGAACCAGTTCCATCCCTCTGCCTCAGTAACTGGTGATGAACTAGATGTGGTTTCACTATTAACCTGGCCTCCTAGTTGCCCAGGAAGGAGTCGCTCCAGGGTCACAGATTCCAGACCCCTGGAGAAATGTTCCCTAGAGTCTACGTTCAGTGGCAGGAGTAGGAGACTCCAAGGCCACCACTGAGCATGTCATGGCCTGCTGCTGGGATAGGCTCAGGAGTGACCGCGCTCTTATTCCTGGTGGAGAACAGGCAGCATGGCCTCAGATGGGACTGTAACATGGGAGGTTGATTCCCAGCAGGAGCACCGAGATTTCCAATCCCACCCTGAAATCCTGGCCCCGTGGAAGTCAAGGCTAGTTTTGCCATAAACTTCTGCCAGGCCCCACCCCCTCCCCATTGCTCCCTGGGCTAACAGGGGCAGGGTGCCCCTGTGGCTAGCATTCTGCTCAGCCACGGGGGGCACTGGGTTCAGCTTACAGTCCTTGCTTGCTTCGAGTCTGCAGCTGCCACAGACTGCCTTGCGCTGCTCCAGGTTGCTGGCAGGAGTAAAATCAGGCCTCATGAGGGTACAAAGCAGAGGGAGAAGTGGGTCCCTTGGGATGGGAGGGGGCAGGAAATTGTCTGTGCAAGAAAACACCCTGCCAAGTTAGGCTTTCCCTGCACACTGATCTTAACTCCAGCCTTGGCTGCTCCTTAGCAGATAGTTGCTGGCTGTAGCCTGGAAACTAACCAATGCATCAGTGCTCTGCTCAGGCCCTGAGATGAGCTCACCTGCTTCTACCAAATGGTCCATGGTTGGAAACCTCTTGAGCACCCTGGTGCTGACAGAGCGCAGGATGAGCACGGAGGATAAGTTGGCGTAACGGATGAGCGAGCGCCGCAGGATCCTCCCCTTTTCATCCTTCCCATGGACGGTGCTGGAGATGACGCACATCAGCTGGTCAGGCAGCGGGATGCTAGTGTACTGAGCCCACCACCGGTTCACGATCAGCGTGACGTAAAAACCTGCCCAAGGAGACAGCCCACGGGGGCACGGTTACTAGCTGGGGAGGCCCAGCAATGAGAGAGACAGGAGCAAATGGGTTCGTTAACTAGGGATGGCATCTGATGACGTGCAGGTTGTGCTGAGCGTGAGGGGCCAGCAGAGCTGCAGTGGGGGACGTTGCTGTGTTGCCTTGTCTAGATGGGATGTGAGTGTGCGGGAGCTCACGTGTGCTAACGGACAGGTTTTAAAAAACAAGTGCAGATAAGGCTCATGGAGCCCCATTTCCAAAGGAATCTAGGCACCTAGAGACTGACAAGTTCTTCTGAAAATCCCACTAGGTCCCTCTCTCAAGCTCTTTGAAAATCTGTCCCATTGCCTTCAACATCTGCTAAACTGGGTGAGTGAAAACCTATCCCTCCTCCACTGGCCTTAACGTGACCTGTTCAGCATGTCTGAGGCCTTCACCCTAGAAGACTTCTCCAATGCATTAGTTGGAAGGTGTCGGCCCGCATGTTAACATCAGCCCTTCGAATCCAAGTTTAAGCCAAGCCTGAGCAACAGCAGGGCGAAAACTCTCTTTGTTCCCCCTTCACGTAAGAACCAAAAGGTCCACACGGAAGCCAGGGCAAAGCAGACCTCGCATAGCTCATATTCCCAATGCAAAAACAAAGCTGGTGTTTGGGGGCAGGGCCAGGAATGCTCCACCCTTTCTACACACTGTAAAGAAGAGACAGATTTTCCCCTCGGCAGGCAGGAGACCTGTCAGTTTCCACCTGTGACTAACTGTACCAGCACTCTGATCACTGGATCACCAATTAATTCCATTGCTGTGGCAAAGCTGGGCCTAACGGAGGAGGGGCAGGAGATCACGACAAGGCTAATTAACCCATGAGCACAGAAAGTAGAAGAGGCCTGGGAAGGAAGAGCAGGGGGATAGACTAGAGCCGAGAGAAGCAACATGACTGACCCACCCACCTACCCACTCTCAGAGCCAGAGCCCTCTGCCTCTCAGAAACCTTCTGTCTCCCGCCTCCATGGCTGTGTGCACTAAGGGTTGCATGCAGCTGTAAGTACAGAGCTGCACAAGTTTGTAAGGTTGGTGGGGAGAGCGCTGTATATAAATTGCACAAGGTAGGTAACCAGAAGACGGGCTCCGAGCGGTTCGTGGCTAGAAAAGAGACAGGAGTGGGAAGACACCCGGTCACCATGTTTGTCTGGTTTCTGTAGGAGACGGATTTCTCTGTGGCAGGAGAGATAAAGAGGAGCTGAGCTGTTTGGAGGGACATTGTGCTTTTCCTTTGACTCATTTCCCCTGGCAATAGCGGAAGGCTCAGGACTGACATCCGATAACCTACAGCTGGGCTCGAATGAACGGCTCAAGGATTTAGCCAGACTCTGGCTGAATTCCTTAGAAGAGATTTTGTAAAGAGCAGTGAAAAGACCGGAATCCCTGAGGGAACAGCTGGTAGATCCATCAGCTGATCCCTTTCAGGGATGCTCAGACAGGGTGAAAGTAATTCACCCTGTTGGTGTGCACACCCTGTGCCAGCCAGCTCTCTGCACAGGGGTGAATATCAGCCCTGGGCACCCGGGGGCAGCCCGAGGGCAGGCAGCCACCCAAGCTCATCAGGTTAGCAGCTGCAGGAGTCACCTCTCAGAAAGCAGCAAAGAAGTTCCTCATTTCTCCTGCACAAGGGAGGGGCGCGGGCACTAAATAATGTGCCAGTCATGTCAGAGATAAGACCGTTCCCAAGGCACAGCGGGGTGGGGAGAGCTGTTCAGGGGCACCACTGCATTCCCACAAACATCTCCCAGCAGGGGAAGCTTTGGCTGGGTGAGGGCTTGTTTTATCCGGTAACTGTCTAATCATTAACCCCTCGCTCCCGTTCTCCAGTTTCCCCACTCCTGCTCGGTGCCCTCTCCCACCCCTCCCTTCTATCCGTGCCCTCTGCTCACACATACAACCGTCTCTCACGTTTTTGCAGGACTTCTCTTCCCCAGAGGATCCTAAATGTGCTGCACTTATCCACAGGGGTCGCTGAAATGCAGCCACCTCTGGGGCAGAACAGCAGTGCTACGTAACAGCTCAGCAGAGCATGTGAAAGAGAATGCTGCAGGGGGACTAGAGAGGCCGAATGGACTGTAGTGGGAGGAAGTGTGGTCAAGTGGCTGGAGGCAGGATGCCTGGGTTCTAGCCCTGGGTCTGCCTCTGATATGCTGTGCCGGGCGCTCGGTTTGCTGGTCTATAATATAATGGGATGATAGTGCTGCCCCTCCTGTGGCCGGTGCTTTGAGATCCTGGGGTGAAAGGTGCAAATGATTATTGTCACCTGGACTGGAACTGGGCTAACTGCCCATGTGTTTCTGGGGCCTGGAGCCAAAGAATCAGGGTCCCTTCCACGAGCCATGCCCTGGCCCATCTGATCCATTCGCTCCAGCCTTAACTGGGCACTAAGGATGGAAAAGAAAGAGGGAGACCCAGGAGGGGGCACTTTACCCAAGACGAAGGACATGGGATGAGGTCCGTGGAGCGGTTGCAGTACTGAGCCACTTTCACATAGACCCGCTTCTGCTCTTCAGTCAGCAGCCGCCTGCGGGGACACAAAGAGCCGGGATCAGGCGCTCACCCCGGTGTGCGTTATTGCCTGGAGCCTCCAACTCCTCTGTGCTCATCTTTAGATTCCCCTTCCTCTCACTGCCCCTTCACAGGAGCCCTGCCTCCTCCCTGCTCTCTCGCTCCCCAAGTGACACCCCCACCCCCGCCAGCCTGTGATGGATGGCTCTCTGTGGTTTATTTCCACTCCGGCTGTCATGTGCCAAGCCAGGGATCTTTCACTGATGGGGCCCTGCAGGATCTCCCAGTGACCGGTTTTCCCTGAGACTAATATTTCCAGATGTTTTCCAGTTAAGTGGATGGATACTCTAATGGCAGGCACTGTCCATCAGCAGAAACGGGGTTAATAGAAGAGAATCAGCAACAGCAAGTGGGTAAAGGACACGGGTATTTCCAGCAAGTCCGTGTGCAAGTGAAACAGACTGACTGCTGCACGAGAAGGAACAGCCTACTACTGCTGCTGGCTCATGAAATCTATCCTCCATAGGTCCTGGGTTCTGTCCCTGGAGCGCGGACAGCCCACATGGGGAAGTCCACATACTCACCGGTAAGTGATGCTCAGCATCGCGTACAGCATGACAAAGACAAAGAACTCCTTGTAGAGCAGTTTGTAGATGCTCCCCTTCCACCTGAAGAGCAGCTTGGAGAAGCCCCCAAACTGGGCGTTGGCCACCTTCAGCGTGTAGGAGACTGTCATGGCTGCCTGCCTCCACCCCCTCTGGGCTGCAGCAGGGAGAGACAGCATTAGAGTGAGCTTTCCCCTCCGCCTCGCTGGAGCTCCACTTGTGAGTAGGAAGCTCTGTTGTCTCAAGTGCCATGGCTGGAGGTCACAGACCGAGACTGAGCCCACTTCGGGCCATCAGGCTGGGATCCAGCAGCCAGCACACATCTCCAGTGCAGGCCTCATAATCATCCATGGCCGCAGACACCACACTCGTCAGCCAACTGCGAGCCCATGCTCGTTCAGCCACCAAGGGGCAGGCGTGCGCCTCGATGCACACCACCCGATACATCCCATATAGTGGGTGGTGCACATGTAAGCCACGCTAGGTGCACACGTCTCTGTCGCCCTCTAGTCGTTGTTCCACGTAAGAGGCTAAGAATCTACTACATCTTTTAGCTCAGCTGGTAGAGGTATGCTGAGGGTCCTGTGTTCCATCCCTCGTGATGACCCACCATGATGTTGGTGGGGAAACCATACACATGCAAGAGCATGCACACCCAGAGCACCGTTACTAGATGGCACCAGCTGATCGATACCCAGGTGAGTGCACACACCTGCACGGCAGGACCTGTTGTTAGCAGACAGTACCAGCTGAGCAGATGCGTCTCTTCATAAGGCCAGTTTTATTAGTACAGATTGGTTCCAGTTCAGCCCAGCTGTGATCAGATACAACTGGGCTGTGCTCAGCGGAGTTACAGCCACACACCCCAGGTCTGGATTCGCACTGTCCCACGTAACACGGCTATAATAGATAGCTCTAGGCTGCAGCCTGGCCATTATTGAAGTGACACTCTCCCTGCTTCACATGTAAACCCACAGCTGGTGCAGGGCCTGGTTTGGAGGGAGGCTGGCGGGCACAGAAGCCCCTACTTGGGGGGGTCTCGCTCTGGGGAATACCCATGCCGTATCGTGCAGTTGGGTGAGCACCTGCTCTTCAGGCAGGGTAAAAGTCAGCCCCTGCCTAGGATGGTTTAGCAGTATTCAGGGAAGGGGATGCAGCCCAAACAAGGGGGTGATCCCTCCACCTTCCCACCTTGCTTCGCAGAGTCCCTCTTAAAACCATTTAAGGAAAACAGTGCAGCTTCGGCTCTGACACTAGCATGGAGAATACAGACTATTTGTTTCTGTTCCAAGAGCCGGTTAGTAGTAACAGCTGATTCTCCCACACGCTCCCCTACAAGACACTGCTAGTCCAGAACTACTTCAAGGGTGACATTCACAAACGAACAGTCCTCTGACCCCCGCTCCTACCCACACCAGTTGCTGCTCCCCTTGATGGGAGAACCTCTTACCTGCACCAGGAGTCCAGCCTGTCCCTTTTTGTCCCACCAGCGTGCAGGCAGCGGCAGAGCCTTTATGTTCTCCCTTTAAATACTTCCCCATGGCTCATAAACCGCATTCCTCAGGGTGATGGATTGGGGGTTATCGCCAGGCAGAGAACAGGGAACTCACAGGGAGGGTCACACCAGCCATGCCTCTTCCAGCTGTAGAGTTGTGTCCTGAATTTAAGAGTCCCTCTGGTGAGGTGTAGCCAGCACTCTGCCTCACAACAGTCCCAGATCATCCTGCTGTCCTCACGCGCCTGCCTGGTGCACGGCACATGGTCACTAACATCAAATGGGCATTGCCTGCTAACTCCTCTTGTAGCAGAGATTCAGGAGAGATCCATGCACAGATGCATCCTGGGCTTCCTGCTCAACTCCCCCCAGTAGCGCCAGGCATTGCTGCCAGGAGCAGGGGCCTCTGCATCATTTCCACACATGAAATGCTGCACTGTGGGATGGCGTTGGGAGGACCAACTGATCCTAATGCAGAGGCAATGCTTGTAGCTTCCATCCGTGCTGGAGGGAACCCGGGCAGATGGCTCTGGTTATAGGGAACCCAGCCCTGGAAAATGCCTGGTTTTGATTGCGTGTGTGGCAGGCCGTGGTGTGCATTTAGTGCATGCTCAAGGCTTTCCAAGCAGGGTCATGCAGAGAGAGATCAGGCTGCTGCTCTGTGCCACTCTTTGCTCCCATAAGATTCAGCAGAATTTAAGATTTGGATTGTTTTTTTAAATAAAGTTTCTAGCCTTTCTTGTTGCAAAGAAACCTTGTGAAGGTAACCTGACACCCCCTCCATTCTGCAAGGAGACAGAGACAATGGTTCTAAGGGTGTGAATGTGGGTTTATTCTGGAGCCTAACAACAGTGAACATTGGAACATTAACACTTTCATTGCTGACTATTGTAGCCGAAGCATCCAGCTCCTCTGGGGCTGTGGTGGATTTTGGGGTTAGGAGCAGAGCTGGAATAGGTGACCAGCCCAATTTCCACCCTACGCTGAACCCTGGTTTTAAGCAATGATTTAAAATTGTGCCAGTATAACCTAAACTGAGAATTTCAATTGATTTCATTCAACTAGTACAAACCTCTTATTCCAGGCCAACCGTCTTGTGGTTGTTGCTGTTTGTTTTTTGTATTAGCTCAGGGGTTCTCAAACTTCACTGCACTGCACCCCCTTTCTGACAACAAAAATCACTACATGACCCCAGGAGGTGGGGACCGAAGCCTGAGCCCTCCCTGGGCAGGGGGGCCAGAGCCAAAGCCCAAGCCCCACCACCCCAGAGGGGGGTGGGCGCAAAACCATAGCCCATGGGCTTCAGCCCCAGGCAGGGGGCCTGTAACCCTAAGCCCCGCCACCACGGGCTGAAGTCCTCAGGCTGGGCTTTGGCCCCGGGCAGTGGGGCTTGGCCCTGAGCCCCAGCAAGTCTAATGTCAGCCCTGGCACCCCCATTAAAATGGGGTCATGAGTGACCCACTTTGGGGTCCCAACCCACAGCCAGAGAACTGCTGTATCAGTTTAATTCAAGTGTGAACAGGAATAAGCAAAAGCAAAATAAGTCCCTCTTATACTGAAGTAATTGTGTCCACACATGGCTTAAAAATGAGCTCAGCTAAACCGACAAGGCCCTAGAGAGAGAAAACATGCTAGCAGCATCCACAGCGTTAGCACTAAAGCACTAGGGCATATTCTTCCTCAGCGTTGCCAACTCCCATGATTTTGTCAGGAGTCTCATGACAATTCTTGTTTTCCTTAAAGACCCAGCGCCTGGAGTCAGGGGGATCTATGATGGTTTCCGCCTCCATTCTTTAAGAAAAAGTAACTTTTTAGCCCTCGTGGCTGAGGAGAAAGCTTCAAAATGTGACCCCCAGCACACCCTAAAGGCTCAAAAAGCAGAAGGCAAATAAAACAAACCCCAAATCAATTATTTTTACATAATCTCATGATTTTAAAGCCAATCTCATGATTTTTGGTGATCCCAATTCACCTCCCTTCGCTTCACTGAACACAGGAGAAAAACTCCAGCCAACCTTTCCACTTCTCTACCCGGCAACCCTGAAGGCATTGAATTCTTCTGCACTGTGCTGGGGCAGTCTGGCCCTTTAAGAGCTGGACCAGGCCTGTATAACTCATCTAATTAGCCCTGCCTGTCACACCTGGGCTGGGGTGTGGAGATTAATCAGTAAAACCAGCTGAGTCAGGAGGGGCTGGTTTCCCGATAAAGAACAGCAGGGAACTGCACAGAGGGGGCTGCCCAGGGAGAGAGAACTAGGGTGGGGGCAGTGAGTAGGCTCCCCGCAGGGAGTCCTGAGTCTTCAGAAAGAGGCTGCAGACAGGGATAGCCTAGGTGACACCCTGTCACCCCTGTCATCATAGAAAAGATGGGGAGTGCAGACTTAATGGGGATTTTAAGAAACTTTGTTTTGGGAAATGGTTTTGTTCTTTTAAAAAACCCAGGCTGGGGAGCAGGGCAGTAGCTGAACCAGAGAAGAGTTTGTTGAGTAGCTTGAGTGAGTGAGTGAGCCCCAAAAGTGGGGAAACCAAGGCAGGGTGCCAGCAGAGTGACTTCAGCCCATGAAGTGGCTGCTCTGTTCAGACACCCATTCTGCCTTTGAGACTCTGACAAGTTTGGCATCCCTCAAGCACGTCTTTATTGAATGACTGAGTTGAGTGCCCTTTGGGGGAAAGTGACCATGTTTGTTCAATGCCAGGAAGAAGCCCGTTTCTCTCAGCACGGTGGATTTGAACTAACGCCCCCTGAGATTAAAAAGGAAAGTTGAAATGGAATGTAAAATAGTTTCCAGCCTCTTGAGTGAGGATACCACACTGCTAAACTAGTCACAATGCTCTCTCTCTGCCAGGGGGGAATAACAAAACACAGTGTAATGAAGCAGGCCTGGTGGAAACCTAACATGTCAAGCTAGGATGACCAGCACTGCAGCTGCAGGCAGATGCACAAAGAATGTCCAGCCATCCCAGGAGCTTTCTGGGGTTTGCTTTCTAGCGTGGCATCCATGTCCCGGTAATGCTCTCACCTTCCTGCCTGGATGTGTCCTCCAGCTGCATTTCCTGCTGGAATCCTCACGGATCGCCCTCGGGGTATGGACCTGCTAGTCAGTACATGTTAATGAAGATATTTTGAAACGTGTTAGATCCCATTAAAGCCTGATGTGCAATTTCTTTGTTTAATTTACATATGCAGATTAAGTATATTTTCTGCAGCCCCTGCGGGTCTTATATTTAACTGGCATTGAGAAAACTAAATGCATTATCTTGTTAACCATTTTTTACTTCCGTGAGGTGGGCAGGGGAAGAGGCTGAGCTATCCAGGTGCTGTGGTTTAAAAGACTCTTCTGTTCCTCAAACCCTTCTGGAAGGAAACTGTATCGCCCAATCATCTCTGCTGTTCTAATCCCTCTCACTTCCACACCCTGTTGGATATTGATCATGCCTTGGTGCTGAGTAATCACTAGTTTGCTGCTGCGTGTTTCAGACTTACCCTGAAGTAAACCCCTGGAGGAAAGCATTGATGGGATATAAATAAATGCTCAAATCAAAACAAAGCAACAACCTATGGGATGGGAGCTCCTTGCCAAGCGGAGATTTCTGAGCACGTGCTCCTTGGATATTTCTCATCTCACAGCCCTGCCTTACCTCTAGTGCTGGTATGGCTGATAAGGCCAGTTGGAGTCAGCATCTTGCACCCCTTTCTTCCCCCTGTCCCCACTCAGATCTTTGCACCCACTGAAGCTGTGGGAGCTAGGGGAGAATCCAGCCTGAGGGTTATGGGAGATCCAGGCCACGCTGGCGCAGGTCCCCTTGGGAGCTGGTCGGTTCCCCAGGAGAGGGCTGCAGGTTTGGGGTGTGTCCAGTGAACCTGCTTGGCCTTCCAGTGCTGAGGCTGAGTGAATGTTAATGAAATGTTCCCCGTAACTCCGCCATTCCTTCCTGGGGCCAGTACGTCTCTCCACAGAGGGTTAACGCCAGCCTAGACCGCTCCTTTCCCTGGTGTCCTGGGACGTCTCAGTTCCCAGAGCCTGGTGCCCTTGGAGGAAGGAAGGAATTAACTCCCTGCCACCCACTGCTCCACAGGGCTGCCCAGAGGATTGAGGGGGTCTGGGACAAAGCAATTTTGGGGGGCCTTTCCATAAAAAAAAGTTGCAATACTATAGAATACTATATTCTTGTGGGGGCCCCTGTGAGTCCCGGGGTCAAATTGCCCCACTTGTCCCCCCTTTGGGCGGCCCTGCTGCTCCATCTCCCGCACAGCCCTTGCTCTCTCCCCTGTCTCATTTCATCCTCTGCCTCCTTGAGCCTTTGCGTGCCCAGATTCTTTGCACTGGCTGCAGCGACTCTTCCAAGGAGGAGCCGTGGCAGCTGAAGTGAAGGACGGTGGGGTTCAGCTCATGTCTTCCTTTGCTTGCAGGGGTCAGTGGACATAGCCCTTGAACTCTGCCTTGGCCCTGCACTGGGTAGGGGATGATTTACAACCCCTCTGCTCCCATCTCCTCTTTCCCACTGGAGCGCAGTTCAGAGAAGAGGTTGGTAAACAGCCCTTATTTACAGCAGGCCTGCTCTGGTGACAGCTTCCCTGTGCAAAGGGTGCAAATCACCCACTGCCGTGCCAGGCCGGGCGGCGGCCCAGGAGAAGTCCGCAGCGGTGGGAGAGATACACAAACGCTGCTGACGCTGTCCCTGGCGAGGCTGAACCCCCTGTGAAAGCATCAGCCTGGCTCAAGACGTTGCCCAGGATAGGAGGCGGGACCCCAGCAGCGGCCGCGGCTATTAGTGTCACAGGCCTCCTAAAGATAAGCTGTGGAGTCAATCGCCAAGAAAAGTTGGCTTCAGGTTGAAGCTATTATGGCTGCTCATAAAACCATCCTTCATCCTCAGCTGCTTTGCCTGCGGCCCTCGGGGAGGGGTCCCCTTTGCTGGCTTGCCCTGGCTCCAGCAGCATGCCAGCTGGCTTCAGGCAGGGTCAGTTCATGGCTGTCCCAGCGGGTGAGGTCTGTGCCCTGCGGCCCATGTTCAGTGCCAGGGGCAGGGTGGGAGCTCTGAGCGTGTCTCTGGCTGGTTCCAGGGCAGCCTGGAGTGGCTCAACTGGGAATCCCATCCCACTGCGTCCTCAACAGCTGGCAGGAAAGAAGTGGCAGCGAGGAGGGATGGGCATGCAGCTGGGGTTCAAAGAGGTAAACCAGGAGATCCTCATTACTCCAACAAGGATAAAATACCCCTCACCAGCTGCCTGCCTCCCCACACAGCCTGTGGCCCTGACACAGCTCTGCACTGGGGCCCCTGGAAGCATGAGC